>NC_137623.1:42283660-42526160 GCF_963280865.1 Gymnoscopelus braueri | reverse complement strand
GCCTATCACCTTGGATTGTGGTTTAAAGCCGTGTGCTTGTCCTCTCTCGGCGAGGGGGGTGTGGTTTGAAGCTGGGGGCGTGGCCTATCACCATGGGGGCGTGGTTTGGAGCTGTGGGCGTGGCTTATCGGCCTGGGGGCGTGGCCTATCACCCTGGATTGTGGTTTAAAGCCGTGTGCTTGTCCTCTACCGGCGAGGGGGGTGTGGTTTGAAGCTGGGGGCGTGGCCTATCACCATGGGGGCGTGGTTTGGAGCTGTGGGCGTGGCCTATCACCTTGGGGGGCCACTTGGGGGGACTTTGAAGCATTAAAAAATGTCTAAAAATAATTTAAAAAAATCTAAAATATTTTTTTTTTCTCTATTTCCTCAAAATAGTTAAAAATGAGGAACGCTTCACGAATTTGCGTGTCATCCTTGCGCAGGGGCCATGCTAATCTTCTCTGTATCGTTCCAATTTTAGTATATGTGCAGCAGAAGCTGACACAGGAGCACCCTGCCTTGACCACAGATATATAGGTCTCAGTTTAGCATCTTGGATTTACACGGTTGCGGTTTTATACGCGATAAAACGCGTGTGTCCGAATATAAATGCTTGTAAAATGTCTGTGTGGAAGCACAGTTTCATGCTGGGTAACTGGGGGCCAAATCGGACAGCCAGATACAGAGAAGATCAGGCAAATACGCCACGCCGAATCATGCTATGTCGGCTTCTGTAAAGTAGCTACAACAACACGTTAAGGCCACAGCTTGTACAAAACTCACTCGCAGGTATTTTATTTTCAACACTTCATCGGGGGAGAGCGCGAACGCAGTCCCCCACTACCAGAAATTATGCAGTCGAGATTCCCACATTTGGGGAATTCGCACGGGTCAGCAAAGCACGGAGTGCAATGGCTGAGCCTCGCCGTGGGTGAACCACCTTCGTGATCATGGTGTCTCCCCTGCCAGGTAAGTATGCCTCGCCATCGCGTGGCGTGGAGGCAAGCACCCACACAGGTACACGTCAACTCGACGGTTCATACAACACACGCTCAACCACACACTACTATGTTAACGTACACACATTTTATGAACCTCGTTGATGATAGCTGTTGATTGTTGGGTTGGAGGAAATAGGCTACATTTTGACTTGTACATGCATTGTTTTTTGGAAGTGGAATCCTGTACTTTAGAAACACTTTGAAAAACAATGTGTCACCCACCTCTATAGCAGGAGCAAAGTGTGGTTATTTACTCACGTGTTCTTTCGACAAGGCGATAGGAGGTGCACCGTTCCCGGCGGCACTGCAGTGCCGGGTCAATGCGTGGAGTGAACGGAGCAAGCCCCTGTTTCAACTCCCGAGTTCAAAAATCCGTTTAATATGTAGTCCCCATATAGGGGACATATCAGATATTAAACTGATAAGAACAGATACTACACTTGATCTTAGCCAAAAGGCCGAGAAGCGATAACCCCTCAACTGACTGCCTGAACGATCGCAATCTCCGCTGATTCCATCCTCACCCGGCCTGACACCCACTAGTCCCCTCCTTTTGGCCTCATGAAGCTGTGGGCGTGGCCTATCGGCTCGGGGGCGTGGTTTACAGCTGCGGGCGTGGCCTATCACCCAGGGGTGTTTGATTGATTGATTGACATTTTTATTAGGCAAAAGAATGTAAAACAACACAGTTACATTTATAATACTTTTGTCCAAAAGGTCCGACCAAAAAAGTCCTTGCGGACTTGTTTCCGTTGGGGTCCTTGAATTATTTTCATAGACATAAGTGTGGTTCGAAGCTGTGGGCGTGGCTCGCAGATCTGATATCTTCCCTGCTTGCCTTCCTGCGGCAAATCATACTTTGGTCAGCTACTGTAAAATAGCTACAACGAGACGTTAAGGCCACAGAGTGACACAAATTCGCTCACGCCTACCTTGACCTCGAACGTGCCCACATACCCACTGCTCTCCTTGTCATTTCCTTCAACAGCTGAGTTGGCCTTGTCCAAAGGGCAAGGCCCTCCAAAAATATGCATAACTCATGAATGTCCCTCTCCACGGAAGTCTTTAGTAAAAGGCGAAAGGCTTATTCGTCATGAAGAGAGACCCGAGTAATTCTGACCTCTCACCGCCGTGGCCGGCAAAGGCACCAGCCACGCCGATCAACCATTTAGCGGCGCACGCTCTTAGCTTTCTGGCAACATGGCGACATCCCCCCCCTCTCTGAGTCAGGTTATTCATTATCTTAGAAATAGGGGGAGCAGGCCTAGTTCAAATGTTCACAAAGTGAGTGCTCTTATGTGCATCTGGTTGTGATCTCACCTTTTTTTTTTTTTCCCCCCCTAAGGAAAGCACCCTTAAAAAAAAAAAAAAAAAAAAAAAAGTGAAATATCGGACACTTTGGAGAAGCACCAGGGGGCGCTACAGCGTAGAAAGCTCAGGTGGGCTGCGGAACACGGAACTAGGCATGACTTTGGTTACACCTGGCAGAGTGCTGTCCTCTTAAGGGGCCTCGGTTTGGCGTGGGGGGCCCCGCAAAACTGCATCTTCTGCAGTTTCGACTTAGAAGAATTCAGGGATATAAATGGATTTGTACTCCCCTGTCCCCGGGCCGAAATTGGCTTATACTCCCCTGTCCCCGGGCAACTAGCGCCCGCGGCTGTGGGTCCAGACTCCGGGGGGGGTGCTTAAGAGTGGGTCCCCGGGTTCGGATGGAGAGCCAGGTAGAGGACATAGCTGGGCTCTGGCTGGGCACCCCGGTGGGGGCCGGAGGCTCCCCGGGGCCGCGTGGAGAGCCGGGCAAAACCCCATCTTTCGCCGTTTTGACTTCTGGACATAGTCATTTTCACAGATTTTGACTTCTGGACATAGTCATTTGGAGAGATTTTTCCACAATCCAAGCCATAGAGGCTGCACTGATCGATCGATCAATCGATTGATCGGTTTGATCGGTCGAACGCTTAACCCCGCCCCCCGGGCCCTCCCCTACCCGCTCTGTGGGCGTGGCCTATCGCTTCGGGGGGTGTGGTTTGAAGCCGGGGGCGTGGCCTATCGGTGAGGAGGGAGTGGTTTGGAGCTGTGGGCGTGTCCTATCACCCGGGGGGGGGTGGTTTGGAGCTGTGGGCGTGGCCTGTCGGCTTGGGGGCGTGGCCTATCACCTTGGATTGTGGTTTAAAGCCGTGTGCTTGTCCTCTATCGGCGAGGGGGGTGTGGTTTGAAGCTGGGGGCGTGGCCTATCGCCATGGGGGCGTGTTTTGTAGCTGTGGGCGTGGCTTATCGGCCTGGGGGCGTGGCCTATCACCTTGGATTGGGGTTTTAAGCCGTGTGCTTGTCCTCTCTCGGCGAGGGGGGTGTGGTTTGAAGCTGGGGGCGTGGCCTATCACCATGGGGGCGTGTTTTGGAGCCGTGGGCGTGGCTTATCGGCCTGGGGGCGTGGCCTATCACCTTGGATTGTGGTTTAAAGCCGTGTGCTTGTCCTCTCTCGGCGAGGGGGTTGTGGTTTGAAGCTGGGGGCGTGGCCTATCACCATGGGGGCGTGTTTTGGAGCCGTGGGCGTGGCTTATCGGCCTGGGGGCGTGGCCTATCACCTTGGATTGTGGTTTAAAGCCGTGTGCTTGTCCTCTCTCGGCGAGGGGGGTGTGGTTTGAAGCTGGGGGCGTGGCCTATCACCATGGGGGCGTGGTTTGGAGCTGTGGGCGTGGCTTATCGGCCTGGGGGCGTGGCCTATCACCCTGGATTGTGGTTTAAAGCCGTGTGCTTGTCCTCTACCGGCGAGGGGGGTGTGGTTTGAAGCTGGGGGCGTGGCCTATCACCATGGGGGCGTGGTTTGGAGCTGTGGGCGTGGCCTATCACCTTGGGGGGCCACTTGGGGGGACTTTGAAGCATTAAAAAATGTCTAAAAATAATTTAAAAAAATCTAAAATATTTTTTTTTTCTCTATTTCCTCAAAATAGTTAAAAATGAGGAACGCTTCACGAATTTGCGTGTCATCCTTGCGCAGGGGCCATGCTAATCTTCTCTGTATCGTTCCAATTTTAGTATATGTGCAGCAGAAGCTGACACAGGAGCACCCTGCCTTGACCACAGATATATAGGTCTCAGTTTAGCATCTTGGATTTACACGGTTGCGGTTTTATACGCGATAAAACGCGTGTGTCCGAATATAAATGCTTGTAAAATGTCTGTGTGGAAGCACAGTTTCATGCTGGGTAACTGGGGGCCAAATCGGACAGCCAGATACAGAGAAGATCAGGCAAATACGCCACGCCGAATCATGCTATGTCGGCTTCTGTAAAGTAGCTACAACAACACGTTAAGGCCACAGCTTGTACAAAACTCACTCGCAGGTATTTTATTTTCAACACTTCATCGGGGGAGAGCGCGAACGCAGTCCCCCACTACCAGAAATTATGCAGTCGAGATTCCCACATTTGGGGAATTCGCACGGGTCAGCAAAGCACGGAGTGCAATGGCTGAGCCTCGCCGTGGGTGAACCACCTTCGTGATCATGGTGTCTCCCCTGCCAGGTAAGTATGCCTCGCCATCGCGTGGCGTGGAGGCAAGCACCCACACAGGTACACGTCAACTCGACGGTTCATACAACACACGCTCAACCACACACTACTATGTTAACGTACACACATTTTATGAACCTCGTTGATGATAGCTGTTGATTGTTGGGTTGGAGGAAATAGGCTACATTTTGACTTGTACATGCATTGTTTTTTGGAAGTGGAATCCTGTACTTTAGAAACACTTTGAAAAACAATGTGTCACCCACCTCTATAGCAGGAGCAAAGTGTGGTTATTTACTCACGTGTTCTTTCGACAAGGCGATAGGAGGTGCACCGTTCCCGGCGGCACTGCAGTGCCGGGTCAATGCGTGGAGTGAACGGAGCAAGCCCCTGTTTCAACTCCCGAGTTCAAAAATCCGTTTAATATGTAGTCCCCATATAGGGGACATATCAGATATTAAACTGATAAGAACAGATACTACACTTGATCTTAGCCAAAAGGCCGAGAAGCGATAACCCCTCAACTGACTGCCTGAACGATCGCAATCTCCGCTGATTCCATCCTCACCCGGCCTGACACCCACTAGTCCCCCTCCTTTTGGCCTCATGAAGCTGTGGGCGTGGCTTATCGGCTTGGGGGTGTGGTTTGCAGCGGTGGGCGTGGCCTATCGGCTTGGGGGGCGTGGTTTACAGCTGCGGGCGTGGCCTATCACCCAGGGGTGTTTGATTGATTGATTGAAAATGTTATTAGGCAAAAGAATGTAAAACAACACAGTTACATTTATGATACTTTTGTCTAAAAGGTCCGATCAAAAAAGTCCTTGCGGACTTGTTTCCGTCGGGGTCCTTGAATTAATTTCATAGACATAAGTGTGGTTTGAAGCTGTGGGCGTGGCTCGTAGATCTGATATCTTCCCTGCTTGCCTTCCTGCGGCAAATCATACTTTGTCAGCTACTGTAAAGTAGCTACAACGAGACGTCAAGGCCACAGAGTGACACAAATGCGCTCACGCCTACCTTGACCTCAAACATGCCCGCATACCACTGCTCTCCTTGTCATTTCCTTCAACAGCTGAGTTGGCCTTGTCCAAAGGGCAAGACCCTCCAAAAATATGCATAACTCATGAATGTCCCTCTCCACGGAAGTCTTTAGTAAAAGGCGAAAGGCTTATTCGTCATGAAGAGAGACCCGAGTAATTCTGACCTTTCACCGCCGTGGCCGGCAAAGGCACCAGCCACGCCGATCAACCATTTAGCGGCGCACACTCTTAGCTTTCTGGCAACATGGCAATATCCCCCCCCCCCCCTCTGTGAGTCAGGTTATTCATCATATTAGAAATAGGGGGAGTAGGCCTCGTTCAAATGTTCACAAAGTTAGTGCTCTTATGTGCATCTGGTGATCTCACCTTTTTTATTTATTTAAGGAAAGCATCCTTAAAAAAAAAAAAAAAAAAAAAAAAAAAAGGGAAATATCGGACACTTTGGAGAAGCACCAGGGGGCGCTACAGCGTAGAAAGCTCAGGTGGGCTGCGGAACACGGAACTAGGCATGACTTTGGTTACACCTGGCAGAGTGCTGTCCTCTTAAGGGGCCTCGGTTTGGCGTGGGGGGCCCCGCAAAACTGCATCTTCTGCAGTTTCGACTTAGAAGAATTCAGGGATATAAATGGATTTGTACCCCCCTGTCCCCGGGCCGAAATTGGCTTATACTCCCCTGTCCCCGGGCAACTAGCGCCCGCGGCTGTGGGTCCAGACTCCGGGGGGGGGTGCTTAAAAGTGGGTCCCCGGGTTCGGATGGAGAGCCAGGTAGAGGACTTAGCTGGGCTCTGGCTGGGCACCCCGGTGGGGGCCGGAGGCTCCCCGGGGCCGCGTGGAGAGCCGGGCAAAACCCCATCTTTGGCCGTTTTGACTTCTGGACATAGTCATTTTCACAGATTTTGACTTCTGGACATAGTCATTTGGAGACATTTTCCACAATCCAAGCCATAGAGGCTGCATTGATCGATCGATTGATCGATCGATCGATCGATCGATCGATTGATAGGTTTGATCGGTCGAACACTTAACCCCGCCCCCCGGGTCCTCCCCTCCCCGCTCTGTGGGCGTGGCCTATCGCTCCGGGGGGGGGGGGGGGGGGGGGGGGGGGGGGGTTTGAAGCCGGGGGCGTGGCCTATCGGTGAGGAGGGAGTGGTTTGGAGCTGTGGGCGTGTCCTATCACCCGGGGGGGGGGGGTGGTTTGGAGCTGTGGGCGTGGCCTGTCGGCTTGGGGGCGTGGCCTATCACCTTGGATTGTGGTTTAAAGCCGTGTGCTTGTCCTCTAGCGGCGAGGTGTGTGTGGTTTGAAGCTGGGGGCGTGGCCTATCGCCATGGGGGCGTGGTTTGGAGCTGTGGGCGTGGCTTGTTGGCTTGGGGGCGTGATTTGAGGCTGGGGGCGTGGCCTATCACCTTGGATTGTGGTTTAAAGCCGTGTGCTTGTCCTCCATCGGCGAGGTGTGTGTGGTTTGAAGCTGGGGGCGTGGCCTATCACCATGGGGGCGTGGTTGGGAGCTGTGGGCGTGGCTTATCGGCTTGGGGGCGTGGTTTACAGCAGTGGGACTCAAAAATAGCAGATCTACAAGCTCGTAGATCATAGCTCTATGAGCTTGTAGATCTGATATCGGCTGGGGGTGGGCGTGGCCTATCACCCTGGGGGGTGGGGTCTGAAGCTGTGGGCGGGGCCTATTGGCTTGGGGGCGTGGTTTCAAGCCGGGGGCGTGGCCTTTCCCCTCGGATTGGGGTTTTAAGCCGTGTGCTTGTCCTCTATCGGCGAGGGGGGTGTGGTTTGAAGCTGGGGGCGTGGCCTATTGTGCTTTAAGGCCGTGTGCTTGGCCTCTATCGGCGAGGTGTGTGTGGTTTGAAGCTGGGGGCGTGGCCTATCACCTTGGGGGGGGGGGGGGGGGGGGGGCCCAAATCATGCTTTGTCGGCTTCTGTAAAGTAGCTACAACAACACGTTAAGGCCACAGCTTGTGCAAAACTCACTCAAAGGTATTTGGTTTTCAACACTTCATCGGGGGAGAGCGCGAACGCAGTCCCCCACTACCAGAAATTATGCAGTCGAGATTCCCACATTTGGGGAATTCGCACGGGTCAGCAAAGCACGGAGTGCAATGGCTGAGCCTCGCCGTGGGTGAACCACCTTCGTGATCGTGGTGTCTCCCCTGCCAGGTAAGTATGCCTCGCCATCGCGTGGCGTGGAGGCAAGGACCCACACACGTACACGTCGCCTTGACGGTTCATACAACACATGCTCAAACCACACACTACTATGTTAACGTACACACATTTTATGAACCTCGTTGATGATAGCTGTTGATTGTTGGGTTGGAGGAAATGGGCTACATTTTGACTTGTACATGCATTGTTTTTTGGAAGTGGAATCCTGTACTTTAGAAACACTTTGAAAAACAATGTGTCACCCACCTGTTAATCCAGCCCAAGCTATTTATCGCATTATTTTCATTTAACATTAAAGTGAGTCTCCGTAAAGACCGTCAAAAATTGCCTTTGCCGACTATATTTCAAGTCGTCATCGGCGGGGTATTGGGTAAAGTTTTCAACTAGCAATAATCTCGCCTCGGTTAAACCTCATAGGCTAAGATACTGCCGCTGCGCAGGAATGCTTACAGTGCGTTTAGACGAGGTATTCTAGTGGAGGATGTTGTCACCTCACTGACGGTTTGATATCAAACAGTATTGGGTCTAGGCTCTATACCAGGAGCAAAGTGTGGTTATTTACTCACGTGTTCTTTCAACAAGGGGATAGGAGGTGCACCGTTCCCGGCGGCACTGCAGTGCCGGGTCAATGCGTGGAGTGAACGGAGCAAGCCCCTGTTTCAACTCCCGAGTTCAAAAATCCGTTTAATATGTAGTCCCCATATAGGGGACATATCAGATATTAAACTGATAAGAACAGATACTACACTTGATCTTAGCCAAAAGGCCGAGAAGCGATAACCCCTTAACTGACTGCCTGAACGATCGCAATCTCCGCTGATTCCATCCTCACCCGGCCTGACACCCACTAGTCCCCCTCCTTTTGGCCTCATGAAGCTGTGGGCGTGGCTTATCGGCTTGGGGGTGTGGTTTGCAGCGGTGGGCGTGGCCTATCGGCTTGGGGGGCGTGGTTTACAGCTGCGGGCGTGGCCTATCACCCAGGGGTGTTTGATTGATTGATTGAAAATGTTATTAGGCAAAAGAATGTAAAACAACACAGTTACATTTATGATACTTTTGTCTAAAAGGTCCGATCAAAAAAGTCCTTGCGGACTTGTTTCCGTCGGGGTCCTTGAATTAATTTCATAGACATAAGTGTGGTTTGAAGCTGTGGGCGTGGCTCGTAGATCTGATATCTTCCCTGCTTGCCTTCCTGCGGCAAATCATACTTTGTCAGCTACTGTAAAGTAGCTACAACGAGACGTCAAGGCCACAGAGTGACACAAATGCGCTCACGCCTACCTTGACCTCAAACATGCCCGCATACCACTGCTCTCCTTGTCATTTCCTTCAACAGCTGAGTTGGCCTTGTCCAAAGGGCAAGACCCTCCAAAAATATGCATAACTCATGAATGTCCCTCTCCACGGAAGTCTTTAGTAAAAGGCGAAAGGCTTATTCGTCATGAAGAGAGACCCGAGTAATTCTGACCTTTCACCGCCGTGGCCGGCAAAGGCACCAGCCACGCCGATCAACCATTTAGCGGCGCACACTCTTAGCTTTCTGGCAACATGGCAATATCCCCCCCCCCCCTCTGTGAGTCAGGTTATTCATCATATTAGAAATAGGGGGAGTAGGCCTCGTTCAAATGTTCACAAAGTTAGTGCTCTTATGTGCATCTGGTGATCTCACCTTTTTTATTTATTTAAGGAAAGCATCCTTAAAAAAAAAAAAAAAAAAAAAAAAAAAGTGAAATATCGGACACTTTGGAGAAGCACCAGGGGGCGCTACAGCGTAGAAAGCTCAGGTGGGCTGCGGAACACGGAACTAGGCATGACTTTGGTTACACCTGGCAGAGTGCTGTCCTCTTAAGGGGCCTCGGTTTGGCGTGGGGGGCCCCGCAAAACTGCATCTTCTGCAGTTTCGACTTAGAAGAATTCAGGGATATAAATGGATTTGTACCCCCCTGTCCCCGGGCCGAAATTGGCTTATACTCCCCTGTCCCCGGGCAACTAGCGCCCGCGGCTGTGGGTCCAGACTCCGGGGGGGGGTGCTTAAAAGTGGGTCCCCGGGTTCGGATGGAGAGCCAGGTAGAGGACTTAGCTGGGCTCTGGCTGGGCACCCCGGTGGGGGCCGGAGGCTCCCCGGGGCCGCGTGGAGAGCCGGGCAAAACCCCATCTTTGGCCGTTTTGACTTCTGGACATAGTCATTTTCACAGATTTTGACTTCTGGACATAGTCATTTGGAGACATTTTCCACAATCCAAGCCATAGAGGCTGCATTGATCGATCGATTGATCGATCGATCGATCGATCGATTGATAGGTTTGATCGGTCGAACACTTAACCCCGCCCCCCGGGTCCTCCCCTCCCCGCTCTGTGGGCGTGGCCTATCGCTCCGGGGGGGGGGGGGGGGGGGGGGTTTGAAGCCGGGGGCGTGGCCTATCGGTGAGGAGGGAGTGGTTTGGAGCTGTGGGCGTGTCCTATCACCCGGGGGGGGGGGTGGTTTGGAGCTGTGGGCGTGGCCTGTCGGCTTGGGGGCGTGGCCTATCACCTTGGATTGTGGTTTAAAGCCGTGTGCTTGTCCTCTAGCGGCGAGGTGTGTGTGGTTTGAAGCTGGGGGCGTGGCCTATCGCCATGGGGGCGTGGTTTGGAGCTGTGGGCGTGGCTTGTTGGCTTGGGGGCGTGGTTTGAGGCTGGGGGCGTGGCCTATCACCTTGGATTGTGGTTTAAAGCCGTGTGCTTGTCCTCCATCGGCGAGGTGTGTGTGGTTTGAAGCTGGGGGCGTGGCCTATCACCATGGGGGCGTGGTTGGGAGCTGTGGGCGTGGCTTATCGGCTTGGGGGCGTGGTTTACAGCAGTGGGACTCAAAAATAGCAGATCTACAAGCTCGTAGATCATAGCTCTATGAGCTTGTAGATCTGATATCGGCTGGGGGTGGGCGTGGCCTATCACCCTGGGGGGTGGGGTCTGAAGCTGTGGGCGGGGCCTATTGGCTTGGGGGCGTGGTTTCAAGCCGGGGGCGTGGCCTTTCCCCTCGGATTGGGGTTTTAAGCCGTGTGCTTGTCCTCTATCGGCGAGGGGGGTGTGGTTTGAAGCTGGGGGCGTGGCCTATTGTGCTTTAAGGCCGTGTGCTTGGCCTCTATCGGCGAGGTGTGTGTGGTTTGAAGCTGGGGGCGTGGCCTATCACCTTGGGGGGGGGGGGGGGGGGGGGCCCAAATCATGCTTTGTCGGCTTCTGTAAAGTAGCTACAACAACACGTTAAGGCCACAGCTTGTGCAAAACTCACTCAAAGGTATTTGGTTTTCAACACTTCATCGGGGGAGAGCGCGAACGCAGTCCCCCACTACCAGAAATTATGCAGTCGAGATTCCCACATTTGGGGAATTCGCACGGGTCAGCAAAGCACGGAGTGCAATGGCTGAGCCTCGCCGTGGGTGAACCACCTTCGTGATCGTGGTGTCTCCCCTGCCAGGTAAGTATGCCTCGCCATCGCGTGGCGTGGAGGCAAGGACCCACACACGTACACGTCGCCTTGACGGTTCATACAACACATGCTCAAACCACACACTACTATGTTAACGTACACACATTTTATGAACCTCGTTGATGATAGCTGTTGATTGTTGGGTTGGAGGAAATGGGCTACATTTTGACTTGTACATGCATTGTTTTTTGGAAGTGGAATCCTGTACTTTAGAAACACTTTGAAAAACAATGTGTCACCCACCTGTTAATCCAGCCCAAGCTATTTATCGCATTATTTTCATTTAACATTAAAGTGAGTCTCCGTAAAGACCGTCAAAAATTGCCTTTGCCGACTATATTTCAAGTCGTCATCGGCGGGGTATTGGGTAAAGTTTTCAACTAGCAATAATCTCGCCTCGGTTAAACCTCATAGGCTAAGATACTGCCGCTGCGCAGGAATGCTTACAGTGCGTTTAGACGAGGTATTCTAGTGGAGGATGTTGTCACCTCACTGACGGTTTGATATCAAACAGTATTGGGTCTAGGCTCTATACCAGGAGCAAAGTGTGGTTATTTACTCACGTGTTCTTTCAACAAGGGGATAGGAGGTGCACCGTTCCCGGCGGCACTGCAGTGCCGGGTCAATGCGTGGAGTGAACGGAGCAAGCCCCTGTTTCAACTCCCGAGTTCAAAAATCCGTTTAATATGTAGTCCCCATATAGGGGACATATCAGATATTAAACTGATAAGAACAGATACTACACTTGATCTTAGCCAAAAGGCCGAGAAGCGATAACCCCTTAACTGACTGCCTGAACGATCGCAATCTCCGCTGATTCCATCCTCACCCGGCCTGACACCCACTAGTCCCCCTCCTTTTGGCCTCATGAAGCTGTGGGCGTGGCTTATCGGCTTGGGGGTGTGGTTTGCAGCGGTGGGCGTGGCCTATCGGCTTGGGGGGCGTGGTTTACAGCTGCGGGCGTGGCCTATCACCCAGGGGTGTTTGATTGATTGATTGAAAATGTTATTAGGCAAAAGAATGTAAAACAACACAGTTACATTTATGATACTTTTGTCTAAAAGGTCCGATCAAAAAAGTCCTTGCGGACTTGTTTCCGTCGGGGTCCTTGAATTAATTTCATAGACATAAGTGTGGTTTGAAGCTGTGGGCGTGGCTCGTAGATCTGATATCTTCCCTGCTTGCCTTCCTGCGGCAAATCATACTTTGTCAGCTACTGTAAAGTAGCTACAACGAGACGTCAAGGCCACAGAGTGACACAAATGCGCTCACGCCTACCTTGACCTCAAACATGCCCGCATACCACTGCTCTCCTTGTCATTTCCTTCAACAGCTGAGTTGGCCTTGTCCAAAGGGCAAGACCCTCCAAAAATATGCATAACTCATGAATGTCCCTCTCCACGGAAGTCTTTAGTAAAAGGCGAAAGGCTTATTCGTCATGAAGAGAGACCCGAGTAATTCTGACCTTTCACCGCCGTGGCCGGCAAAGGCACCAGCCACGCCGATCAACCATTTAGCGGCGCACACTCTTAGCTTTCTGGCAACATGGCAATATCCCCCCCCCCCCTCTGTGAGTCAGGTTATTCATCATATTAGAAATAGGGGGAGTAGGCCTCGTTCAAATGTTCACAAAGTTAGTGCTCTTATGTGCATCTGGTGATCTCACCTTTTTTATTTATTTAAGGAAAGCATCCTTAAAAAAAAAAAAAAAAAAAAAAAAAAAGTGAAATATCGGACACTTTGGAGAAGCACCAGGGGGCGCTACAGCGTAGAAAGCTCAGGTGGGCTGCGGAACACGGAACTAGGCATGACTTTGGTTACACCTGGCAGAGTGCTGTCCTCTTAAGGGGCCTCGGTTTGGCGTGGGGGGCCCCGCAAAACTGCATCTTCTGCAGTTTCGACTTAGAAGAATTCAGGGATATAAATGGATTTGTACCCCCCTGTCCCCGGGCCGAAATTGGCTTATACTCCCCTGTCCCCGGGCAACTAGCGCCCGCGGCTGTGGGTCCAGACTCCGGGGGGGGGTGCTTAAAAGTGGGTCCCCGGGTTCGGATGGAGAGCCAGGTAGAGGACTTAGCTGGGCTCTGGCTGGGCACCCCGGTGGGGGCCGGAGGCTCCCCGGGGCCGCGTGGAGAGCCGGGCAAAACCCCATCTTTGGCCGTTTTGACTTCTGGACATAGTCATTTTCACAGATTTTGACTTCTGGACATAGTCATTTGGAGACATTTTCCACAATCCAAGCCATAGAGGCTGCATTGATCGATCGATTGATCGATCGATCGATCGATCGATTGATAGGTTTGATCGGTCGAACACTTAACCCCGCCCCCCGGGTCCTCCCCTCCCCGCTCTGTGGGCGTGGCCTATCGCTCCGGGGGGGGGGGGGGGGGGGGGGTTTGAAGCCGGGGGCGTGGCCTATCGGTGAGGAGGGAGTGGTTTGGAGCTGTGGGCGTGTCCTATCACCCGGGGGGGGGGGTGGTTTGGAGCTGTGGGCGTGGCCTGTCGGCTTGGGGGCGTGGCCTATCACCTTGGATTGTGGTTTAAAGCCGTGTGCTTGTCCTCTAGCGGCGAGGTGTGTGTGGTTTGAAGCTGGGGGCGTGGCCTATCGCCATGGGGGCGTGGTTTGGAGCTGTGGGCGTGGCTTGTTGGCTTGGGGGCGTGGTTTGAGGCTGGGGGCGTGGCCTATCACCTTGGATTGTGGTTTAAAGCCGTGTGCTTGTCCTCCATCGGCGAGGTGTGTGTGGTTTGAAGCTGGGGGCGTGGCCTATCACCATGGGGGCGTGGTTGGGAGCTGTGGGCGTGGCTTATCGGCTTGGGGGCGTGGTTTACAGCAGTGGGACTCAAAAATAGCAGATCTACAAGCTCGTAGATCATAGCTCTATGAGCTTGTAGATCTGATATCGGCTGGGGGTGGGCGTGGCCTATCACCCTGGGGGGTGGGGTCTGAAGCTGTGGGCGGGGCCTATTGGCTTGGGGGCGTGGTTTCAAGCCGGGGGCGTGGCCTTTCCCCTCGGATTGGGGTTTTAAGCCGTGTGCTTGTCCTCTATCGGCGAGGGGGGTGTGGTTTGAAGCTGGGGGCGTGGCCTATTGTGCTTTAAGGCCGTGTGCTTGGCCTCTATCGGCGAGGTGTGTGTGGTTTGAAGCTGGGGGCGTGGCCTATCACCTTGGGGGGGGGGGGGGGGGGGGGCCCAAATCATGCTTTGTCGGCTTCTGTAAAGTAGCTACAACAACACGTTAAGGCCACAGCTTGTGCAAAACTCACTCAAAGGTATTTGGTTTTCAACACTTCATCGGGGGAGAGCGCGAACGCAGTCCCCCACTACCAGAAATTATGCAGTCGAGATTCCCACATTTGGGGAATTCGCACGGGTCAGCAAAGCACGGAGTGCAATGGCTGAGCCTCGCCGTGGGTGAACCACCTTCGTGATCGTGGTGTCTCCCCTGCCAGGTAAGTATGCCTCGCCATCGCGTGGCGTGGAGGCAAGGACCCACACACGTACACGTCGCCTTGACGGTTCATACAACACATGCTCAAACCACACACTACTATGTTAACGTACACACATTTTATGAACCTCGTTGATGATAGCTGTTGATTGTTGGGTTGGAGGAAATGGGCTACATTTTGACTTGTACATGCATTGTTTTTTGGAAGTGGAATCCTGTACTTTAGAAACACTTTGAAAAACAATGTGTCACCCACCTGTTAATCCAGCCCAAGCTATTTATCGCATTATTTTCATTTAACATTAAAGTGAGTCTCCGTAAAGACCGTCAAAAATTGCCTTTGCCGACTATATTTCAAGTCGTCATCGGCGGGGTATTGGGTAAAGTTTTCAACTAGCAATAATCTCGCCTCGGTTAAACCTCATAGGCTAAGATACTGCCGCTGCGCAGGAATGCTTACAGTGCGTTTAGACGAGGTATTCTAGTGGAGGATGTTGTCACCTCACTGACGGTTTGATATCAAACAGTATTGGGTCTAGGCTCTATACCAGGAGCAAAGTGTGGTTATTTACTCACGTGTTCTTTCAACAAGGGGATAGGAGGTGCACCGTTCCCGGCGGCACTGCAGTGCCGGGTCAATGCGTGGAGTGAACGGAGCAAGCCCCTGTTTCAACTCCCGAGTTCAAAAATCCGTTTAATATGTAGTCCCCATATAGGGGACATATCAGATATTAAACTGATAAGAACAGATACTACACTTGATCTTAGCCAAAAGGCCGAGAAGCGATAACCCCTTAACTGACTGCCTGAACGATCGCAATCTCCGCTGATTCCATCCTCACCCGGCCTGACACCCACTAGTCCCCCTCCTTTTGGCCTCATGAAGCTGTGGGCGTGGCTTATCGGCTTGGGGGTGTGGTTTGCAGCGGTGGGCGTGGCCTATCGGCTTGGGGGGCGTGGTTTACAGCTGCGGGCGTGGCCTATCACCCAGGGGTGTTTGATTGATTGATTGAAAATGTTATTAGGCAAAAGAATGTAAAACAACACAGTTACATTTATGATACTTTTGTCTAAAAGGTCCGATCAAAAAAGTCCTTGCGGACTTGTTTCCGTCGGGGTCCTTGAATTAATTTCATAGACATAAGTGTGGTTTGAAGCTGTGGGCGTGGCTCGTAGATCTGATATCTTCCCTGCTTGCCTTCCTGCGGCAAATCATACTTTGTCAGCTACTGTAAAGTAGCTACAACGAGACGTCAAGGCCACAGAGTGACACAAATGCGCTCACGCCTACCTTGACCTCAAACATGCCCGCATACCACTGCTCTCCTTGTCATTTCCTTCAACAGCTGAGTTGGCCTTGTCCAAAGGGCAAGACCCTCCAAAAATATGCATAACTCATGAATGTCCCTCTCCACGGAAGTCTTTAGTAAAAGGCGAAAGGCTTATTCGTCATGAAGAGAGACCCGAGTAATTCTGACCTTTCACCGCCGTGGCCGGCAAAGGCACCAGCCACGCCGATCAACCATTTAGCGGCGCACACTCTTAGCTTTCTGGCAACATGGCAATATCCCCCCCCCCCCTCTGTGAGTCAGGTTATTCATCATATTAGAAATAGGGGGAGTAGGCCTCGTTCAAATGTTCACAAAGTTAGTGCTCTTATGTGCATCTGGTGATCTCACCTTTTTTATTTATTTAAGGAAAGCATCCTTAAAAAAAAAAAAAAAAAAAAAAAAAAAGTGAAATATCGGACACTTTGGAGAAGCACCAGGGGGCGCTACAGCGTAGAAAGCTCAGGTGGGCTGCGGAACACGGAACTAGGCATGACTTTGGTTACACCTGGCAGAGTGCTGTCCTCTTAAGGGGCCTCGGTTTGGCGTGGGGGGCCCCGCAAAACTGCATCTTCTGCAGTTTCGACTTAGAAGAATTCAGGGATATAAATGGATTTGTACCCCCCTGTCCCCGGGCCGAAATTGGCTTATACTCCCCTGTCCCCGGGCAACTAGCGCCCGCGGCTGTGGGTCCAGACTCCGGGGGGGGGTGCTTAAAAGTGGGTCCCCGGGTTCGGATGGAGAGCCAGGTAGAGGACTTAGCTGGGCTCTGGCTGGGCACCCCGGTGGGGGCCGGAGGCTCCCCGGGGCCGCGTGGAGAGCCGGGCAAAACCCCATCTTTGGCCGTTTTGACTTCTGGACATAGTCATTTTCACAGATTTTGACTTCTGGACATAGTCATTTGGAGACATTTTCCACAATCCAAGCCATAGAGGCTGCATTGATCGATCGATTGATCGATCGATCGATCGATCGATTGATAGGTTTGATCGGTCGAACACTTAACCCCGCCCCCCGGGTCCTCCCCTCCCCGCTCTGTGGGCGTGGCCTATCGCTCCGGGGGGGGGGGGGGGGGGGGGGTTTGAAGCCGGGGGCGTGGCCTATCGGTGAGGAGGGAGTGGTTTGGAGCTGTGGGCGTGTCCTATCACCCGGGGGGGGGGGTGGTTTGGAGCTGTGGGCGTGGCCTGTCGGCTTGGGGGCGTGGCCTATCACCTTGGATTGTGGTTTAAAGCCGTGTGCTTGTCCTCTAGCGGCGAGGTGTGTGTGGTTTGAAGCTGGGGGCGTGGCCTATCGCCATGGGGGCGTGGTTTGGAGCTGTGGGCGTGGCTTGTTGGCTTGGGGGCGTGGTTTGAGGCTGGGGGCGTGGCCTATCACCTTGGATTGTGGTTTAAAGCCGTGTGCTTGTCCTCCATCGGCGAGGTGTGTGTGGTTTGAAGCTGGGGGCGTGGCCTATCACCATGGGGGCGTGGTTGGGAGCTGTGGGCGTGGCTTATCGGCTTGGGGGCGTGGTTTACAGCAGTGGGACTCAAAAATAGCAGATCTACAAGCTCGTAGATCATAGCTCTATGAGCTTGTAGATCTGATATCGGCTGGGGGTGGGCGTGGCCTATCACCCTGGGGGGTGGGGTCTGAAGCTGTGGGCGGGGCCTATTGGCTTGGGGGCGTGGTTTCAAGCCGGGGGCGTGGCCTTTCCCCTCGGATTGGGGTTTTAAGCCGTGTGCTTGTCCTCTATCGGCGAGGGGGGTGTGGTTTGAAGCTGGGGGCGTGGCCTATTGTGCTTTAAGGCCGTGTGCTTGGCCTCTATCGGCGAGGTGTGTGTGGTTTGAAGCTGGGGGCGTGGCCTATCACCTTGGGGGGGGGGGGGGGGGGGGCCCAAATCATGCTTTGTCGGCTTCTGTAAAGTAGCTACAACAACACGTTAAGGCCACAGCTTGTGCAAAACTCACTCAAAGGTATTTGGTTTTCAACACTTCATCGGGGGAGAGCGCGAACGCAGTCCCCCACTACCAGAAATTATGCAGTCGAGATTCCCACATTTGGGGAATTCGCACGGGTCAGCAAAGCACGGAGTGCAATGGCTGAGCCTCGCCGTGGGTGAACCACCTTCGTGATCGTGGTGTCTCCCCTGCCAGGTAAGTATGCCTCGCCATCGCGTGGCGTGGAGGCAAGGACCCACACACGTACACGTCGCCTTGACGGTTCATACAACACATGCTCAAACCACACACTACTATGTTAACGTACACACATTTTATGAACCTCGTTGATGATAGCTGTTGATTGTTGGGTTGGAGGAAATGGGCTACATTTTGACTTGTACATGCATTGTTTTTTGGAAGTGGAATCCTGTACTTTAGAAACACTTTGAAAAACAATGTGTCACCCACCTGTTAATCCAGCCCAAGCTATTTATCGCATTATTTTCATTTAACATTAAAGTGAGTCTCCGTAAAGACCGTCAAAAATTGCCTTTGCCGACTATATTTCAAGTCGTCATCGGCGGGGTATTGGGTAAAGTTTTCAACTAGCAATAATCTCGCCTCGGTTAAACCTCATAGGCTAAGATACTGCCGCTGCGCAGGAATGCTTACAGTGCGTTTAGACGAGGTATTCTAGTGGAGGATGTTGTCACCTCACTGACGGTTTGATATCAAACAGTATTGGGTCTAGGCTCTATACCAGGAGCAAAGTGTGGTTATTTACTCACGTGTTCTTTCAACAAGGGGATAGGAGGTGCACCGTTCCCGGCGGCACTGCAGTGCCGGGTCAATGCGTGGAGTGAACGGAGCAAGCCCCTGTTTCAACTCCCGAGTTCAAAAATCCGTTTAATATGTAGTCCCCATATAGGGGACATATCAGATATTAAACTGATAAGAACAGATACTACACTTGATCTTAGCCAAAAGGCCGAGAAGCGATAACCCCTTAACTGACTGCCTGAACGATCGCAATCTCCGCTGATTCCATCCTCACCCGGCCTGACACCCACTAGTCCCCCTCCTTTTGGCCTCATGAAGCTGTGGGCGTGGCTTATCGGCTTGGGGGTGTGGTTTGCAGCGGTGGGCGTGGCCTATCGGCTTGGGGGGCGTGGTTTACAGCTGCGGGCGTGGCCTATCACCCAGGGGTGTTTGATTGATTGATTGAAAATGTTATTAGGCAAAAGAATGTTAAAACAACACAGTTACATTTATGATACTTTTGTCTAAAAGGTCCGATCAAAAAAGTCCTTGCGGACTTGTTTCCGTCGGGGTCCTTGAATTAATTTCATAGACATAAGTGTGGTTTGAAGCTGTGGGCGTGGCTCGTAGATCTGATATCTTCCCTGCTTGCCTTCCTGCGGCAAATCATACTTTGTCAGCTACTGTAAAGTAGCTACAACGAGACGTCAAGGCCACAGAGTGACACAAATGCGCTCACGCCTACCTTGACCTCAAACATGCCCGCATACCACTGCTCTCCTTGTCATTTCCTTCAACAGCTGAGTTGGCCTTGTCCAAAGGGCAAGACCCTCCAAAAATATGCATAACTCATGAATGTCCCTCTCCACGGAAGTCTTTAGTAAAAGGCGAAAGGCTTATTCGTCATGAAGAGAGACCCGAGTAATTCTGACCTTTCACCGCCGTGGCCGGCAAAGGCACCAGCCACGCCGATCAACCATTTAGCGGCGCACACTCTTAGCTTTCTGGCAACATGGCAATATCCCCCCCCCCCCTCTGTGAGTCAGGTTATTCATCATATTAGAAATAGGGGGAGTAGGCCTCGTTCAAATGTTCACAAAGTTAGTGCTCTTATGTGCATCTGGTGATCTCACCTTTTTTATTTATTTAAGGAAAGCATCCTTAAAAAAAAAAAAAAAAAAAAAAAAAAAGTGAAATATCGGACACTTTGGAGAAGCACCAGGGGGCGCTACAGCGTAGAAAGCTCAGGTGGGCTGCGGAACACGGAACTAGGCATGACTTTGGTTACACCTGGCAGAGTGCTGTCCTCTTAAGGGGCCTCGGTTTGGCGTGGGGGGCCCCGCAAAACTGCATCTTCTGCAGTTTCGACTTAGAAGAATTCAGGGATATAAATGGATTTGTACCCCCCTGTCCCCGGGCCGAAATTGGCTTATACTCCCCTGTCCCCGGGCAACTAGCGCCCGCGGCTGTGGGTCCAGACTCCGGGGGGGGGTGCTTAAAAGTGGGTCCCCGGGTTCGGATGGAGAGCCAGGTAGAGGACTTAGCTGGGCTCTGGCTGGGCACCCCGGTGGGGGCCGGAGGCTCCCCGGGGCCGCGTGGAGAGCCGGGCAAAACCCCATCTTTGGCCGTTTTGACTTCTGGACATAGTCATTTTCACAGATTTTGACTTCTGGACATAGTCATTTGGAGACATTTTCCACAATCCAAGCCATAGAGGCTGCATTGATCGATCGATTGATCGATCGATCGATCGATCGATTGATAGGTTTGATCGGTCGAACACTTAACCCCGCCCCCCGGGTCCTCCCCTCCCCGCTCTGTGGGCGTGGCCTATCGCTCCGGGGGGGGGGGGGGGGGGGGGGTTTGAAGCCGGGGGCGTGGCCTATCGGTGAGGAGGGAGTGGTTTGGAGCTGTGGGCGTGTCCTATCACCCGGGGGGGGGGGTGGTTTGGAGCTGTGGGCGTGGCCTGTCGGCTTGGGGGCGTGGCCTATCACCTTGGATTGTGGTTTAAAGCCGTGTGCTTGTCCTCTAGCGGCGAGGTGTGTGTGGTTTGAAGCTGGGGGCGTGGCCTATCGCCATGGGGGCGTGGTTTGGAGCTGTGGGCGTGGCTTGTTGGCTTGGGGGCGTGGTTTGAGGCTGGGGGCGTGGCCTATCACCTTGGATTGTGGTTTAAAGCCGTGTGCTTGTCCTCCATCGGCGAGGTGTGTGTGGTTTGAAGCTGGGGGCGTGGCCTATCACCATGGGGGCGTGGTTGGGAGCTGTGGGCGTGGCTTATCGGCTTGGGGGCGTGGTTTACAGCAGTGGGACTCAAAAATAGCAGATCTACAAGCTCGTAGATCATAGCTCTATGAGCTTGTAGATCTGATATCGGCTGGGGGTGGGCGTGGCCTATCACCCTGGGGGGTGGGGTCTGAAGCTGTGGGCGGGGCCTATTGGCTTGGGGGCGTGGTTTCAAGCCGGGGGCGTGGCCTTTCCCCTCGGATTGGGGTTTTAAGCCGTGTGCTTGTCCTCTATCGGCGAGGGGGGTGTGGTTTGAAGCTGGGGGCGTGGCCTATTGTGCTTTAAGGCCGTGTGCTTGGCCTCTATCGGCGAGGTGTGTGTGGTTTGAAGCTGGGGGCGTGGCCTATCACCTTGGGGGGGGGGGGGGGGGGGGCCCAAATCATGCTTTGTCGGCTTCTGTAAAGTAGCTACAACAACACGTTAAGGCCACAGCTTGTGCAAAACTCACTCAAAGGTATTTGGTTTTCAACACTTCATCGGGGGAGAGCGCGAACGCAGTCCCCCACTACCAGAAATTATGCAGTCGAGATTCCCACATTTGGGGAATTCGCACGGGTCAGCAAAGCACGGAGTGCAATGGCTGAGCCTCGCCGTGGGTGAACCACCTTCGTGATCGTGGTGTCTCCCCTGCCAGGTAAGTATGCCTCGCCATCGCGTGGCGTGGAGGCAAGGACCCACACACGTACACGTCGCCTTGACGGTTCATACAACACATGCTCAAACCACACACTACTATGTTAACGTACACACATTTTATGAACCTCGTTGATGATAGCTGTTGATTGTTGGGTTGGAGGAAATGGGCTACATTTTGACTTGTACATGCATTGTTTTTTGGAAGTGGAATCCTGTACTTTAGAAACACTTTGAAAAACAATGTGTCACCCACCTGTTAATCCAGCCCAAGCTATTTATCGCATTATTTTCATTTAACATTAAAGTTGAGTCTCCGTAAAGACCGTCAAAAATTGCCTTTGCCGACTATATTTCAAGTCGTCATCGGCGGGGTATTGGGTAAAGTTTTCAACTAGCAATAATCTCGCCTCGGTTAAACCTCATAGGCTAAGATACTGCCGCTGCGCAGGAATGCTTACAGTGCGTTTAGACGAGGTATTCTAGTGGAGGATGTTGTCACCTCACTGACGGTTTGATATCAAACAGTATTGGGTCTAGGCTCTATACCAGGAGCAAAGTGTGGTTATTTACTCACGTGTTCTTTCAACAAGGGGATAGGAGGTGCACCGTTCCCGGCGGCACTGCAGTGCCGGGTCAATGCGTGGAGTGAACGGAGCAAGCCCCTGTTTCAACTCCCGAGTTCAAAAATCCGTTTAATATGTAGTCCCCATATAGGGGACATATCAGATATTAAACTGATAAGAACAGATACTACACTTGATCTTAGCCAAAAGGCCGAGAAGCGATAACCCCTTAACTGACTGCCTGAACGATCGCAATCTCCGCTGATTCCATCCTCACCCGGCCTGACACCCACTAGTCCCCCTCCTTTTGGCCTCATGAAGCTGTGGGCGTGGCTTATCGGCTTGGGGGTGTGGTTTGCAGCGGTGGGCGTGGCCTATCGGCTTGGGGGGCGTGGTTTACAGCTGCGGGCGTGGCCTATCACCCAGGGGTGTTTGATTGATTGATTGAAAATGTTATTAGGCAAAAGAATGTAAAACAACACAGTTACATTTATGATACTTTTGTCTAAAAGGTCCGATCAAAAAAGTCCTTGCGGACTTGTTTCCGTCGGGGTCCTTGAATTAATTTCATAGACATAAGTGTGGTTTGAAGCTGTGGGCGTGGCTCGTAGATCTGATATCTTCCCTGCTTGCCTTCCTGCGGCAAATCATACTTTGTCAGCTACTGTAAAGTAGCTACAACGAGACGTCAAGGCCACAGAGTGACACAAATGCGCTCACGCCTACCTTGACCTCAAACATGCCCGCATACCACTGCTCTCCTTGTCATTTCCTTCAACAGCTGAGTTGGCCTTGTCCAAAGGGCAAGACCCTCCAAAAATATGCATAACTCATGAATGTCCCTCTCCACGGAAGTCTTTAGTAAAAGGCGAAAGGCTTATTCGTCATGAAGAGAGACCCGAGTAATTCTGACCTTTCACCGCCGTGGCCGGCAAAGGCACCAGCCACGCCGATCAACCATTTAGCGGCGCACACTCTTAGCTTTCTGGCAACATGGCAATATCCCCCCCCCCCCTCTGTGAGTCAGGTTATTCATCATATTAGAAATAGGGGGAGTAGGCCTCGTTCAAATGTTCACAAAGTTAGTGCTCTTATGTGCATCTGGTGATCTCACCTTTTTTATTTATTTAAGGAAAGCATCCTTAAAAAAAAAAAAAAAAAAAAAAAAAAAGTGAAATATCGGACACTTTGGAGAAGCACCAGGGGGCGCTACAGCGTAGAAAGCTCAGGTGGGCTGCGGAACACGGAACTAGGCATGACTTTGGTTACACCTGGCAGAGTGCTGTCCTCTTAAGGGGCCTCGGTTTGGCGTGGGGGGCCCCGCAAAACTGCATCTTCTGCAGTTTCGACTTAGAAGAATTCAGGGATATAAATGGATTTGTACCCCCCTGTCCCCGGGCCGAAATTGGCTTATACTCCCCTGTCCCCGGGCAACTAGCGCCCGCGGCTGTGGGTCCAGACTCCGGGGGGGGGTGCTTAAAAGTGGGTCCCCGGGTTCGGATGGAGAGCCAGGTAGAGGACTTAGCTGGGCTCTGGCTGGGCACCCCGGTGGGGGCCGGAGGCTCCCCGGGGCCGCGTGGAGAGCCGGGCAAAACCCCATCTTTGGCCGTTTTGACTTCTGGACATAGTCATTTTCACAGATTTTGACTTCTGGACATAGTCATTTGGAGACATTTTCCACAATCCAAGCCATAGAGGCTGCATTGATCGATCGATTGATCGATCGATCGATCGATCGATTGATAGGTTTGATCGGTCGAACACTTAACCCCGCCCCCCGGGTCCTCCCCTCCCCGCTCTGTGGGCGTGGCCTATCGCTCCGGGGGGGGGGGGGGGGGGGGGGTTTGAAGCCGGGGGCGTGGCCTATCGGTGAGGAGGGAGTGGTTTGGAGCTGTGGGCGTGTCCTATCACCCGGGGGGGGGGGTGGTTTGGAGCTGTGGGCGTGGCCTGTCGGCTTGGGGGCGTGGCCTATCACCTTGGATTGTGGTTTAAAGCCGTGTGCTTGTCCTCTAGCGGCGAGGTGTGTGTGGTTTGAAGCTGGGGGCGTGGCCTATCGCCATGGGGGCGTGGTTTGGAGCTGTGGGCGTGGCTTGTTGGCTTGGGGGCGTGGTTTGAGGCTGGGGGCGTGGCCTATCACCTTGGATTGTGGTTTAAAGCCGTGTGCTTGTCCTCCATCGGCGAGGTGTGTGTGGTTTGAAGCTGGGGGCGTGGCCTATCACCATGGGGGCGTGGTTGGGAGCTGTGGGCGTGGCTTATCGGCTTGGGGGCGTGGTTTACAGCAGTGGGACTCAAAAATAGCAGATCTACAAGCTCGTAGATCATAGCTCTATGAGCTTGTAGATCTGATATCGGCTGGGGGTGGGCGTGGCCTATCACCCTGGGGGGTGGGGTCTGAAGCTGTGGGCGGGGCCTATTGGCTTGGGGGCGTGGTTTCAAGCCGGGGGCGTGGCCTTTCCCCTCGGATTGGGGTTTTAAGCCGTGTGCTTGTCCTCTATCGGCGAGGGGGGTGTGGTTTGAAGCTGGGGGCGTGGCCTATTGTGCTTTAAGGCCGTGTGCTTGGCCTCTATCGGCGAGGTGTGTGTGGTTTGAAGCTGGGGGCGTGGCCTATCACCTTGGGGGGGGGGGGGGGGGGGGCCCAAATCATGCTTTGTCGGCTTCTGTAAAGTAGCTACAACAACACGTTAAGGCCACAGCTTGTGCAAAACTCACTCAAAGGTATTTGGTTTTCAACACTTCATCGGGGGAGAGCGCGAACGCAGTCCCCCACTACCAGAAATTATGCAGTCGAGATTCCCACATTTGGGGAATTCGCACGGGTCAGCAAAGCACGGAGTGCAATGGCTGAGCCTCGCCGTGGGTGAACCACCTTCGTGATCGTGGTGTCTCCCCTGCCAGGTAAGTATGCCTCGCCATCGCGTGGCGTGGAGGCAAGGACCCACACACGTACACGTCGCCTTGACGGTTCATACAACACATGCTCAAACCACACACTACTATGTTAACGTACACACATTTTATGAACCTCGTTGATGATAGCTGTTGATTGTTGGGTTGGAGGAAATGGGCTACATTTTGACTTGTACATGCATTGTTTTTTGGAAGTGGAATCCTGTACTTTAGAAACACTTTGAAAAACAATGTGTCACCCACCTGTTAATCCAGCCCAAGCTATTTATCGCATTATTTTCATTTAACATTAAAGTGAGTCTCCGTAAAGACCGTCAAAAATTGCCTTTGCCGACTATATTTCAAGTCGTCATCGGCGGGGTATTGGGTAAAGTTTTCAACTAGCAATAATCTCGCCTCGGTTAAACCTCATAGGCTAAGATACTGCCGCTGCGCAGGAATGCTTACAGTGCGTTTAGACGAGGTATTCTAGTGGAGGATGTTGTCACCTCACTGACGGTTTGATATCAAACAGTATTGGGTCTAGGCTCTATACCAGGAGCAAAGTGCGGTTATTTACTCACGTGTTCTTTCAACAAGGGGATAGGAGGTGCACCGTTCCCGGCGGCACTGCAGTGCCGGGTCAATGCGTGGAGTGAACGGAGCAAGCCCCTGTTTCAACTCCCGAGTTCAAAAATCCGTTTAATATGTAGTCCCCATATAGGGGACATATCAGATATTAAACTGATAAGAACAGATACTACACTTGATCTTAGCCAAAAGGCCGAGAAGCGATAACCCCTTAACTGACTGCCTGAACGATCGCAATCTCCGCTGATTCCATCCTCACCCGGCCTGACACCCACTAGTCCCCCTCCTTTTGGCCTCATGAAGCTGTGGGCGTGGCTTATCGGCTTGGGGGTGTGGTTTGCAGCGGTGGGCGTGGCCTATCGGCTTGGGGGGGGGCGTGGTTTACAGCTGCGGGCGTGGCCTATCACCCAGGGGTGTTTGATTGATTGATTGAAAATGTTATTAGGCAAAAGAATGTAAAACAACACAGTTACATTTATGATACTTTTGTCTAAAAGGTCCGATCAAAAAAGTCCTTGCGGACTTGTTTCCGTCGGGGTCCTTGAATTAATTTCATAGACATAAGTGTGGTTTGAAGCTGTGGGCGTGGCTCGTAGATCTGATATCTTCCCTGCTTGCCTTCCTGCGGCAAATCATACTTTGTCAGCTACTGTAAAGTAGCTACAACGAGACGTCAAGGCCACAGAGTGACACAAATGCGCTCACGCCTACCTTGACCTCAAACATGCCCGCATACCACTGCTCTCCTTGTCATTTCCTTCAACAGCTGAGTTGGCCTTGTCCAAAGGGCAAGACCCTCCAAAAATATGCATAACTCATGAATGTCCCTCTCCACGGAAGTCTTTAGTAAAAGGCGAAAGGCTTATTCGTCATGAAGAGAGACCCGAGTAATTCTGACCTTTCACCGCCGTGGCCGGCAAAGGCACCAGCCACGCCGATCAACCATTTAGCGGCGCACACTCTTAGCTTTCTGGCAACATGGCAATATCCCCCCCCCCCCTCTGTGAGTCAGGTTATTCATCATATTAGAAATAGGGGGAGTAGGCCTCGTTCAAATGTTCACAAAGTTAGTGCTCTTATGTGCATCTGGTGATCTCACCTTTTTTATTTATTTAAGGAAAGCATCCTTAAAAAAAAAAAAAAAAAAAAAAAAAAAAAGTGAAATATCGGACACTTTGGAGAAGCACCAGGGGGCGCTACAGCGTAGAAAGCTCAGGTGGGCTGCGGAACACGGAACTAGGCATGACTTTGGTTACACCTGGCAGAGTGCTGTCCTCTTAAGGGGCCTCGGTTTGGCGTGGGGGGCCCCGCAAAACTGCATCTTCTGCAGTTTCGACTTAGAAGAATTCAGGGATATAAATGGATTTGTACCCCCCTGTCCCCGGGCCGAAATTGGCTTATACTCCCCTGTCCCCGGGCAACTAGCGCCCGCGGCTGTGGGTCCAGACTCCGGGGGGGGGTGCTTAAAAGTGGGTCCCCGGGTTCGGATGGAGAGCCAGGTAGAGGACTTAGCTGGGCTCTGGCTGGGCACCCCGGTGGGGGCCGGAGGCTCCCCGGGGCCGCGTGGAGAGCCGGGCAAAACCCCATCTTTGGCCGTTTTGACTTCTGGACATAGTCATTTTCACAGATTTTGACTTCTGGACATAGTCATTTGGAGACATTTTCCACAATCCAAGCCATAGAGGCTGCATTGATCGATCGATTGATCGATCGATCGATCGATCGATTGATAGGTTTGATCGGTCGAACACTTAACCCCGCCCCCCGGGTCCTCCCCTCCCCGCTCTGTGGGCGTGGCCTATCGCTCCGGGGGGGGGGGGGGGGGGGGGGTTTGAAGCCGGGGGCGTGGCCTATCGGTGAGGAGGGAGTGGTTTGGAGCTGTGGGCGTGTCCTATCACCCGGGGGGGGGGGTGGTTTGGAGCTGTGGGCGTGGCCTGTCGGCTTGGGGGCGTGGCCTATCACCTTGGATTGTGGTTTAAAGCCGTGTGCTTGTCCTCTAGCGGCGAGGTGTGTGTGGTTTGAAGCTGGGGGCGTGGCCTATCGCCATGGGGGCGTGGTTTGGAGCTGTGGGCGTGGCTTGTTGGCTTGGGGGCGTGGTTTGAGGCTGGGGGCGTGGCCTATCACCTTGGATTGTGGTTTAAAGCCGTGTGCTTGTCCTCCATCGGCGAGGTGTGTGTGGTTTGAAGCTGGGGGCGTGGCCTATCACCATGGGGGCGTGGTTGGGAGCTGTGGGCGTGGCTTATCGGCTTGGGGGCGTGGTTTACAGCAGTGGGACTCAAAAATAGCAGATCTACAAGCTCGTAGATCATAGCTCTATGAGCTTGTAGATCTGATATCGGCTGGGGGTGGGCGTGGCCTATCACCCTGGGGGGTGGGGTCTGAAGCTGTGGGCGGGGCCTATTGGCTTGGGGGCGTGGTTTCAAGCCGGGGGCGTGGCCTTTCCCCTCGGATTGGGGTTTTAAGCCGTGTGCTTGTCCTCTATCGGCGAGGGGGGTGTGGTTTGAAGCTGGGGGCGTGGCCTATTGTGCTTTAAGGCCGTGTGCTTGGCCTCTATCGGCGAGGTGTGTGTGGTTTGAAGCTGGGGGCGTGGCCTATCACCTTGGGGGGGGGGTGGGCCCAAATCATGCTTTGTCGGCTTCTGTAAAGTAGCTACAACAACACGTTAAGGCCACAGCTTGTGCAAAACTCACTCAAAGGTATTTGGTTTTCAACACTTCATCGGGGGAGAGCGCGAACGCAGTCCCCCACTACCAGAAATTATGCAGTCGAGATTCCCACATTTGGGGAATTCGCACGGGTCAGCAAAGCACGGAGTGCAATGGCTGAGCCTCGCCGTGGGTGAACCACCTTCGTGATCGTGGTGTCTCCCCTGCCAGGTAAGTATGCCTCGCCATCGCGTGGCGTGGAGGCAAGGACCCACACACGTACACGTCGCCTTGACGGTTCATACAACACATGCTCAAACCACACACTACTATGTTAACGTACACACATTTTATGAACCTCGTTGATGATAGCTGTTGATTGTTGGGTTGGAGGAAATGGGCTACATTTTGACTTGTACATGCATTGTTTTTTGGAAGTGGAATCCTGTACTTTAGAAACACTTTGAAAAACAATGTGTCACCCACCTGTTAATCCAGCCCAAGCTATTTATCGCATTATTTTCATTTAACATTAAAGTGAGTCTCCGTAAAGACCGTCAAAAATTGCCTTTGCCGACTATATTTCAAGTCGTCATCGGCGGGGTATTGGGTAAAGTTTTCAACTAGCAATAATCTCGCCTCGGTTAAACCTCATAGGCTAAGATACTGCCGCTGCGCAGGAATGCTTACAGTGCGTTTAGACGAGGTATTCTAGTGGAGGATGTTGTCACCTCACTGACGGTTTGATATCAAACAGTATTGGGTCTAGGCTCTATACCAGGAGCAAAGTGCGGTTATTTACTCACGTGTTCTTTCAACAAGGGGATAGGAGGTGCACCGTTCCCGGCGGCACTGCAGTGCCGGGTCAATGCGTGGAGTGAACGGAGCAAGCCCCTGTTTCAACTCCCGAGTTCAAAAATCCGTTTAATATGTAGTCCCCATATAGGGGACATATCAGATATTAAACTGATAAGAACAGATACTACACTTGATCTTAGCCAAAAGGCCGAGAAGCGATAACCCCTTAACTGACTGCCTGAACGATCGCAATCTCCGCTGATTCCATCCTCACCCGGCCTGACACCCACTAGTCCCCCTCCTTTTGGCCTCATGAAGCTGTGGGCGTGGCTTATCGGCTTGGGGGTGTGGTTTGCAGCGGTGGGCGTGGCCTATCGGCTTGGGGGGGGGCGTGGTTTACAGCTGCGGGCGTGGCCTATCACCCAGGGGTGTTTGATTGATTGATTGAAAATGTTATTAGGCAAAAGAATGTAAAACAACACAGTTACATTTATGATACTTTTGTCTAAAAGGTCCGATCAAAAAAGTCCTTGCGGACTTGTTTCCGTCGGGGTCCTTGAATTAATTTCATAGACATAAGTGTGGTTTGAAGCTGTGGGCGTGGCTCGTAGATCTGATATCTTCCCTGCTTGCCTTCCTGCGGCAAATCATACTTTGTCAGCTACTGTAAAGTAGCTACAACGAGACGTCAAGGCCACAGAGTGACACAAATGCGCTCACGCCTACCTTGACCTCAAACATGCCCGCATACCACTGCTCTCCTTGTCATTTCCTTCAACAGCTGAGTTGGCCTTGTCCAAAGGGCAAGACCCTCCAAAAATATGCATAACTCATGAATGTCCCTCTCCACGGAAGTCTTTAGTAAAAGGCGAAAGGCTTATTCGTCATGAAGAGAGACCCGAGTAATTCTGACCTTTCACCGCCGTGGCCGGCAAAGGCACCAGCCACGCCGATCAACCATTTAGCGGCGCACACTCTTAGCTTTCTGGCAACATGGCAATATCCCCCCCCCCCCCTCTGTGAGTCAGGTTATTCATCATATTAGAAATAGGGGGAGTAGGCCTCGTTCAAATGTTCACAAAGTTAGTGCTCTTATGTGCATCTGGTGATCTCACCTTTTTTATTTATTTAAGGAAAGCATCCTTAAAAAAAAAAAAAAAAAAAAAAAAAAAGTGAAATATCGGACACTTTGGAGAAGCACCAGGGGGCGCTACAGCGTAGAAAGCTCAGGTGGGCTGCGGAACACGGAACTAGGCATGACTTTGGTTACACCTGGCAGAGTGCTGTCCTCTTAAGGGGCCTCGGTTTGGCGTGGGGGGCCCCGCAAAACTGCATCTTCTGCAGTTTCGACTTAGAAGAATTCAGGGATATAAATGGATTTGTACCCCCCTGTCCCCGGGCCGAAATTGGCTTATACTCCCCTGTCCCCGGGCAACTAGCGCCCGCGGCTGTGGGTCCAGACTCCGGGGGGGGGTGCTTAAAAGTGGGTCCCCGGGTTCGGATGGAGAGCCAGGTAGAGGACTTAGCTGGGCTCTGGCTGGGCACCCCGGTGGGGGCCGGAGGCTCCCCGGGGCCGCGTGGAGAGCCGGGCAAAACCCCATCTTTGGCCGTTTTGACTTCTGGACATAGTCATTTTCACAGATTTTGACTTCTGGACATAGTCATTTGGAGACATTTTCCACAATCCAAGCCATAGAGGCTGCATTGATCGATCGATTGATCGATCGATCGATCGATCGATTGATAGGTTTGATCGGTCGAACACTTAACCCCGCCCCCCGGGTCCTCCCCTCCCCGCTCTGTGGGCGTGGCCTATCGCTCCGGGGGGGGGGGGGGGGGGGGGTTTGAAGCCGGGGGCGTGGCCTATCGGTGAGGAGGGAGTGGTTTGGAGCTGTGGGCGTGTCCTATCACCCGGGGGGGGGGGGTGGTTTGGAGCTGTGGGCGTGGCCTGTCGGCTTGGGGGCGTGGCCTATCACCTTGGATTGTGGTTTAAAGCCGTGTGCTTGTCCTCTAGCGGCGAGGTGTGTGTGGTTTGAAGCTGGGGGCGTGGCCTATCGCCATGGGGGCGTGGTTTGGAGCTGTGGGCGTGGCTTGTTGGCTTGGGGGCGTGGTTTGAGGCTGGGGGCGTGGCCTATCACCTTGGATTGTGGTTTAAAGCCGTGTGCTTGTCCTCCATCGGCGAGGTGTGTGTGGTTTGAAGCTGGGGGCGTGGCCTATCACCATGGGGGCGTGGTTGGGAGCTGTGGGCGTGGCTTATCGGCTTGGGGGCGTGGTTTACAGCAGTGGGACTCAAAAATAGCAGATCTACAAGCTCGTAGATCATAGCTCTATGAGCTTGTAGATCTGATATCGGCTGGGGGTGGGCGTGGCCTATCACCCTGGGGGGTGGGGTCTGAAGCTGTGGGCGGGGCCTATTGGCTTGGGGGCGTGGTTTCAAGCCGGGGGCGTGGCCTTTCCCCTCGGATTGGGGTTTTAAGCCGTGTGCTTGTCCTCTATCGGCGAGGGGGGTGTGGTTTGAAGCTGGGGGCGTGGCCTATTGTGCTTTAAGGCCGTGTGCTTGGCCTCTATCGGCGAGGTGTGTGTGGTTTGAAGCTGGGGGCGTGGCCTATCACCTTGGGGGGGGGGGGGGGGGGGCCCAAATCATGCTTTGTCGGCTTCTGTAAAGTAGCTACAACAACACGTTAAGGCCACAGCTTGTGCAAAACTCACTCAAAGGTATTTGGTTTTCAACACTTCATCGGGGGAGAGCGCGAACGCAGTCCCCCACTACCAGAAATTATGCAGTCGAGATTCCCACATTTGGGGAATTCGCACGGGTCAGCAAAGCACGGAGTGCAATGGCTGAGCCTCGCCGTGGGTGAACCACCTTCGTGATCGTGGTGTCTCCCCTGCCAGGTAAGTATGCCTCGCCATCGCGTGGCGTGGAGGCAAGGACCCACACACGTACACGTCGCCTTGACGGTTCATACAACACATGCTCAAACCACACACTACTATGTTAACGTACACACATTTTATGAACCTCGTTGATGATAGCTGTTGATTGTTGGGTTGGAGGAAATGGGCTACATTTTGACTTGTACATGCATTGTTTTTTGGAAGTGGAATCCTGTACTTTAGAAACACTTTGAAAAACAATGTGTCACCCACCTGTTAATCCAGCCCAAGCTATTTATCGCATTATTTTCATTTAACATTAAAGTGAGTCTCCGTAAAGACCGTCAAAAATTGCCTTTGCCGACTATATTTCAAGTCGTCATCGGCGGGGTATTGGGTAAAGTTTTCAACTAGCAATAATCTCGCCTCGGTTAAACCTCATAGGCTAAGATACTGCCGCTGCGCAGGAATGCTTACAGTGCGTTTAGACGAGGTATTCTAGTGGAGGATGTTGTCACCTCACTGACGGTTTGATATCAAACAGTATTGGGTCTAGGCTCTATACCAGGAGCAAAGTGCGGTTATTTACTCACGTGTTCTTTCAACAAGGGGATAGGAGGTGCACCGTTCCCGGCGGCACTGCAGTGCCGGGTCAATGCGTGGAGTGAACGGAGCAAGCCCCTGTTTCAACTCCCGAGTTCAAAAATCCGTTTAATATGTAGTCCCCATATAGGGGACATATCAGATATTAAACTGATAAGAACAGATACTACACTTGATCTTAGCCAAAAGGCCGAGAAGCGATAACCCCTTAACTGACTGCCTGAACGATCGCAATCTCCGCTGATTCCATCCTCACCCGGCCTGACACCCACTAGTCCCCCTCCTTTTGGCCTCATGAAGCTGTGGGCGTGGCTTATCGGCTTGGGGGTGTGGTTTGCAGCGGTGGGCGTGGCCTATCGGCTTGGGGGGGGGCGTGGTTTACAGCTGCGGGCGTGGCCTATCACCCAGGGGTGTTTGATTGATTGATTGAAAATGTTATTAGGCAAAAGAATGTAAAACAACACAGTTACATTTATGATACTTTTGTCTAAAAGGTCCGATCAAAAAAGTCCTTGCGGACTTGTTTCCGTCGGGGTCCTTGAATTAATTTCATAGACATAAGTGTGGTTTGAAGCTGTGGGCGTGGCTCGTAGATCTGATATCTTCCCTGCTTGCCTTCCTGCGGCAAATCATACTTTGTCAGCTACTGTAAAGTAGCTACAACGAGACGTCAAGGCCACAGAGTGACACAAATGCGCTCACGCCTACCTTGACCTCAAACATGCCCGCATACCACTGCTCTCCTTGTCATTTCCTTCAACAGCTGAGTTGGCCTTGTCCAAAGGGCAAGACCCTCCAAAAATATGCATAACTCATGAATGTCCCTCTCCACGGAAGTCTTTAGTAAAAGGCGAAAGGCTTATTCGTCATGAAGAGAGACCCGAGTAATTCTGACCTTTCACCGCCGTGGCCGGCAAAGGCACCAGCCACGCCGATCAACCATTTAGCGGCGCACACTCTTAGCTTTCTGGCAACATGGCAATATCCCCCCCCCCCCTCTGTGAGTCAGGTTATTCATCATATTAGAAATAGGGGGAGTAGGCCTCGTTCAAATGTTCACAAAGTTAGTGCTCTTATGTGCATCTGGTGATCTCACCTTTTTTATTTATTTAAGGAAAGCATCCTTAAAAAAAAAAAAAAAAAAAAAAAAAAAAGTGAAATATCGGACACTTTGGAGAAGCACCAGGGGGCGCTACAGCGTAGAAAGCTCAGGTGGGCTGCGGAACACGGAACTAGGCATGACTTTGGTTACACCTGGCAGAGTGCTGTCCTCTTAAGGGGCCTCGGTTTGGCGTGGGGGGCCCCGCAAAACTGCATCTTCTGCAGTTTCGACTTAGAAGAATTCAGGGATATAAATGGATTTGTACCCCCCTGTCCCCGGGCCGAAATTGGCTTATACTCCCCTGTCCCCGGGCAACTAGCGCCCGCGGCTGTGGGTCCAGACTCCGGGGGGGGGTGCTTAAAAGTGGGTCCCCGGGTTCGGATGGAGAGCCAGGTAGAGGACTTAGCTGGGCTCTGGCTGGGCACCCCGGTGGGGGCCGGAGGCTCCCCGGGGCCGCGTGGAGAGCCGGGCAAAACCCCATCTTTGGCCGTTTTGACTTCTGGACATAGTCATTTTCACAGATTTTGACTTCTGGACATAGTCATTTGGAGACATTTTCCACAATCCAAGCCATAGAGGCTGCATTGATCGATCGATTGATCGATCGATCGATCGATCGATTGATAGGTTTGATCGGTCGAACACTTAACCCCGCCCCCCGGGTCCTCCCCTCCCCGCTCTGTGGGCGTGGCCTATCGCTCCGGGGGGGGGGGGGGGGGGGGTTTGAAGCCGGGGGCGTGGCCTATCGGTGAGGAGGGAGTGGTTTGGAGCTGTGGGCGTGTCCTATCACCCGGGGGGGGGGGTGGTTTGGAGCTGTGGGCGTGGCCTGTCGGCTTGGGGGCGTGGCCTATCACCTTGGATTGTGGTTTAAAGCCGTGTGCTTGTCCTCTAGCGGCGAGGTGTGTGTGGTTTGAAGCTGGGGGCGTGGCCTATCGCCATGGGGGCGTGGTTTGGAGCTGTGGGCGTGGCTTGTTGGCTTGGGGGCGTGGTTTGAGGCTGGGGGCGTGGCCTATCACCTTGGATTGTGGTTTAAAGCCGTGTGCTTGTCCTCCATCGGCGAGGTGTGTGTGGTTTGAAGCTGGGGGCGTGGCCTATCACCATGGGGGCGTGGTTGGGAGCTGTGGGCGTGGCTTATCGGCTTGGGGGCGTGGTTTACAGCAGTGGGACTCAAAAATAGCAGATCTACAAGCTCGTAGATCATAGCTCTATGAGCTTGTAGATCTGATATCGGCTGGGGGTGGGCGTGGCCTATCACCCTGGGGGGTGGGGTCTGAAGCTGTGGGCGGGGCCTATTGGCTTGGGGGCGTGGTTTCAAGCCGGGGGCGTGGCCTTTCCCCTCGGATTGGGGTTTTAAGCCGTGTGCTTGTCCTCTATCGGCGAGGGGGGTGTGGTTTGAAGCTGGGGGCGTGGCCTATTGTGCTTTAAGGCCGTGTGCTTGGCCTCTATCGGCGAGGTGTGTGTGGTTTGAAGCTGGGGGCGTGGCCTATCACCTTGGGGGGGGGGTGGGCCCAAATCATGCTTTGTCGGCTTCTGTAAAGTAGCTACAACAACACGTTAAGGCCACAGCTTGTGCAAAACTCACTCAAAGGTATTTGGTTTTCAACACTTCATCGGGGGAGAGCGCGAACGCAGTCCCCCACTACCAGAAATTATGCAGTCGAGATTCCCACATTTGGGGAATTCGCACGGGTCAGCAAAGCACGGAGTGCAATGGCTGAGCCTCGCCGTGGGTGAACCACCTTCGTGATCGTGGTGTCTCCCCTGCCAGGTAAGTATGCCTCGCCATCGCGTGGCGTGGAGGCAAGGACCCACACACGTACACGTCGCCTTGACGGTTCATACAACACATGCTCAAACCACACACTACTATGTTAACGTACACACATTTTATGAACCTCGTTGATGATAGCTGTTGATTGTTGGGTTGGAGGAAATGGGCTACATTTTGACTTGTACATGCATTGTTTTTTGGAAGTGGAATCCTGTACTTTAGAAACACTTTGAAAAACAATGTGTCACCCACCTGTTAATCCAGCCCAAGCTATTTATCGCATTATTTTCATTTAACATTAAAGTGAGTCTCCGTAAAGACCGTCAAAAATTGCCTTTGCCGACTATATTTCAAGTCGTCATCGGCGGGGTATTGGGTAAAGTTTTCAACTAGCAATAATCTCGCCTCGGTTAAACCTCATAGGCTAAGATACTGCCGCTGCGCAGGAATGCTTACAGTGCGTTTAGACGAGGTATTCTAGTGGAGGATGTTGTCACCTCACTGACGGTTTGATATCAAACAGTATTGGGTCTAGGCTCTATACCAGGAGCAAAGTGCGGTTATTTACTCACGTGTTCTTTCAACAAGGGGATAGGAGGTGCACCGTTCCCGGCGGCACTGCAGTGCCGGGTCAATGCGTGGAGTGAACGGAGCAAGCCCCTGTTTCAACTCCCGAGTTCAAAAATCCGTTTAATATGTAGTCCCCATATAGGGGACATATCAGATATTAAACTGATAAGAACAGATACTACACTTGATCTTAGCCAAAAGGCCGAGAAGCGATAACCCCTTAACTGACTGCCTGAACGATCGCAATCTCCGCTGATTCCATCCTCACCCGGCCTGACACCCACTAGTCCCCCTCCTTTTGGCCTCATGAAGCTGTGGGCGTGGCTTATCGGCTTGGGGGTGTGGTTTGCAGCGGTGGGCGTGGCCTATCGGCTTGGGGGGGGGCGTGGTTTACAGCTGCGGGCGTGGCCTATCACCCAGGGGTGTTTGATTGATTGATTGAAAATGTTATTAGGCAAAAGAATGTAAAACAACACAGTTACATTTATGATACTTTTGTCTAAAAGGTCCGATCAAAAAAGTCCTTGCGGACTTGTTTCCGTCGGGGTCCTTGAATTAATTTCATAGACATAAGTGTGGTTTGAAGCTGTGGGCGTGGCTCGTAGATCTGATATCTTCCCTGCTTGCCTTCCTGCGGCAAATCATACTTTGTCAGCTACTGTAAAGTAGCTACAACGAGACGTCAAGGCCACAGAGTGACACAAATGCGCTCACGCCTACCTTGACCTCAAACATGCCCGCATACCACTGCTCTCCTTGTCATTTCCTTCAACAGCTGAGTTGGCCTTGTCCAAAGGGCAAGACCCTCCAAAAATATGCATAACTCATGAATGTCCCTCTCCACGGAAGTCTTTAGTAAAAGGCGAAAGGCTTATTCGTCATGAAGAGAGACCCGAGTAATTCTGACCTTTCACCGCCGTGGCCGGCAAAGGCACCAGCCACGCCGATCAACCATTTAGCGGCGCACACTCTTAGCTTTCTGGCAACATGGCAATATCCCCCCCCCCCCTCTGTGAGTCAGGTTATTCATCATATTAGAAATAGGGGGAGTAGGCCTCGTTCAAATGTTCACAAAGTTAGTGCTCTTATGTGCATCTGGTGATCTCACCTTTTTTATTTATTTAAGGAAAGCATCCTTAAAAAAAAAAAAAAAAAAAAAAAAAAAAGTGAAATATCGGACACTTTGGAGAAGCACCAGGGGGCGCTACAGCGTAGAAAGCTCAGGTGGGCTGCGGAACACGGAACTAGGCATGACTTTGGTTACACCTGGCAGAGTGCTGTCCTCTTAAGGGGCCTCGGTTTGGCGTGGGGGGCCCCGCAAAACTGCATCTTCTGCAGTTTCGACTTAGAAGAATTCAGGGATATAAATGGATTTGTACCCCCCTGTCCCCGGGCCGAAATTGGCTTATACTCCCCTGTCCCCGGGCAACTAGCGCCCGCGGCTGTGGGTCCAGACTCCGGGGGGGGGTGCTTAAAAGTGGGTCCCCGGGTTCGGATGGAGAGCCAGGTAGAGGACTTAGCTGGGCTCTGGCTGGGCACCCCGGTGGGGGCCGGAGGCTCCCCGGGGCCGCGTGGAGAGCCGGGCAAAACCCCATCTTTGGCCGTTTTGACTTCTGGACATAGTCATTTTCACAGATTTTGACTTCTGGACATAGTCATTTGGAGACATTTTCCACAATCCAAGCCATAGAGGCTGCATTGATCGATCGATTGATCGATCGATCGATCGATCGATTGATAGGTTTGATCGGTCGAACACTTAACCCCGCCCCCCGGGTCCTCCCCTCCCCGCTCTGTGGGCGTGGCCTATCGCTCCGGGGGGGGGGGGGGGGGGGTTTGAAGCCGGGGGCGTGGCCTATCGGTGAGGAGGGAGTGGTTTGGAGCTGTGGGCGTGTCCTATCACCCGGGGGGGGGGGTGGTTTGGAGCTGTGGGCGTGGCCTGTCGGCTTGGGGGCGTGGCCTATCACCTTGGATTGTGGTTTAAAGCCGTGTGCTTGTCCTCTAGCGGCGAGGTGTGTGTGGTTTGAAGCTGGGGGCGTGGCCTATCGCCATGGGGGCGTGGTTTGGAGCTGTGGGCGTGGCTTGTTGGCTTGGGGGCGTGGTTTGAGGTTGGGGGCGTGGCCTATCACCTTGGATTGTGGTTTAAAGCCGTGTGCTTGTCCTCCATCGGCGAGGTGTGTGTGGTTTGAAGCTGGGGGCGTGGCCTATCACCATGGGGGCGTGGTTGGGAGCTGTGGGCGTGGCTTATCGGCTTGGGGGCGTGGTTTACAGCAGTGGGACTCAAAAATAGCAGATCTACAAGCTCGTAGATCATAGCTCTATGAGCTTGTAGATCTGATATCGGCTGGGGGTGGGCGTGGCCTATCACCCTGGGGGGTGGGGTCTGAAGCTGTGGGCGGGGCCTATTGGCTTGGGGGCGTGGTTTCAAGCCGGGGGCGTGGCCTTTCCCCTCGGATTGGGGTTTTAAGCCGTGTGCTTGTCCTCTATCGGCGAGGGGGGTGTGGTTTGAAGCTGGGGGCGTGGCCTATTGTGCTTTAAGGCCGTGTGCTTGGCCTCTATCGGCGAGGTGTGTGTGGTTTGAAGCTGGGGGCGTGGCCTATCACCTTGGGGGGGGGGGGGGGGGGGGGGGGGCCCAAATCATGCTTTGTCGGCTTCTGTAAAGTAGCTACAACAACACGTTAAGGCCACAGCTTGTGCAAAACTCACTCAAAGGTATTTGGTTTTCAACACTTCATCGGGGGAGAGCGCGAACGCAGTCCCCCACTACCAGAAATTATGCAGTCGAGATTCCCACATTTGGGGAATTCGCACGGGTCAGCAAAGCACGGAGTGCAATGGCTGAGCCTCGCCGTGGGTGAACCACCTTCGTGATCGTGGTGTCTCCCCTGCCAGGTAAGTATGCCTCGCCATCGCGTGGCGTGGAGGCAAGGACCCACACACGTACACGTCGCCTTGACGGTTCATACAACACATGCTCAAACCACACACTACTATGTTAACGTACACACATTTTATGAACCTCGTTGATGATAGCTGTTGATTGTTGGGTTGGAGGAAATGGGCTACATTTTTACTTGTACATGCATTGTTTTTTGGAAGTGGAATCCTGTACTTTAGAAACACTTTGAAAAACAATGTGTCACCCACCTGTTAATCCAGCCCAAGCTATTTATCGCATTATTTTCATTTAACATTAAAGTGAGTCTCCGTAAAGACCGTCAAAAATTGCCTTTGCCGACTATATTTCAAGTCGTCATCGGCGGGGTATTGGGTAAAGTTTTCAACTAGCAATAATCTCGCCTCGGTTAAACCTCATAGGCTAAGATACTGCCGCTGCGCAGGAATGCTTACAGTGCGTTTAGACGAGGTATTCTAGTGGAGGATGTTGTCACCTCACTGACGGTTTGATATCAAACAGTATTGGGTCTAGGCTCTATACCAGGAGCAAAGTGTGGTTATTTACTCACGTGTTCTTTCAACAAGGGGATAGGAGGTGCACCGTTCCCGGCGGCACTGCAGTGCCGGGTCAATGCGTGGAGTGAACGGAGCAAGCCCCTGTTTCAACTCCCGAGTTCAAAAATCCGTTTAATATGTAGTCCCCATATAGGGGACATATCAGATATTAAACTGATAAGAACAGATACTACACTTGATCTTAGCCAAAAGGCCGAGAAGCGATAACCCCTTAACTGACTGCCTGAACGATCGCAATCTCCGCTGATTCCATCCTCACCCGGCCTGACACCCACTAGTCCCCCTCCTTTTGGCCTCATGAAGCTGTGGGCGTGGCTTATCGGCTTGGGGGTGTGGTTTGCAGCGGTGGGCGTGGCCTATCGGCTTGGGGGGCGTGGTTTACAGCTGCGGGCGTGGCCTATCACCCAGGGGTGTTTGATTGATTGATTGAAAATGTTATTAGGCAAAAGAATGTAAAACAACACAGTTACATTTATGATACTTTTGTCTAAAAGGTCCGATCAAAAAAGTCCTTGCGGACTTGTTTCCGTCGGGGTCCTTGAATTAATTTCATAGACATAAGTGTGGTTTGAAGCTGTGGGCGTGGCTCGTAGATCTGATATCTTCCCTGCTTGCCTTCCTGCGGCAAATCATACTTTGTCAGCTACTGTAAAGTAGCTACAACGAGACGTCAAGGCCACAGAGTGACACAAATGCGCTCACGCCTACCTTGACCTCAAACATGCCCGCATACCACTGCTCTCCTTGTCATTTCCTTCAACAGCTGAGTTGGCCTTGTCCAAAGGGCAAGACCCTCCAAAAATATGCATAACTCATGAATGTCCCTCTCCACGGAAGTCTTTAGTAAAAGGCGAAAGGCTTATTCGTCATGAAGAGAGACCCGAGTAATTCTGACCTTTCACCGCCGTGGCCGGCAAAGGCACCAGCCACGCCGATCAACCATTTAGCGGCGCACACTCTTAGCTTTCTGGCAACATGGCAATATCCCCCCCCCCCCTCTGTGAGTCAGGTTATTCATCATATTAGAAATAGGGGGAGTAGGCCTCGTTCAAATGTTCACAAAGTTAGTGCTCTTATGTGCATCTGGTGATCTCACCTTTTTTATTTATTTAAGGAAAGCATCCTTAAAAAAAAAAAAAAAAAAAAAAAAAAAAGTGAAATATCGGACACTTTGGAGAAGCACCAGGGGGCGCTACAGCGTAGAAAGCTCAGGTGGGCTGCGGAACACGGAACTAGGCATGACTTTGGTTACACCTGGCAGAGTGCTGTCCTCTTAAGGGGCCTCGGTTTGGCGTGGGGGGCCCCGCAAAACTGCATCTTCTGCAGTTTCGACTTAGAAGAATTCAGGGATATAAATGGATTTGTACCCCCCTGTCCCCGGGCCGAAATTGGCTTATACTCCCCTGTCCCCGGGCAACTAGCGCCCGCGGCTGTGGGTCCAGACTCCGGGGGGGGGTGCTTAAAAGTGGGTCCCCGGGTTCGGATGGAGAGCCAGGTAGAGGACTTAGCTGGGCTCTGGCTGGGCACCCCGGTGGGGGCCGGAGGCTCCCCGGGGCCGCGTGGAGAGCCGGGCAAAACCCCATCTTTGGCCGTTTTGACTTCTGGACATAGTCATTTTCACAGATTTTGACTTCTGGACATAGTCATTTGGAGACATTTTCCACAATCCAAGCCATAGAGGCTGCATTGATCGATCGATTGATCGATCGATCGATCGATCGATTGATAGGTTTGATCGGTCGAACACTTAACCCCGCCCCCCGGGTCCTCCCCTCCCCGCTCTGTGGGCGTGGCCTATCGCTCCGGGGGGGGGGGGGGGGGGGGTTTGAAGCCGGGGGCGTGGCCTATCGGTGAGGAGGGAGTGGTTTGGAGCTGTGGGCGTGTCCTATCACCCGGGGGGGGGGGTGGTTTGGAGCTGTGGGCGTGGCCTGTCGGCTTGGGGGCGTGGCCTATCACCTTGGATTGTGGTTTAAAGCCGTGTGCTTGTCCTCTAGCGGCGAGGTGTGTGTGGTTTGAAGCTGGGGGCGTGGCCTATCGCCATGGGGGCGTGGTTTGGAGCTGTGGGCGTGGCTTGTTGGCTTGGGGGCGTGGTTTGAGGCTGGGGGCGTGGCCTATCACCTTGGATTGTGGTTTAAAGCCGTGTGCTTGTCCTCCATCGGCGAGGTGTGTGTGGTTTGAAGCTGGGGGCGTGGCCTATCACCATGGGGGCGTGGTTGGGAGCTGTGGGCGTGGCTTATCGGCTTGGGGGCGTGGTTTACAGCAGTGGGACTCAAAAATAGCAGATCTACAAGCTCGTAGATCATAGCTCTATGAGCTTGTAGATCTGATATCGGCTGGGGGTGGGCGTGGCCTATCACCCTGGGGGGTGGGGTCTGAAGCTGTGGGCGGGGCCTATTGGCTTGGGGGCGTGGTTTCAAGCCGGGGGCGTGGCCTTTCCCCTCGGATTGGGGTTTTAAGCCGTGTGCTTGTCCTCTATCGGCGAGGGGGGTGTGGTTTGAAGCTGGGGGCGTGGCCTATTGTGCTTTAAGGCCGTGTGCTTGGCCTCTATCGGCGAGGTGTGTGTGGTTTGAAGCTGGGGGCGTGGCCTATCACCTTGGGGGGGGGGTGGGCCCAAATCATGCTTTGTCGGCTTCTGTAAAGTAGCTACAACAACACGTTAAGGCCACAGCTTGTGCAAAACTCACTCAAAGGTATTTGGTTTTCAACACTTCATCGGGGGAGAGCGCGAACGCAGTCCCCCACTACCAGAAATTATGCAGTCGAGATTCCCACATTTGGGGAATTCGCACGGGTCAGCAAAGCACGGAGTGCAATGGCTGAGCCTCGCCGTGGGTGAACCACCTTCGTGATCGTGGTGTCTCCCCTGCCAGGTAAGTATGCCTCGCCATCGCGTGGCGTGGAGGCAAGGACCCACACACGTACACGTCGCCTTGACGGTTCATACAACACATGCTCAAACCACACACTACTATGTTAACGTACACACATTTTATGAACCTCGTTGATGATAGCTGTTGATTGTTGGGTTGGAGGAAATGGGCTACATTTTGACTTGTACATGCATTGTTTTTTGGAAGTGGAATCCTGTACTTTAGAAACACTTTGAAAAACAATGTGTCACCCACCTGTTAATCCAGCCCAAGCTATTTATCGCATTATTTTCATTTAACATTAAAGTGAGTCTCCGTAAAGACCGTCAAAAATTGCCTTTGCCGACTATATTTCAAGTCGTCATCGGCGGGGTATTGGGTAAAGTTTTCAACTAGCAATAATCTCGCCTCGGTTAAACCTCATAGGCTAAGATACTGCCGCTGCGCAGGAATGCTTACAGTGCGTTTAGACGAGGTATTCTAGTGGAGGATGTTGTCACCTCACTGACGGTTTGATATCAAACAGTATTGGGTCTAGGCTCTATACCAGGAGCAAAGTGCGGTTATTTACTCACGTGTTCTTTCAACAAGGGGATAGGAGGTGCACCGTTCCCGGCGGCACTGCAGTGCCGGGTCAATGCGTGGAGTGAACGGAGCAAGCCCCTGTTTCAACTCCCGAGTTCAAAAATCCGTTTAATATGTAGTCCCCATATAGGGGACATATCAGATATTAAACTGATAAGAACAGATACTACACTTGATCTTAGCCAAAAGGCCGAGAAGCGATAACCCCTTAACTGACTGCCTGAACGATCGCAATCTCCGCTGATTCCATCCTCACCCGGCCTGACACCCACTAGTCCCCCTCCTTTTGGCCTCATGAAGCTGTGGGCGTGGCTTATCGGCTTGGGGGTGTGGTTTGCAGCGGTGGGCGTGGCCTATCGGCTTGGGGGGGGGCGTGGTTTACAGCTGCGGGCGTGGCCTATCACCCAGGGGTGTTTGATTGATTGATTGAAAATGTTATTAGGCAAAAGAATGTAAAACAACACAGTTACATTTATGATACTTTTGTCTAAAAGGTCCGATCAAAAAAGTCCTTGCGGACTTGTTTCCGTCGGGGTCCTTGAATTAATTTCATAGACATAAGTGTGGTTTGAAGCTGTGGGCGTGGCTCGTAGATCTGATATCTTCCCTGCTTGCCTTCCTGCGGCAAATCATACTTTGTCAGCTACTGTAAAGTAGCTACAACGAGACGTCAAGGCCACAGAGTGACACAAATGCGCTCACGCCTACCTTGACCACAAACATGCCCGCATACCACTGCTCTCCTTGTCATTTCCTTCAACAGCTGAGTTGGCCTTGTCCAAAGGGCAAGACCCTCCAAAAATATGCATAACTCATGAATGTCCCTCTCCACGGAAGTCTTTAGTAAAAGGCGAAAGGCTTATTCGTCATGAAGAGAGACCCGAGTAATTCTGACCTTTCACCGCCGTGGCCGGCAAAGGCGCCAGCCACGCCGATCAACCATTTAGCGGCGCACGCTCTTAGCTTTCTGGCAACATGGCAATACCCCCCCCCCCCCTCTGTGAGTCAGGTTATTCATCATATTAGAAATAGGGGGAGTAGGCCTCGTTCAAATGTTCACAAAGTTAGTGCTCTTATGTGCATCTGGTGATCTCACCTTTTTTTTTTTATTTAAGGAAAGCATCCTTAAAAAAAAAAAAAAAAAAAAAAAAAGTGAAATATCGGACACTTTGGAGAAGCACCAGGGGGCGCTACAGCGTAGAAAGCTCAGGTGGGCTGCGGAACACGGAACTAGGCATGACTTTGGTTACACCTGGCAGAGTGCTGTCCTCTTAAGGGGCCTCGGTTTGGCGTGGGGGGCCCCGCAAAACTGCATCTTCTGCAGTTTCGACTTAGAAGAATTCAGGGATATATATGGATTTGTACCCCCCTGTCCCCGGGCCGAAATTGGCTTATACTCCCCTGTCCCCGGGCAACTAGCGCCCGCGGCTGTGGGTCCAGACTCCGGGGGGGGGTGCTTAAAAGTGGGTCCCCGGGTTCGGATGGAGAGCCAGGTAGAGGACTTAGCTGGGCTCTGGCTGGGCACCCCGGTGGGGGCTGGAGGCTCCCCGGGGCCGCGTGGAGAGCCGGGCAAAACCCCATCTTTGGCCGTTTTGACTTCTGGACATAGTCATTTTCACAGATTTTGACTTCTGGACATAGTCATTTGGAGACATTTTCCACAATCCAAGCCATAGAGGCTGCATTGATCGATCGATCGATCGATCGATCGATCGATCGATCGATAGGTTTGATCGGTCGAACACTTAACCCCGCCCCCCGGGCCCTCCCCTCCCCGCTCTGTGGGCGTGGCCTATCGCTCCGGGGGGGGGTGGTTTGAAGCCGGGGGCGTGGCCTATCGGTGAGGAGGGAGTGGTTTGGAGCTGTGGGCGTGTCCTATCACCCGGGGGGGGGGGGGTGGTTTGGAGCTGTGGGCGTGGCCTGTCGGCTTGGGGGCGTGGCCTATCACCTTGGATTGTGGTTTAAAGGCCACGCCATGCTTGTCCTCTAGCGGCGAGGTGTGTGTGGTTTGAAGCTGGGGGCGTGGCCTATCGCCATGGGGGCGTGGTTTGGAGCTGTGGGCGTGGCTTGTTGGCTTGGGGGCGTGGTTTGAGGCTGGGGGCGTGGCCTATCACCTTGGATTGTGGTTTAAAGCCGTGTGCTTGTCCTCCATCGGCGAGGTGTGTGTGGTTTGAAGCTGGGGGCGTGGCCTATCACCATGGGGGCGTGGTTGGGAGCTGTGGGCGTGGCTTATCGGCTTGGGGGCGTGGTTTACAGCAGTGGGACTCAAAAATAGCAGATCTACAAGCTCGTAGATCATAGCTCTATGAGCTTGTAGATCTGATATCGGCTGGGGGTGGGCGTGGCCTATCACCCTGGGGGGTGGGGTCTGAAGCTGTGGGCGGGGCCTATTGGCTTGGGGGCGTGGTTTCAAGCCGGGGGCGTGGCCTTTCCCCTCGGATTGGGGTTTTAAGCCGTGTGCTTGTCCTCTATCGGCGAGGGGGGTGTGGTTTGAAGCTGGGGGCGTGGCCTATTGTGCTTTAAGGCCGTGTGCTTGGCCTCTATCGGCGAGGTGTGTGTGGTTTGAAGCTGGGGGCGTGGCCTATCACCTTGGGGGGGGGGTGGGCCCAAATCATGCTTTGTCGGCTTCTGTAAAGTAGCTACAACAACACGTTAAGGCCACAGCTTGTGCAAAACTCACTCAAAGGTATTTGGTTTTCAACACTTCATCGGGGGAGAGCGCGAACGCAGTCCCCCACTACCAGAAATTATGCAGTCGAGATTCCCACATTTGGGGAATTCGCACGGGTCAGCAAAGCACGGAGTGCAATGGCTGAGCCTCGCCGTGGGTGAACCACCTTCGTGATCGTGGTGTCTCCCCTGCCAGGTAAGTATGCCTCGCCATCGCGTGGCGTGGAGGCAAGGACCCACACACGTACACGTCGCCTTGACGGTTCATACAACACATGCTCAAACCACACACTACTATGTTAACGTACACACATTTTATGAACCTCGTTGATGATAGCTGTTGATTGTTGGGTTGGAGGAAATGGGCTACATTTTGACTTGTACATGCATTGTTTTTTGGAAGTGGAATCCTGTACTTTAGAAACACTTTGAAAAACAATGTGTCACCCACCTGTTAATCCAGCCCAAGCTATTTATCGCATTATTTTCATTTAACATTAAAGTGAGTCTCCGTAAAGACCGTCAAAAATTGCCTTTGCCGACTATATTTCAAGTCGTCATCGGCGGGGTATTGGGTAAAGTTTTCAACTAGCAATAATCTCGCCTCGGTTAAACCTCATAGGCTAAGATACTGCCGCTGCGCAGGAATGCTTACAGTGCGTTTAGACGAGGTATTCTAGTGGAGGATGTTGTCACCTCACTGACGGTTTGATATCAAACAGTATTGGGTCTAGGCTCTATACCAGGAGCAAAGTGCGGTTATTTACTCACGTGTTCTTTCAACAAGGGGATAGGAGGTGCACCGTTCCCGGCGGCACTGCAGTGCCGGGTCAATGCGTGGAGTGAACGGAGCAAGCCCCTGTTTCAACTCCCGAGTTCAAAAATCCGTTTAATATGTAGTCCCCATATAGGGGACATATCAGATATTAAACTGATAAGAACAGATACTACACTTGATCTTAGCCAAAAGGCCGAGAAGCGATAACCCCTTAACTGACTGCCTGAACGATCGCAATCTCCGCTGATTCCATCCTCACCCGGCCTGACACCCACTAGTCCCCCTCCTTTTGGCCTCATGAAGCTGTGGGCGTGGCTTATCGGCTTGGGGGTGTGGTTTGCAGCGGTGGGCGTGGCCTATCGGCTTGGGGGGGGGCGTGGTTTACAGCTGCGGGCGTGGCCTATCACCCAGGGGTGTTTGATTGATTGATTGAAAATGTTATTAGGCAAAAGAATGTAAAACAACACAGTTACATTTATGATACTTTTGTCTAAAAGGTCCGATCAAAAAAGTCCTTGCGGACTTGTTTCCGTCGGGGTCCTTGAATTAATTTCATAGACATAAGTGTGGTTTGAAGCTGTGGGCGTGGCTCGTAGATCTGATATCTTCCCTGCTTGCCTTCCTGCGGCAAATCATACTTTGTCAGCTACTGTAAAGTAGCTACAACGAGACGTCAAGGCCACAGAGTGACACAAATGCGCTCACGCCTACCTTGACCACAAACATGCCCGCATACCACTGCTCTCCTTGTCATTTCCTTCAACAGCTGAGTTGGCCTTGTCCAAAGGGCAAGACCCTCCAAAAATATGCATAACTCATGAATGTCCCTCTCCACGGAAGTCTTTAGTAAAAGGCGAAAGGCTTATTCGTCATGAAGAGAGACCCGAGTAATTCTGACCTTTCACCGCCGTGGCCGGCAAAGGCGCCAGCCACGCCGATCAACCATTTAGCGGCGCACGCTCTTAGCTTTCTGGCAACATGGCAATACCCCCCCCCCCCCTCTGTGAGTCAGGTTATTCATCATATTAGAAATAGGGGGAGTAGGCCTCGTTCAAATGTTCACAAAGTTAGTGCTCTTATGTGCATCTGGTGATCTCACCTTTTTTTTTTTATTTAAGGAAAGCATCCTTAAAAAAAAAAAAAAAAAAAAAAAAAAGTGAAATATCGGACACTTTGGAGAAGCACCAGGGGGCGCTACAGCGTAGAAAGCTCAGGTGGGCTGCGGAACACGGAACTAGGCATGACTTTGGTTACACCTGGCAGAGTGCTGTCCTCTTAAGGGGCCTCGGTTTGGCGTGGGGGGCCCCGCAAAACTGCATCTTCTGCAGTTTCGACTTAGAAGAATTCAGGGATATATATGGATTTGTACCCCCCTGTCCCCGGGCCGAAATTGGCTTATACTCCCCTGTCCCCGGGCAACTAGCGCCCGCGGCTGTGGGTCCAGACTCCGGGGGGGGGTGCTTAAAAGTGGGTCCCCGGGTTCGGATGGAGAGCCAGGTAGAGGACTTAGCTGGGCTCTGGCTGGGCACCCCGGTGGGGGCTGGAGGCTCCCCGGGGCCGCGTGGAGAGCCGGGCAAAACCCCATCTTTGGCCGTTTTGACTTCTGGACATAGTCATTTTCACAGATTTTGACTTCTGGACATAGTCATTTGGAGACATTTTCCACAATCCAAGCCATAGAGGCTGCATTGATCGATCGATCGATCGATCGATCGATCGATCGATCGATAGGTTTGATCGGTCGAACACTTAACCCCGCCCCCCGGGCCCTCCCCTCCCCGCTCTGTGGGCGTGGCCTATCGCTCCGGGGGGGGGTGGTTTGAAGCCGGGGGCGTGGCCTATCGGTGAGGAGGGAGTGGTTTGGAGCTGTGGGCGTGTCCTATCACCCGGGGGGGGGGGGGTGGTTTGGAGCTGTGGGCGTGGCCTGTCGGCTTGGGGGCGTGGCCTATCACCTTGGATTGTGGTTTAAAGGCCACGCCATGCTTGTCCTCTAGCGGCGAGGTGTGTGTGGTTTGAAGCTGGGGGCGTGGCCTATCGCCATGGGGGCGTGGTTTGGAGCTGTGGGCGTGGCTTGTTGGCTTGGGGGCGTGGTTTGAGGCTGGGGGCGTGGCCTATCACCTTGGATTGTGGTTTAAAGCCGTGTGCTTGTCCTCCATCGGCGAGGTGTGTGTGGTTTGAAGCTGGGGGCGTGGCCTATCACCATGGGGGCGTGGTTGGGAGCTGTGGGCGTGGCTTATCGGCTTGGGGGCGTGGTTTACAGCAGTGGGACTCAAAAATAGCAGATCTACAAGCTCGTAGATCATAGCTCTATGAGCTTGTAGATCTGATATCGGCTGGGGGTGGGCGTGGCCTATCACCCTGGGGGGTGGGGTCTGAAGCTGTGGGCGGGGCCTATTGGCTTGGGGGCGTGGTTTCAAGCCGGGGGCGTGGCCTTTCCCCTCGGATTGGGGTTTTAAGCCGTGTGCTTGTCCTCTATCGGCGAGGGGGGTGTGGTTTGAAGCTGGGGGCGTGGCCTATTGTGCTTTAAGGCCGTGTGCTTGGCCTCTATCGGCGAGGTGTGTGTGGTTTGAAGCTGGGGGCGTGGCCTATCACCTTGGGGGGGGGGTGGGCCCAAATCATGCTTTGTCGGCTTCTGTAAAGTAGCTACAACAACACGTTAAGGCCACAGCTTGTGCAAAACTCACTCAAAGGTATTTGGTTTTCAACACTTCATCGGGGGAGAGCGCGAACGCAGTCCCCCACTACCAGAAATTATGCAGTCGAGATTCCCACATTTGGGGAATTCGCACGGGTCAGCAAAGCACGGAGTGCAATGGCTGAGCCTCGCCGTGGGTGAACCACCTTCGTGATCGTGGTGTCTCCCCTGCCAGGTAAGTATGCCTCGCCATCGCGTGGCGTGGAGGCAAGGACCCACACACGTACACGTCGCCTTGACGGTTCATACAACACATGCTCAAACCACACACTACTATGTTAACGTACACACATTTTATGAACCTCGTTGATGATAGCTGTTGATTGTTGGGTTGGAGGAAATGGGCTACATTTTGACTTGTACATGCATTGTTTTTTGGAAGTGGAATCCTGTACTTTAGAAACACTTTGAAAAACAATGTGTCACCCACCTGTTAATCCAGCCCAAGCTATTTATCGCATTATTTTCATTTAACATTAAAGTGAGTCTCCGTAAAGACCGTCAAAAATTGCCTTTGCCGACTATATTTCAAGTCGTCATCGGCGGGGTATTGGGTAAAGTTTTCAACTAGCAATAATCTCGCCTCGGTTAAACCTCATAGGCTAAGATACTGCCGCTGCGCAGCTGCGCAGGAATGCTTACAGTGCGTTTAGACGAGGTATTCTAGTGGAGGATGTTGTCACCTCACTGACGGTTTGATATCAAACAGTATTGGGTCTAGGCTCTATACCAGGAGCAAAGTGCGGTTATTTACTCACGTGTTCTTTCAACAAGGGGATAGGAGGTGCACCGTTCCCGGCGGCACTGCAGTGCCGGGTCAATGCGTGGAGTGAACGGAGCAAGCCCCTGTTTCAACTCCCGAGTTCAAAAATCCGTTTAATATGTAGTCCCCATATAGGGGACATATCAGATATTAAACTGATAAGAACAGATACTACACTTGATCTTAGCCAAAAGGCCGAGAAGCGATAACCCCTTAACTGACTGCCTGAACGATCGCAATCTCCGCTGATTCCATCCTCACCCGGCCTGACACCCACTAGTCCCCCTCCTTTTGGCCTCATGAAGCTGTGGGCGTGGCTTATCGGCTTGGGGGTGTGGTTTGCAGCGGTGGGCGTGGCCTATCGGCTTGGGGGGGGGCGTGGTTTACAGCTGCGGGCGTGGCCTATCACCCAGGGGTGTTTGATTGATTGATTGAAAATGTTATTAGGCAAAAGAATGTAAAACAACACAGTTACATTTATGATACTTTTGTCTAAAAGGTCCGATCAAAAAAGTCCTTGCGGACTTGTTTCCGTCGGGGTCCTTGAATTAATTTCATAGACATAAGTGTGGTTTGAAGCTGTGGGCGTGGCTCGTAGATCTGATATCTTCCCTGCTTGCCTTCCTGCGGCAAATCATACTTTGTCAGCTACTGTAAAGTAGCTACAACGAGACGTCAAGGCCACAGAGTGACACAAATGCGCTCACGCCTACCTTGACCACAAACATGCCCGCATACCACTGCTCTCCTTGTCATTTCCTTCAACAGCTGAGTTGGCCTTGTCCAAAGGGCAAGACCCTCCAAAAATATGCATAACTCATGAATGTCCCTCTCCACGGAAGTCTTTAGTAAAAGGCAAAAGGCTTATTCGTCATGAAGAGAGACCCGAGTAATTCTGACCTTTCACCGCCGTGGCCGGCAAAGGCGCCAGCCACGCCGATCAACCATTTAGCGGCGCACGCTCTTAGCTTTCTGGCAACATGGCAATACCCCCCCCCCCCCTCTGTGAGTCAGGTTATTCATCATATTAGAAATAGGGGGAGTAGGCCTCGTTCAAATGTTCACAAAGTTAGTGCTCTTATGTGCATCTGGTGATCTCACCTTTTTTTTTTTATTTAAGGAAAGCATCCTTAAAAAAAAAAAAAAAAAAAAAAAAAAGTGAAATATCGGACACTTTGGAGAAGCACCAGGGGGCGCTACAGCGTAGAAAGCTCAGGTGGGCTGCGGAACACGGAACTAGGCATGACTTTGGTTACACCTGGCAGAGTGCTGTCCTCTTAAGGGGCCTCGGTTTGGCGTGGGGGGCCCCGCAAAACTGCATCTTCTGCAGTTTCGACTTAGAAGAATTCAGGGATATATATGGATTTGTACCCCCCTGTCCCCGGGCCGAAATTGGCTTATACTCCCCTGTCCCCGGGCAACTAGCGCCCGCGGCTGTGGGTCCAGACTCCGGGGGGGGGTGCTTAAAAGTGGGTCCCCGGGTTCGGATGGAGAGCCAGGTAGAGGACTTAGCTGGGCTCTGGCTGGGCACCCCGGTGGGGGCTGGAGGCTCCCCGGGGCCGCGTGGAGAGCCGGGCAAAACCCCATCTTTGGCCGTTTTGACTTCTGGACATAGTCATTTTCACAGATTTTGACTTCTGGACATAGTCATTTGGAGACATTTTCCACAATCCAAGCCATAGAGGCTGCATTGATCGATCGATCGATCGATCGATCGATCGATCGATCGATCGATCGATCGATCGATAGGTTTGATCGGTCGAACACTTAACCCCGCCCCCCGGGCCCTCCCCTCCCCGCTCTGTGGGCGTGGCCTATCGCTCCGGGGGGGGGTGGTTTGAAGCCGGGGGCGTGGCCTATCGGTGAGGAGGGAGTGGTTTGGAGCTGTGGGCGTGTCCTATCACCCGGGGGGGGGGGGGGGTGGTTTGGAGCTGTGGGCGTGGCCTGTCGGCTTGGGGGCGTGGCCTATCACCTTGGATTGTGGTTTAAAGGCCACGCCATGCTTGTCCTCTAGCGGCGAGGTGTGTGTGGTTTGAAGCTGGGGGCGTGGCCTATCGCCATGGGGGCGTGGTTTGGAGCTGTGGGCGTGGCTTGTTGGCTTGGGGGCGTGGTTTGAGGCTGGGGGCGTGGCCTATCACCTTGGATTGTGGTTTAAAGCCGTGTGCTTGTCCTCCATCGGCGAGGTGTGTGTGGTTTGAAGCTGGGGGCGTGGCCTATCACCATGGGGGCGTGGTTGGGAGCTGTGGGCGTGGCTTATCGGCTTGGGGGCGTGGTTTACAGCAGTGGGACTCAAAAATAGCAGATCTACAAGCTCGTAGATCATAGCTCTATGAGCTTGTAGATCTGATATCGGCTGGGGGTGGGCGTGGCCTATCACCCTGGGGGGTGGGGTCTGAAGCTGTGGGCGGGGCCTATTGGCTTGGGGGCGTGGTTTCAAGCCGGGGGCGTGGCCTTTCCCCTCGGATTGGGGTTTTAAGCCGTGTGCTTGTCCTCTATCGGCGAGGGGGGTGTGGTTTGAAGCTGGGGGCGTGGCCTATTGTGCTTTAAGGCCGTGTGCTTGGCCTCTATCGGCGAGGTGTGTGTGGTTTGAAGCTGGGGGCGTGGCCTATCACCTTGGGGGGGGGGTGGGCCCAAATCATGCTTTGTCGGCTTCTGTAAAGTAGCTACAACAACACGTTAAGGCCACAGCTTGTGCAAAACTCACTCAAAGGTATTTGGTTTTCAACACTTCATCGGGGGAGAGCGCGAACGCAGTCCCCCACTACCAGAAATTATGCAGTCGAGATTCCCACATTTGGGGAATTCGCACGGGTCAGCAAAGCACGGAGTGCAATGGCTGAGCCTCGCCGTGGGTGAACCACCTTCGTGATCGTGGTGTCTCCCCTGCCAGGTAAGTATGCCTCGCCATCGCGTGGCGTGGAGGCAAGGACCCACACACGTACACGTCGCCTTGACGGTTCATACAACACATGCTCAAACCACACACTACTATGTTAACGTACACACATTTTATGAACCTCGTTGATGATAGCTGTTGATTGTTGGGTTGGAGGAAATGGGCTACATTTTGACTTGTACATGCATTGTTTTTTGGAAGTGGAATCCTGTACTTTAGAAACACTTTGAAAAACAATGTGTCACCCACCTGTTAATCCAGCCCAAGCTATTTATCGCATTATTTTCATTTAACATTAAAGTGAGTCTCCGTAAAGACCGTCAAAAATTGCCTTTGCCGACTATATTTCAAGTCGTCATCGGCGGGGTATTGGGTAAAGTTTTCAACTAGCAATAATCTCGCCTCGGTTAAACCTCATAGGCTAAGATACTGCCGCTGCGCAGGAATGCTTACAGTGCGTTTAGACGAGGTATTCTAGTGGAGGATGTTGTCACCTCACTGACGGTTTGATATCAAACAGTATTGGGTCTAGGCTCTATACCAGGAGCAAAGTGCGGTTATTTACTCACGTGTTCTTTCAACAAGGGGATAGGAGGTGCACCGTTCCCGGCGGCACTGCAGTGCCGGGTCAATGCGTGGAGTGAACGGAGCAAGCCCCTGTTTCAACTCCCGAGTTCAAAAATCCGTTTAATATGTAGTCCCCATATAGGGGACATATCAGATATTAAACTGATAAGAACAGATACTACACTTGATCTTAGCCAAAAGGCCGAGAAGCGATAACCCCTTAACTGACTGCCTGAACGATCGCAATCTCCGCTGATTCCATCCTCACCCGGCCTGACACCCACTAGTCCCCCTCCTTTTGGCCTCATGAAGCTGTGGGCGTGGCTTATCGGCTTGGGGGTGTGGTTTGCAGCGGTGGGCGTGGCCTATCGGCTTGGGGGGGGGGCGTGGTTTACAGCTGCGGGCGTGGCCTATCACCCAGGGGTGTTTGATTGATTGATTGAAAATGTTATTAGGCAAAAGAATGTAAAACAACACAGTTACATTTATGATACTTTTGTCTAAAAGGTCCGATCAAAAAAGTCCTTGCGGACTTGTTTCCGTCGGGGTCCTTGAATTAATTTCATAGACATAAGTGTGGTTTGAAGCTGTGGGCGTGGCTCGTAGATCTGATATCTTCCCTGCTTGCCTTCCTGCGGCAAATCATACTTTGTCAGCTACTGTAAAGTAGCTACAACGAGACGTCAAGGCCACAGAGTGACACAAATGCGCTCACGCCTACCTTGACCACAAACATGCCCGCATACCACTGCTCTCCTTGTCATTTCCTTCAACAGCTGAGTTGGCCTTGTCCAAAGGGCAAGACCCTCCAAAAATATGCATAACTCATGAATGTCCCTCTCCACGGAAGTCTTTAGTAAAAGGCGAAAGGCTTATTCGTCATGAAGAGAGACCCGAGTAATTCTGACCTTTCACCGCCGTGGCCGGCAAAGGCGCCAGCCACGCCGATCAACCATTTAGCGGCGCACGCTCTTAGCTTTCTGGCAACATGGCAATACCCCCCCCCCCCCCTCTGTGAGTCAGGTTATTCATCATATTAGAAATAGGGGGAGTAGGCCTCGTTCAAATGTTCACAAAGTTAGTGCTCTTATGTGCATCTGGTGATCTCACCTTTTTTTTTTTATTTAAGGAAAGCATCCTTAAAAAAAAAAAAAAAAAAAAAAAAAAGTGAAATATCGGACACTTTGGAGAAGCACCAGGGGGCGCTACAGCGTAGAAAGCTCAGGTGGGCTGCGGAACACGGAACTAGGCATGACTTTGGTTACACCTGGCAGAGTGCTGTCCTCTTAAGGGGCCTCGGTTTGGCGTGGGGGGCCCCGCAAAACTGCATCTTCTGCAGTTTCGACTTAGAAGAATTCAGGGATATATATGGATTTGTACCCCCCTGTCCCCGGGCCGAAATTGGCTTATACTCCCCTGTCCCCGGGCAACTAGCGCCCGCGGCTGTGGGTCCAGACTCCGGGGGGGGGTGCTTAAAAGTGGGTCCCCGGGTTCGGATGGAGAGCCAGGTAGAGGACTTAGCTGGGCTCTGGCTGGGCACCCCGGTGGGGGCTGGAGGCTCCCCGGGGCCGCGTGGAGAGCCGGGCAAAACCCCATCTTTGGCCGTTTTGACTTCTGGACATAGTCATTTTCACAGATTTTGACTTCTGGACATAGTCATTTGGAGACATTTTCCACAATCCAAGCCATAGAGGCTGCATTGATCGATCGATCGATCGATCGATCGATCGATCGATCGATCGATAGGTTTGATCGGTCGAACACTTAACCCCGCCCCCCGGGCCCTCCCCTCCCCGCTCTGTGGGCGTGGCCTATCGCTCCGGGGGGGGGTGGTTTGAAGCCGGGGGCGTGGCCTATCGGTGAGGAGGGAGTGGTTTGGAGCTGTGGGCGTGTCCTATCACCCGGGGGGGGGGGGGTGGTTTGGAGCTGTGGGCGTGGCCTGTCGGCTTGGGGGCGTGGCCTATCACCTTGGATTGTGGTTTAAAGGCCACGCCATGCTTGTCCTCTAGCGGCGAGGTGTGTGTGGTTTGAAGCTGGGGGCGTGGCCTATCGCCATGGGGGCGTGGTTTGGAGCTGTGGGCGTGGCTTGTTGGCTTGGGGGCGTGGTTTGAGGCTGGGGGCGTGGCCTATCACCTTGGATTGTGGTTTAAAGCCGTGTGCTTGTCCTCCATCGGCGAGGTGTGTGTGGTTTGAAGCTGGGGGCGTGGCCTATCACCATGGGGGCGTGGTTGGGAGCTGTGGGCGTGGCTTATCGGCTTGGGGGCGTGGTTTACAGCAGTGGGACTCAAAAATAGCAGATCTACAAGCTCGTAGATCATAGCTCTATGAGCTTGTAGATCTGATATCGGCTGGGGGTGGGCGTGGCCTATCACCCTGGGGGGTGGGGTCTGAAGCTGTGGGCGGGGCCTATTGGCTTGGGGGCGTGGTTTCAAGCCGGGGGCGTGGCCTTTCCCCTCGGATTGGGGTTTTAAGCCGTGTGCTTGTCCTCTATCGGCGAGGGGGGTGTGGTTTGAAGCTGGGGGCGTGGCCTATTGTGCTTTAAGGCCGTGTGCTTGGCCTCTATCGGCGAGGTGTGTGTGGTTTGAAGCTGGGGGCGTGGCCTATCACCTTGGGGGGGGGGTGGGCCCAAATCATGCTTTGTCGGCTTCTGTAAAGTAGCTACAACAACACGTTAAGGCCACAGCTTGTGCAAAACTCACTCAAAGGTATTTGGTTTTCAACACTTCATCGGGGGAGAGCGCGAACGCAGTCCCCCACTACCAGAAATTATGCAGTCGAGATTCCCACATTTGGGGAATTCGCACGGGTCAGCAAATCACGGAGTGCAATGGCTGAGCCTCGCCGTGGGTGAACCACCTTCGTGATCGTGGTGTCTCCCCTGCCAGGTAAGTATGCCTCGCCATCGCGTGGCGTGGAGGCAAGGACCCACACACGTACACGTCGCCTTGACGGTTCATACAACACATGCTCAAACCACACACTACTATGTTAACGTACACACATTTTATGAACCTCGTTGATGATAGCTGTTGATTGTTGGGTTGGAGGAAATGGGCTACATTTTGACTTGTACATGCATTGTTTTTTGGAAGTGGAATCCTGTACTTTAGAAACACTTTGAAAAACAATGTGTCACCCACCTGTTAATCCAGCCCAAGCTATTTATCGCATTATTTTCATTTAACATTAAAGTGAGTCTCCGTAAAGACCGTCAAAAATTGCCTTTGCCGACTATATTTCAAGTCGTCATCGGCGGGGTATTGGGTAAAGTTTTCAACTAGCAATAATCTCGCCTCGGTTAAACCTCATAGGCTAAGATACTGCCGCTGCGCAGGAATGCTTACAGTGCGTTTAGACGAGGTATTCTAGTGGAGGATGTTGTCACCTCACTGACGGTTTGATATCAAACAGTATTGGGTCTAGGCTCTATACCAGGAGCAAAGTGCGGTTATTTACTCACGTGTTCTTTCAACAAGGGGATAGGAGGTGCACCGTTCCCGGCGGCACTGCAGTGCCGGGTCAATGCGTGGAGTGAACGGAGCAAGCCCCTGTTTCAACTCCCGAGTTCAAAAATCCGTTTAATATGTAGTCCCCATATAGGGGACATATCAGATATTAAACTGATAAGAACAGATACTACACTTGATCTTAGCCAAAAGGCCGAGAAGCGATAACCCCTTAACTGACTGCCTGAACGATCGCAATCTCCGCTGATTCCATCCTCACCCGGCCTGACACCCACTAGTCCCCCTCCTTTTGGCCTCATGAAGCTGTGGGCGTGGCTTATCGGCTTGGGGGTGTGGTTTGCAGCGGTGGGCGTGGCCTATCGGCTTGGGGGGGGGGCGTGGTTTACAGCTGCGGGCGTGGCCTATCACCCAGGGGTGTTTGATTGATTGATTGAAAATGTTATTAGGCAAAAGAATGTAAAACAGCACAGTTACATTTATGATACTTTTGTCTAAAAGGTCCGATCAAAAAAGTCCTTGCGGACTTGTTTCCGTCGGGGTCCTTGAATTAATTTCATAGACATAAGTGTGGTTTGAAGCTGTGGGCGTGGCTCGTAGATCTGATATCTTCCCTGCTTGCCTTCCTGCGGCAAATCATACTTTGTCAGCTACTGTAAAGTAGCTACAACGAGACGTCAAGGCCACAGAGTGACACAAATGCGCTCACGCCTACCTTGACCACAAACATGCCCGCATACCACTGCTCTCCTTGTCATTTCCTTCAACAGCTGAGTTGGCCTTGTCCAAAGGGCAAGACCCTCCAAAAATATGCATAACTCATGAATGTCCCTCTCCACGGAAGTCTTTAGTAAAAGGCGAAAGGCTTATTCGTCATGAAGAGAGACCCGAGTAATTCTGACCTTTCACCGCCGTGGCCGGCAAAGGCGCCACCACGCCGATCAACCATTTAGCGGCGCACGCTCTTAGCTTTCTGGCAACATGGCAATACCCCCCTCTGTGAGTCAGGTTATTCATCATATTAGAAATAGGGGGAGTAGGCCTCGTTCAAATGTTCACAAAGTTAGTGCTCTTATGTGCATCTGGTGATCTCACCTTTTTTTTTTTATTTAAGGAAAGCATCCTTAAAAAAAAAAATTTAAAAAAAAAAAATTAAATATCGGACACTTTGGAGAAGCACCAGGGGGCGCTACAGCGTAGAAAGCTCAGGTGGGCTGCGGAACACGGAACTAGGCATGACTTTGGTTACACCTGGCAGAGTGCTGTCCTCTTAAGGGGCCTCGGTTTGGCGTGGGGGGCCCCGCAAAACTGCATCTTCTGCAGTTTCGACTTAGAAGAATTCAGGGATATACAAGGATTTGTACCCCCCTGTCCCCGGGCCGAAATTGGCTTATACTCCCCTGTCCCCGGGCAACTAGCGCCCGCGGCTGTGGGTCCAGACTCCGGGGGGGGTGCTTAAAAGTGGGTCCCCGGGTTCGGATGGAGAGCCAGGTAGAGGACTTAGCTGGGCTCTGGCTGGGCACCCCGGTGGGGGCCGGAGGCTCCCCGGGGCCGCGTGGAGAGCCGGGCAAAACCCCATCTTTGGCCGTTTTGACTTCTGGACATAGTCATTTTCACAGATTTTGACTTCTGGACATAGTCATTTGGAGACATTTTCCACAATCCAAGCCATAGAGGCTGCATTGATCGATCGATCGATCGATCGATCGATTGATAGGTTTGATCGGTCGAACACTTAACCCCGCCCCCCGGGCCCTCCCCTCCCCGCTCTGTGGGCGTGGCCTATCGCTCCGGGGGGGGGGTGGTTTGAAGCCGGGGGCGTGGCCTATCGGTGAGGAGGGAGTGGTTTGGAGCTGTGGGCGTGTCCTATCACCCGGGGGGGGGTGGTTTGGAGCTGTGGGCGTGGCCTGTCGGCTTGGGGGCGTGGCCTATCACCTTGGATTGTGGTTTAAAGCCGTGTGCTTGTCCTCTAGCGGCGAGGTGTGTGTGGTTTGAAGCTGGGGGCGTGGCCTATCGCCATGGGGGCGTGGTTTGGAGCTGTGGGCGTGGCTTGTTGGCTTGGGGGCGTGGTTTGAGGCTGGGGGCGTGGCCTATCACCTTGGATTGTGGTTTAAAGCCGTGTGCTTGTCCTCCATCGGCGAGGTGTGTGTGGTTTGAAGCTGGGGGCGTGGCCTATCACCATGGGGGCGTGGTTGGGAGCTGTGGGCGTGGCTTATCGGCTTGGGGGCGTGGTTTACAGCAGTGGGACTCAAAAATAGCAGATCTACAAGCTCGTAGATCATAGCTCTATGAGCTTGTAGATCTGATATCGGCTGGGGGTGGGCGTGGCCTATCACCCTGGGGGGGGGGTCTGAAGCTGTGGGCGGGGCCTATTGGCTTGGGGGCGTGGTTTCAAGCCGGGGGCGTGGCCTTTCCCCTCGGATTGGGGTTTTAAGCCGTGTGCTTGTCCTCTATCGGCGAGGGGGGTGTGGTTTGAAGCTGGGGGCGTGGCCTATTGTGCTTTAAGGCCGTGTGCTTGGCCTCTATCGGCGAGGTGTGTGTGGTTTGAAGCTGGGGGCGTGGCCTATCACCTTGGGGGGGGGGGGGTGGGCCCAAATCATGCTTTGTCGGCTTCTGTAAAGTAGCTACAACAACACGTTAAGGCCACAGCTTGTGCAAAACTCACTCAAAGGTATTTGGTTTTCAACACTTCATCGGGGGAGAGCGCGAACGCAGTCCCCCACTACCAGAAATTATGCAGTCGAGATTCCCACATTTGGGGAATTCGCACGGGTCAGCAAAGCACGGAGTGCAATGGCTGAGCCTCGCCGTGGGTGAAACACCTTCGTGATCGTGGTGTCTCCCCTGCCAGGTAAGTATGCCTCGCCATCGCGTGGCGTGGAGGCAAGGACCCACACACGTACACGTCGCCTTGACGGTTCATACAACACATGCTCAAACCACACACTACTATGTTAACGTACACACATTTTATGAACCTCGTTGATGATAGCTGTTGATTGTTGGGTTGGAGGAAATGGGCTACATTTTGACTTGTACATGCATTGTTTTTTGGAAGTGGAATCCTGTACTTTAGAAACACTTTGAAAAACAATGTGTCACCCACCTGTTAATCCAGCCCAAGCTATTTATCGCATTATTTTCATTTAACATTAAAGTGAGTCTCCGTAAAGACCGTCAAAAATTGCCTTTGCCGACTATATTTCAAGTCGTCATCGGCGGGGTATTGGGTAAAGTTTTCAACTAGCAATAATCTCGCCTCGGTTAAACCTCATAGGCTAAGATACTGCCGCTGCGCAGGAATGCTTACAGTGCGTTTAGACGAGGTATTCTAGTGGAGGATGTTGTCACCTCACTGACGGTTTGATATCAAACAGTATTGGGTCTAGGCTCTATACCAGGAGCAAAGTGCGGTTATTTACTCACGTGTTCTTTCAACAAGGGGATAGGAGGTGCACCGTTCCCGGCGGCACTGCAGTGCCGGGTCAATGCGTGGAGTGAACGGAGCAAGCCCCTGTTTCAACTCCCGAGTTCAAAAATCCGTTTAATATGTAGTCCCCATATAGGGGACATATCAGATATTAAACTGATAAGAACAGATTTTTTTCTTTTCTTTCGAAAAGTTTTATTGAATCTTATCCTTTCAGAAACAATACAAATTTTCAAACTTTTCTTAAAAAAAAAGTTGGGCTATACATATGGAAATAAAATTCATGCATATAACCAAACAAAAAAAACATGAAACCATTAACACATATCATGACAGGACTACAAACAGAATTGTCATGTATGACATACAGACGATAAAATCAGAACATTATTTTTTCTTTTTCTTTTTCTTTTTTTTTTTTTTTTTTTCCTTTCCCCCCCCGCAATATACGAAAACAACAAAGCAAGTAAACCAAAAAACTTTTTCATAACATCTTCAGGACTTAAACGTGTGTCATAACTCCAGTCCGCCTACTCTGGCGGTTGGTAACTTAGAAAAGTCTTTTCACTGCCATCAGTCATTATGAACACATTTCTCATCAGCTGACCCCCCGCCGCCTTGTTGGGGCACTCCTCCAGCAGGTGAGGATAGGGGAAGTGATTACATAGTCTAATATCGCATTGATACTTCGGACAGTCTAGTTCGTCATGCGTCCTTTCGCCACAAAAAGGGCAACGTCTATTACTTTGTGTCTTTTTTAAAGCGGTCTCCGGTGAGGCCTCCGATGGGACCTCCGATGAGGTCTCTGATGGGACCTCTACTGAGGTCTCCGGAGAGGCCGCCGGTGATGTCCCTTTGTCCTCGTTCTTCTTTTTTTTATTTCCTCCTCCCTCCACACCCGGAGGTATGGGGGGGGGCCCTGGTGGAGTCGACGCTGGATCCTCAGGTGAGGCAGGACCAAAAAGGTTTGTGGGCCGGCCCGTGTCAAAACCCAAGCGTTTCTCCTCCTTGTTCCCACCAGTCACTTTCACTCCTTCATGTGGCCTTGACAGGGCCACATCTAGTGTTGTCTCGGTTCTTCTTGCTTTTGAGGCCTGGGAGTCTGTCTTTTTTTTTTCTCTGTCTGCACCAGGCGCTGAAGAGGTCTCCGCTGGTGCCTCTTTCTCCACACTTCTCGGTGTTACCGGTAATGGGCGCTTCTTGCTTCCCCCCTCAGCCTGGGAGGAAGGTCCAGGGGCGCCCTCCTCATTCCCCCCTCCTCTCCCGGGCCCGTCAACACCTGCTCCACCCTTGGTCGGGCAGTCCCTGAACAGATGGTCTGTGGACTTACAGGCGTGGCAGGCCTTGGGTACGGGACAGTCTTTTTTTTTAAATTTTTCCTCTATGTGCCCATTCCCCCTGCACTTCTTGCAAAACAGAGGCTGCCGATAGTAGTGCAGATAGCCTCTATCCGCCCCTATTTCAAAGAAGGCAGGGGGATGGGTTAGTCCATCATGTCCTGTCGGATCTGTCTTCAAAACCATGGGAATTAGCCTCTTCCCCGTCCAGAACCCTGTTCTGTCCATTAGCTTCACATCTGCATTCCCATTGCACACAACCCCAAAACTCCCCAGAAACTTCACAATGGCTTCTGGTTTCACATGTAGGTTATACATGCAGAGAGTCACTACTCTATAATCCGTACCCCGCAGCACCAGAATCTCAAGGCCTCCCAACCTCTCCTCTTCTCTCAGCTTCCGGCAAATCCCATCCAATTTGTTAATCGTACCTGGATCATTGAAAGTGACATCGTACGCCTTCTCCCGAGGATTATCCAGGAAACCCAGTACATCCTCCCTCTTCAGCTCCAAAAGTCCCAATAGGATGTCCCTTCCGAACTGCTCTCTGTCCATAACTGGTCCATCCCTGCTCGGCCACCAAAACCGACAGGTGTTCTTTGGTCCAACAAGTTTCGTCATCTTCGAAATCCAAATCCTTAATGCAAAACGTTATTCCATTCCATCCACCCCTCAGCTAATTGATCTTAGCCAAAAGGCCGAGAAGCGATAACCCCTTAACTGACTGCCTGAACGATCGCAATCTCCGCTGATTCCATCCTCACCCGGCCTGACACCCACTAGTCCCCCTCCTTTTGGCCTCATGAATCTGTGGGCGTGGCTTATCGGCTTGGGGGTGTGGTTTGCAGCGGTGGGCGTGGCCTATCGGCTTGGGGGGGGGGCGTGGTTTACAGCTGCGGGCGTGGCCTATCACCCAGGGGTGTTTGATTGATTGATTGAAAATGTTATTAGGCAAAAGAATGTAAAACAACACAGTTACATTTATGATACTTTTGTCTAAAAGGTCCGATCAAAAAAGTCCTTGCGGACTTGTTTCCGTCGGGGTCCTTGAATTAATTTCATAGACATAAGTGTGGTTTGAAGCTGTGGGCGTGGCTCGTAGATCTGATATCTTCCCTGCTTGCCTTCCTGCGGCAAATCATACTTTGTCAGCTACTGTAAAGTAGCTACAACGAGACGTCAAGGCCACAGAGTGACACAAATGCGCTCACGCCTACCTTGACCACAAACATGCCCGCATACCACTGCTCTCCTTGTCATTTCCTTCAACAGCTGAGTTGGCCTTGTCCAAAGGGCAAGACCCTCCAAAAATATGCATAACTCATGAATGTCCCTCTCCACGGAAGTCTTTAGTAAAAGGCGAAAGGCTTATTCGTCATGAAGAGAGACCCGAGTAATTCTGACCTTTCACCGCCGTGGCCGGCAAAGGCGCCAGCCACGCCGATCAACCATTTAGCGGCGCACGCTCTTAGCTTTCTGGCAACATGGCAATACCCCCCTCTGTGAGTCAGGTTATTCATCATATTAGAAATAGGGGGAGTAGGCCTCGTTCAAATGTTCACAAAGTTAGTGCTCTTATGTGCATCTGGTGATCTCACCTTTTTTTTTTTAATTAAGGAAAGCATCCTTAAAAAAAAAAAAAAAAAAAAAAAAAAAATTAAATATCGGACACTTTGGAGAAGCACCAGGGGGCGCTACAGCGTAGAAAGCTCAGCTGGGCTGCGGAACACGGAACTAGGCATGACTTTGGTTACACCTGGCAGAGTGCTGTCCTCTTAAGGGGCCTCGGTTTGGCGTGGGGGGCCCCGCAAAACTGCATCTTCTGCAGTTTCGACTTAGAAGAATTCAGGGATATATATGGATTTGTACCCCCCTGTCCCCGGGCCGAAATTGGCTTATACTCCCCTGTCCCCGGGCAACTAGCGCCCGCGGCTGTGGGTCCAGACTCCGGGGGGGGGTGCTTAAAAGTGGGTCCCCGGGTTCGGATGGAGAGCCAGGTAGAGGACTTAGCTGGGCTCTGGCTGGGCACCCCGGTGGGGGCTGGAGGCTCCCCGGGGCCGCGTGGAGAGCCGGGCAAAACCCCATCTTTGGCCGTTTTGACTTCTGGACATAGTCATTTTCACAGATTTTGACTTCTGGACATAGTCATTTGGAGACATTTTCCACAATCCAAGCCATAGAGGCTGCATTGATCGATCGATCGATCGATCGATCGATTGATAGGTTTGATCGGTCGAACACTTAACCCCGCCCCCCGGGCCCTCCCCTCCCCGCTCTGTGGGCGTGGCCTATCGCTCCGGGGGGGGGGTGGTTTGAAGCCGGGGGCGTGGCCTATCGGTGAGGAGGGAGTGGTTTGGAGCTGTGGGCGTGTCCTATCACCCGGGGGGGGGTGGTTTGGAGCTGTGGGCGTGGCCTGTCGGCTTGGGGGCGTGGCCTATCACCTTGGATTGTGGTTTAAAGCCGTGTGCTTGTCCTCTAGCGGCGAGGTGTGTGTGGTTTGAAGCTGGGGGCGTGGCCTATCGCCATGGGGGCGTGGTTTGGAGCTGTGGGCGTGGCTTGTTGGCTTGGGGGCGTGGTTTGAGGCTGGGGGCGTGGCCTATCACCTTGGATTGTGGTTTAAAGCCGTGTGCTTGTCCTCCATCGGCGAGGTGTGTGTGGTTTGAAGCTGGGGGCGTGGCCTATCACCATGGGGGCGTGGTTGGGAGCTGTGGGCGTGGCTTATCGGCTTGGGGGCGTGGTTTACAGCAGTGGGACTCAAAAATAGCAGATCTACAAGCTCGTAGATCATAGCTCTATGAGCTTGTAGATCTGATATCGGCTGGGGGTGGGCGTGGCCTATCACCCTGGGGGGTGGGGTCTGAAGCTGTGGGCGGGGCCTATTGGCTTGGGGGCGTGGTTTCAAGCCGGGGGCGTGGCCTTTCCCCTCGGATTGGGGTTTTAAGCCGTGTGCTTGTCCTCTATCGGCGAGGGGGGTGTGGTTTGAAGCTGGGGGCGTGGCCTATTGTGCTTTAAGGCCGTGTGCTTGGCCTCTATCGGCGAGGTGTGTGTGGTTTGAAGCTGGGGGCGTGGCCTATCACCTTGGGGGGGGGGGGGTGGGCCCAAATCATGCTTTGTCGGCTTCTGTAAAGTAGCTACAACAACACGTTAAGGCCACAGCTTGTGCAAAACTCACTCAAAGGTATTTGGTTTTCAACACTTCATCGGGGGAGAGCGCGAACGCAGTCCCCCACTACCAGAAATTATGCAGTCGAGATTCCCACATTTGGGGAATTCGCACGGGTCAGCAAAGCACGGAGTGCAATGGCTGAGCCTCGCCGTGGGTGAAACACCTTCGTGATCGTGGTGTCTCCCCTGCCAGGTAAGTATGCCTCGCCATCGCGTGGCGTGGAGGCAAGGACCCACACACGTACACGTCGCCTTGACGGTTCATACAACACATGCTCAAACCACACACTACTATGTTAACGTACACACATTTTATGAACCTCGTTGATGATAGCTGTTGATTGTTGGGTTGGAGGAAATGGGCTACATTTTGACTTGTACATGCATTGTTTTTTGGAAGTGGAATCCTGTACTTTAGAAACACTTTGAAAAACAATGTGTCACCCACCTGTTAATCCAGCCCAAGCTATTTATCGCATTATTTTCATTTAACATTAAAGTGAGTCTCCGTAAAGACCGTCAAAAATTGCCTTTGCCGACTATATTTCAAGTCGTCATCGGCGGGGTATTGGGTAAAGTTTTCAACTAGCAATAATCTCGCCTCGGTTAAACCTCATAGGCTAAGATACTGCCGCTGCGCAGGAATGCTTACAGTGCGTTTAGACGAGGTATTCTAGTGGAGGATGTTGTCACCTCACTGACGGTTTGATATCAAACAGTATTGGGTCTAGGCTCTATACCAGGAGCAAAGTGCGGTTATTTACTCACGTGTTCTTTCAACAAGGGGATAGGAGGTGCACCGTTCCCGGCGGCACTGCAGTGCCGGGTCAATGCGTGGAGTGAACGGAGCAAGCCCCTGTTTCAACTCCCGAGTTCAAAAATCCGTTTAATATGTAGTCCCCATATAGGGGACATATCAGATATTAAACTGATAAGAACAGATTTTTTTCTTTTCTTTCGAAAAGTTTTATTGAATCTTATCCTTTCAGAAACAATACAAATTTTCAAACTTTTCTTAAAAAAAAAGTTGGGCTATACATATGGAAATAAAATTCATGCATATAACCAAACAAAAAAAACATGAAACCATTAACACATATCATGACAGGACTACAAACAGAATTGTCATGTATGACATACAGACGATAAAATCAGAACATTATTTTTTCTTTTTCTTTTTCTTTTTTTTTTTTTTTTTTTCCTTTCCCCCCCCGCAATATACGAAAACAACAAAGCAAGTAAACCAAAAAACTTTTTCATAACATCTTCAGGACTTAAACGTGTGTCATAACTCCAGTCCGCCTACTCTGGCGGTTGGTAACTTAGAAAAGTCTTTTCACTGCCATCAGTCATTATGAACACATTTCTCATCAGCTGACCCCCCGCCGCCTTGTTGGGGCACTCCTCCAGCAGGTGAGGATAGGGGAAGTGATTACATAGTCTAATATCGCATTGATACTTCGGACAGTCTAGTTCGTCATGCGTCCTTTCGCCACAAAAAGGGCAACGTCTATTACTTTGTGTCTTTTTTAAAGCGGTCTCCGGTGAGGCCTCCGATGGGACCTCCGATGAGGTCTCTGATGGGACCTCTACTGAGGTCTCCGGAGAGGCCGCCGGTGATGTCCCTTTGTCCTCGTTCTTCTTTTTTTTTATTTCCTCCTCCCTCCACACCCGGAGGTATGGGGGGGGGCCCTGGTGGAGTCGACGCTGGATCCTCAGGTGAGGCAGGACCAAAAAGGTTTGTGGGCCGGCCCGTGTCAAAACCCAAGCGTTTCTCCTCCTTGTTCCCACCAGTCACTTTCACTCCTTCATCTGGCCTTGACAGGGCCACATCTAGTGTTGTCTCGGTTCTTCTTGCTTTTGAGGCCTGGGAGTCTGTCTTTTTTTTTTCTCTGTCTGCACCAGGCGCTGAAGAGGTCTCCGCTGGTGCCTCTTTCTCCACACTTCTCGGTGTTACCGGTAATGGGCGCTTCTTGCTTCCCCCCTCAGCCTGGGAGGAAGGTCCAGGGGCGCCCTCCTCATTCCCCCCTCCTCTCCCGGGCCCGTCAACACCTGCTCCACCCTTGGTCGGGCAGTCCCTGAACAGATGGTCTGTGGACTTACAGGCGTGGCAGGCCTTGGGTACGGGACAGTCTTTTTTTTTAAATTTTTCCTCTATGTGCCCATTCCCCCTGCACTTCTTGCAAAACAGAGGCTGCCGATAGTAGTGCAGATAGCCTCTATCCGCCCCTATTTCAAAGAAGGCAGGGGGATGGGTTAGTCCATCATGTCCTGTCGGATCTGTCTTCAAAACCATGGGAATTAGCCTCTTCCCCGTCCAGAACCCTGTTCTGTCCATTAGCTTCACATCTGCATTCCCATTGCACACAACCCCAAAACTCCCCAGAAACTTCACAATGGCTTCTGGTTTCACATGTAGGTTATACATGCAGAGAGTCACTACTCTATAATCCGTACCCCGCAGCACCAGAATCTCAAGGCCTCCCAACCTCTCCTCTTCTCTCAGCTTCCGGCAAATCCCATCCAATTTGTTAATCGTACCTGGATCATTGAAAGTGACATCGTACGCCTTCTCCCGAGGATTATCCAGGAAACCCAGTACATCCTCCCTCTTCAGCTCCAAAAGTCCCAATAGGATGTCCCTTCCGAACTGCTCTCTGTCCATAACTGGTCCATCCCTGCTCGGCCACCAAAACCGACAGGTGTTCTTTGGTCCAACAAGTTTCGTCATCTTCGAAATCCAAATCCTTAATGCAAAACGTTATTCCATTCCATCCACCCCTCAGCTAATTGATCTTAGCCAAAAGGCCGAGAAGCGATAACCCCTTAACTGACTGCCTGAACGATCGCAATCTCCGCTGATTCCATCCTCACCCGGCCTGACACCCACTAGTCCCCCTCCTTTTGGCCTCATGAATCTGTGGGCGTGGCTTATCGGCTTGGGGGTGTGGTTTGCAGCGGTGGGCGTGGCCTATCGGCTTGGGGGGGGGGCGTGGTTTACAGCTGCGGGCGTGGCCTATCACCCAGGGGTGTTTGATTGATTGATTGAAAATGTTATTAGGCAAAAGAATGTAAAACAACACAGTTACATTTATGATACTTTTGTCTAAAAGGTCCGATCAAAAAAGTCCTTGCGGACTTGTTTCCGTCGGGGTCCTTGAATTAATTTCATAGACATAAGTGTGGTTTGAAGCTGTGGGCGTGGCTCGTAGATCTGATATCTTCCCTGCTTGCCTTCCTGCGGCAAATCATACTTTGTCAGCTACTGTAAAGTAGCTACAACGAGACGTCAAGGCCACAGAGTGACACAAATGCGCTCACGCCTACCTTGACCACAAACATGCCCGCATACCACTGCTCTCCTTGTCATTTCCTTCAACAGCTGAGTTGGCCTTGTCCAAAGGGCAAGACCCTCCAAAAATATGCATAACTCATGAATGTCCCTCTCCACGGAAGTCTTTAGTAAAAGGCGAAAGGCTTATTCGTCATGAAGAGAGACCCGAGTAATTCTGACCTTTCACCGCCGTGGCCGGCAAAGGCGCCAGCCACGCCGATCAACCATTTAGCGGCGCACGCTCTTAGCTTTCTGGCAACATGGCAATACCCCCCTCTGTGAGTCAGGTTATTCATCATATTAGAAATAGGGGGAGTAGGCCTCGTTCAAATGTTCACAAAGTTAGTGCTCTTATGTGCATCTGGTGATCTCACCTTTTTTTTTTTAATTAAGGAAAGCATCCTTAAAAAAAAAAAAAAAAAAAAAAAAAAAATTAAATATCGGACACTTTGGAGAAGCACCAGGGGGCGCTACAGCGTAGAAAGCTCAGCTGGGCTGCGGAACACGGAACTAGGCATGACTTTGGTTACACCTGGCAGAGTGCTGTCCTCTTAAGGGGCCTCGGTTTGGCGTGGGGGGCCCCGCAAAACTGCATCTTCTGCAGTTTCGACTTAGAAGAATTCAGGGATATATATGGATTTGTACCCCCCTGTCCCCGGGCCGAAATTGGCTTATACTCCCCTGTCCCCGGGCAACTAGCGCCCGCGGCTGTGGGTCCAGACTCCGGGGGGGGGTGCTTAAAAGTGGGTCCCCGGGTTCGGATGGAGAGCCAGGTAGAGGACTTAGCTGGGCTCTGGCTGGGCACCCCGGTGGGGGCTGGAGGCTCCCCGGGGCCGCGTGGAGAGCCGGGCAAAACCCCATCTTTGGCCGTTTTGACTTCTGGACATAGTCATTTTCACAGATTTTGACTTCTGGACATAGTCATTTGGAGACATTTTCCACAATCCAAGCCATAGAGGCTGCATTGATCGATCGATCGATCGATCGATCGATCGATCGATCGATCGATCGATAGGTTTGATTGGTCGAACACTTAACCCCGCCCCCCGGGCCCTCCCCTCCCCGCTCTGTGGGCGTGGCCTATCGCTCCGGGGGGGGGTGGTTTGAAGCCGGGGGCGTGGCCTATCGGTGAGGAGGGAGTGGTTTGGAGCTGTGGGCGTGTCCTATCACCCGGGGGGGGGGGGGTGGTTTGGAGCTGTGGGCGTGGCCTGTCGGCTTGGGGGCGTGGCCTATCACCTTGGATTGTGGTTTAAAGGCCACGCCATGCTTGTCCTCTAGCGGCGAGGTGTGTGTGGTTTGAAGCTGGGGGCGTGGCCTATCGCCATGGGGGCGTGGTTTGGAGCTGTGGGCGTGGCTTGTTGGCTTGGGGGCGTGGTTTGAGGCTGGGGGCGTGGCCTATCACCTTGGATTGTGGTTTAAAGCCGTGTGCTTGTCCTCCATCGGCGAGGTGTGTGTGGTTTGAAGCTGGGGGCGTGGCCTATCACCATGGGGGCGTGGTTGGGAGCTGTGGGCGTGGCTTATCGGCTTGGGGGCGTGGTTTACAGCAGTGGGACTCAAAAATAGCAGATCTACAAGCTCGTAGATCATAGCTCTATGAGCTTGTAGATCTGATATCGGCTGGGGGTGGGCGTGGCCTATCACCCTGGGGGGTGGGGTCTGAAGCTGTGGGCGGGGCCTATTGGCTTGGGGGCGTGGTTTCAAGCCGGGGGCGTGGCCTTTCCCCTCGGATTGGGGTTTTAAGCCGTGTGCTTGTCCTCTATCGGCGAGGGGGGTGTGGTTTGAAGCTGGGGGCGTGGCCTATTGTGCTTTAAGGCCGTGTGCTTGGCCTCTATCGGCGAGGTGTGTGTGGTTTGAAGCTGGGGGCGTGGCCTATCACCTTGGGGGGGGGGTGGGCCCAAATCATGCTTTGTCGGCTTCTGTAAAGTAGCTACAACAACACGTTAAGGCCACAGCTTGTGCAAAACTCACTCAAAGGTATTTGGTTTTCAACACTTCATCGGGGGAGAGCGCGAACGCAGTCCCCCACTACCAGAAATTATGCAGTCGAGATTCCCACATTTGGGGAATTCGCACGGGTCAGCAAAGCACGGAGTGCAATGGCTGAGCCTCGCCGTGGGTGAACCACCTTCGTGATCGTGGTGTCTCCCCTGCCAGGTAAGTATGCCTCGCCATCGCGTGGCGTGGAGGCAAGGACCCACACACGTACACGTCGCCTTGACGGTTCATACAACACATGCTCAAACCACACACTACTATGTTAACGTACACACATTTTATGAACCTCGTTGATGATAGCTGTTGATTGTTGGGTTGGAGGAAATGGGCTACATTTTGACTTGTACATGCATTGTTTTTTGGAAGTGGAATCCTGTACTTTAGAAACACTTTGAAAAACAATGTGTCACCCACCTGTTAATCCAGCCCAAGCTATTTATCGCATTATTTTCATTTAACATTAAAGTGAGTCTCCGTAAAGACCGTCAAAAATTGCCTTTGCCGACTATATTTCAAGTCGTCATCGGCGGGGTATTGGGTAAAGTTTTCAACTAGCAATAATCTCGCCTCGGTTAAACCTCATAGGCTAAGATACTGCCGCTGCGCAGGAATGCTTACAGTGCGTTTAGACGAGGTATTCTAGTGGAGGATGTTGTCACCTCACTGACGGTTTGATATCAAACAGTATTGGGTCTAGGCTCTATACCAGGAGCAAAGTGCGGTTATTTACTCACGTGTTCTTTCAACAAGGGGATAGGAGGTGCACCGTTCCCGGCGGCACTGCAGTGCCGGGTCAATGCGTGGAGTGAACGGAGCAAGCCCCTGTTTCAACTCCCGAGTTCAAAAATCCGTTTAATATGTAGTCCCCATATAGGGGACATATCAGATATTAAACTGATAAGAACAGATACTACACTTGATCTTAGCCAAAAGGCCGAGAAGCGATAACCCCTTAACTGACTGCCTGAACGATCGCAATCTCCGCTGATTCCATCCTCACCCGGCCTGACACCCACTAGTCCCCCTCCTTTTGGCCTCATGAAGCTGTGGGCGTGGCTTATCGGCTTGGGGGTGTGGTTTGCAGCGGTGGGCGTGGCCTATCGGCTTGGGGGGGGGGCGTGGTTTACAGCTGCGGGCGTGGCCTATCACCCAGGGGTGTTTGATTGATTGATTGAAAATGTTATTAGGCAAAAGAATGTAAAACAACACAGTTACATTTATGATACTTTTGTCTAAAAGGTCCGATCAAAAAAGTCCTTGCGGACTTGTTTCCGTCGGGGTCCTTGAATTAATTTCATAGACATAAGTGTGGTTTGAAGCTGTGGGCGTGGCTCGTAGATCTGATATCTTCCCTGCTTGCCTTCCTGCGGCAAATCATACTTTGTCAGCTACTGTAAAGTAGCTACAACGAGACGTCAAGGCCACAGAGTGACACAAATGCGCTCACGCCTACCTTGACCACAAACATGCCCGCATACCACTGCTCTCCTTGTCATTTCCTTCAACAGCTGAGTTGGCCTTGTCCAAAGGGCAAGACCCTCCAAAAATATGCATAACTCATGAATGTCCCTCTCCACGGAAGTCTTTAGTAAAAGGCGAAAGGCTTATTCGTCATGAAGAGAGACCCGAGTAATTCTGACCTTTCACCGCCGTGGCCGGCAAAGGCGCCACCACGCCGATCAACCATTTAGCGGCGCACGCTCTTAGCTTTCTGGCAACATGGCAATACCCCCCTCTGTGAGTCAGGTTATTCATCATATTAGAAATAGGGGGAGTAGGCCTCGTTCAAATGTTCACAAAGTTAGTGCTCTTATGTGCATCTGGTGATCTCACCTTTTTTTTTTTATTTAAGGAAAGCATCCTTAAAAAAAAAAATTTAAAAAAAAAAAATTAAATATCGGACACTTTGGAGAAGCACCAGGGGGCGCTACAGCGTAGAAAGCTCAGGTGGGCTGCGGAACACGGAACTAGGCATGACTTTGGTTACACCTGGCAGAGTGCTGTCCTCTTAAGGGGCCTCGGTTTGGCGTGGGGGGCCCCGCAAAACTGCATCTTCTGCAGTTTCGACTTAGAAGAATTCAGGGATATACAAGGATTTGTACCCCCCTGTCCCCGGGCCGAAATTGGCTTATACTCCCCTGTCCCCGGGCAACTAGCGCCCGCGGCTGTGGGTCCAGACTCCGGGGGGGGTGCTTAAAAGTGGGTCCCCGGGTTCGGATGGAGAGCCAGGTAGAGGACTTAGCTGGGCTCTGGCTGGGCACCCCGGTGGGGGCCGGAGGCTCCCCGGGGCCGCGTGGAGAGCCGGGCAAAACCCCATCTTTGGCCGTTTTGACTTCTGGACATAGTCATTTTCACAGATTTTGACTTCTGGACATAGTCATTTGGAGACATTTTCCACAATCCAAGCCATAGAGGCTGCATTGATCGATCGATCGATCGATCGATCGATTGATAGGTTTGATCGGTCGAACACTTAACCCCGCCCCCCGGGCCCTCCCCTCCCCGCTCTGTGGGCGTGGCCTATCGCTCCGGGGGGGGGGGTGGTTTGAAGCCGGGGGCGTGGCCTATCGGTGAGGAGGGAGTGGTTTGGAGCTGTGGGCGTGTCCTATCACCCGGGGGGGGGTGGTTTGGAGCTGTGGGCGTGGCCTGTCGGCTTGGGGGCGTGGCCTATCACCTTGGATTGTGGTTTAAAGCCGTGTGCTTGTCCTCTAGCGGCGAGGTGTGTGTGGTTTGAAGCTGGGGGCGTGGCCTATCGCCATGGGGGCGTGGTTTGGAGCTGTGGGCGTGGCTTGTTGGCTTGGGGGCGTGGTTTGAGGCTGGGGGCGTGGCCTATCACCTTGGATTGTGGTTTAAAGCCGTGTGCTTGTCCTCCATCGGCGAGGTGTGTGTGGTTTGAAGCTGGGGGCGTGGCCTATCACCATGGGGGCGTGGTTGGGAGCTGTGGGCGTGGCTTATCGGCTTGGGGGCGTGGTTTACAGCAGTGGGACTCAAAAATAGCAGATCTACAAGCTCGTAGATCATAGCTCTATGAGCTTGTAGATCTGATATCGGCTGGGGGTGGGCGTGGCCTATCACCCTGGGGGGTGGGGTCTGAAGCTGTGGGCGGGGCCTATTGGCTTGGGGGCGTGGTTTCAAGCCGGGGGCGTGGCCTTTCCCCTCGGATTGGGGTTTTAAGCCGTGTGCTTGTCCTCTATCGGCGAGGGGGGTGTGGTTTGAAGCTGGGGGCGTGGCCTATTGTGCTTTAAGGCCGTGTGCTTGGCCTCTATCGGCGAGGTGTGTGTGGTTTGAAGCTGGGGGCGTGGCCTATCACCTTGGGGGGGGGGTGGGCCCAAATCATGCTTTGTCGGCTTCTGTAAAGTAGCTACAACAACACGTTAAGGCCACAGCTTGTGCAAAACTCACTCAAAGGTATTTGGTTTTCAACACTTCATCGGGGGAGAGCGCGAACGCAGTCCCCCACTACCAGAAATTATGCAGTCGAGATTCCCACATTTGGGGAATTCGCACGGGTCAGCAAAGCACGGAGTGCAATGGCTGAGCCTCGCCGTGGGTGAACCACCTTCGTGATCGTGGTGTCTCCCCTGCCAGGTAAGTATGCCTCGCCATCGCGTGGCGTGGAGGCAAGGACCCACACACGTACACGTCGCCTTGACGGTTCATACAACACATGCTCAAACCACACACTACTATGTTAACGTACACACATTTTATGAACCTCGTTGATGATAGCTGTTGATTGTTGGGTTGGAGGAAATGGGCTACATTTTGACTTGTACATGCATTGTTTTTTGGAAGTGGAATCCTGTACTTTAGAAACACTTTGAAAAACAATGTGTCACCCACCTGTTAATCCAGCCCAAGCTATTTATCGCATTATTTTCATTTAACATTAAAGTGAGTCTCCGTAAAGACCGTCAAAAATTGCCTTTGCCGACTATATTTCAAGTCGTCATCGGCGGGGTATTGGGTAAAGTTTTCAACTAGCAATAATCTCGCCTCGGTTAAACCTCATAGGCTAAGATACTGCCGCTGCGCAGGAATGCTTACAGTGCGTTTAGACGAGGTATTCTAGTGGAGGATGTTGTCACCTCACTGACGGTTTGATATCAAACAGTATTGGGTCTAGGCTCTATACCAGGAGCAAAGTGCGGTTATTTACTCACGTGTTCTTTCAACAAGGGGATAGGAGGTGCACCGTTCCCGGCGGCACTGCAGTGCCGGGTCAATGCGTGGAGTGAACGGAGCAAGCCCCTGTTTCAACTCCCGAGTTCAAAAATCCGTTTAATATGTAGTCCCCATATAGGGGACATATCAGATATTAAACTGATAAGAACAGATACTACACTTGATCTTAGCCAAAAGGCCGAGAAGCGATAACCCCTTAACTGACTGCCTGAACGATCGCAATCTCCGCTGATTCCATCCTCACCCGGCCTGACACCCACTAGTCCCCCTCCTTTTGGCCTCATGAAGCTGTGGGCGTGGCTTATCGGCTTGGGGGTGTGGTTTGCAGCGGTGGGCGTGGCCTATCGGCTTGGGGGGGGGCGTGGTTTACAGCTGCGGGCGTGGCCTATCACCCAGGGGTGTTTGATTGATTGATTGAAAATGTTATTAGGCAAAAGAATGTAAAACAACACAGTTACATTTATGATACTTTTGTCTAAAAGGTCCGATCAAAAAAGTCCTTGCGGACTTGTTTCCGTCGGGGTCCTTGAATTAATTTCATAGACATAAGTGTGGTTTGAAGCTGTGGGCGTGGCTCGTAGATCTGATATCTTCCCTGCTTGCCTTCCTGCGGCAAATCATACTTTGTCAGCTACTGTAAAGTAGCTACAACGAGACGTCAAGGCCACAGAGTGACACAAATGCGCTCACGCCTACCTTGACCACAAACATGCCCGCATACCACTGCTCTCCTTGTCATTTCCTTCAACAGCTGAGTTGGCCTTGTCCAAAGGGCAAGACCCTCCAAAAATATGCATAACTCATGAATGTCCCTCTCCACGGAAGTCTTTAGTAAAAGGCGAAAGGCTTATTCGTCATGAAGAGAGACCCGAGTAATTCTGACCTTTCACCGCCGTGGCCGGCAAAGGCGCCAGCCACGCCGATCAACCATTTAGCGGCGCACGCTCTTAGCTTTCTGGCAACATGGCAATACCCCCCCCCCCCTCTGTGAGTCAGGTTATTCATCATATTAGAAATAGGGGGAGTAGGCCTCGTTCAAATGTTCACAAAGTTAGTGCTCTTATGTGCATCTGGTGATCTCACCTTTTTTTTTTTATTTAAGGAAAGCATCCTTAAAAAAAAAAAAAAAAAAAAAAAAAAGTGAAATATCGGACACTTTGGAGAAGCACCAGGGGGCGCTACAGCGTAGAAAGCTCAGGTGGGCTGCGGAACACGGAACTAGGCATGACTTTGGTTACACCTGGCAGAGTGCTGTCCTCTTAAGGGGCCTCGGTTTGGCGTGGGGGGCCCCGCAAAACTGCATCTTCTGCAGTTTCGACTTAGAAGAATTCAGGGATATATATGGATTTGTACCCCCCTGTCCCCGGGCCGAAATTGGCTTATACTCCCCTGTCCCCGGGCAACTAGCGCCCGCGGCTGTGGGTCCAGACTCCGGGGGGGGGTGCTTAAAAGTGGGTCCCCGGGTTCGGATGGAGAGCCAGGTAGAGGACTTAGCTGGGCTCTGGCTGGGCACCCCGGTGGGGGCTGGAGGCTCCCCGGGGCCGCGTGGAGAGCCGGGCAAAACCCCATCTTTGGCCGTTTTGACTTCTGGACATAGTCATTTTCACAGATTTTGACTTCTGGACATAGTCATTTGGAGACATTTTCCACAATCCAAGCCATAGAGGCTGCATCGATCGATAGGTTTGATCGGTCGAACACTTAACCCCGCCCCCCGGGCCCTCCCCTCCCCGCTCTGTGGGCGTGGCCTATCGCTCCGGGGGGGGGTGGTTTGAAGCCGGGGGCGTGGCCTATCGGTGAGGAGGGAGTGGTTTGGAGCTGTGGGCGTGTCCTATCACCCGGGGGGGGGGGGGGTGGTTTGGAGCTGTGGGCGTGGCCTGTCGGCTTGGGGGCGTGGCCTATCACCTTGGATTGTGGTTTAAAGGCCACGCCATGCTTGTCCTCTAGCGGCGAGGTGTGTGTGGTTTGAAGCTGGGGGCGTGGCCTATCGCCATGGGGGCGTGGTTTGGAGCTGTGGGCGTGGCTTGTTGGCTTGGGGGCGTGGTTTGAGGCTGGGGGCGTGGCCTATCACCTTGGATTGTGGTTTAAAGCCGTGTGCTTGTCCTCCATCGGCGAGGTGTGTGTGGTTTGAAGCTGGGGGCGTGGCCTATCACCATGGGGGCGTGGTTGGGAGCTGTGGGCGTGGCTTATCGGCTTGGGGGCGTGGTTTACAGCAGTGGGACTCAAAAATAGCAGATCTACAAGCTCGTAGATCATAGCTCTATGAGCTTGTAGATCTGATATCGGCTGGGGGTGGGCGTGGCCTATCACCCTGGGGGGTGGGGTCTGAAGCTGTGGGCGGGGCCTATTGGCTTGGGGGCGTGGTTTCAAGCCGGGGGCGTGGCCTTTCCCCTCGGATTGGGGTTTTAAGCCGTGTGCTTGTCCTCTATCGGCGAGGGGGGTGTGGTTTGAAGCTGGGGGCGTGGCCTATTGTGCTTTAAGGCCGTGTGCTTGGCCTCTATCGGCGAGGTGTGTGTGGTTTGAAGCTGGGGGCGTGGCCTATCACCTTGGGGGGGGGGTGGGCCCAAATCATGCTTTGTCGGCTTCTGTAAAGTAGCTACAACAACACGTTAAGGCCACAGCTTGTGCAAAACTCACTCAAAGGTATTTGGTTTTCAACACTTCATCGGGGGAGAGCGCGAACGCAGTCCCCCACTACCAGAAATTATGCAGTCGAGATTCCCACATTTGGGGAATTCGCACGGGTCAGCAAAGCACGGAGTGCAATGGCTGAGCCTCGCCGTGGGTGAACCACCTTCGTGATCGTGGTGTCTCCCCTGCCAGGTAAGTATGCCTCGCCATCGCGTGGCGTGGAGGCAAGGACCCACACACGTACACGTCGCCTTGACGGTTCATACAACACATGCTCAAACCACACACTACTATGTTAACGTACACACATTTTATGAACCTCGTTGATGATAGCTGTTGATTGTTGGGTTGGAGGAAATGGGCTACATTTTGACTTGTACATGCATTGTTTTTTGGAAGTGGAATCCTGTACTTTAGAAACACTTTGAAAAACAATGTGTCACCCACCTGTTAATCCAGCCCAAGCTATTTATCGCATTATTTTCATTTAACATTAAAGTGAGTCTCCGTAAAGACCGTCAAAAATTGCCTTTGCCGACTATATTTCAAGTCGTCATCGGCGGGGTATTGGGTAAAGTTTTCAACTAGCAATAATCTCTCCTCGGTTAAACCTCATAGGCTAAGATACTGCCGCTGCGCAGGAATGCTTACAGTGCGTTTAGACGAGGTATTCTAGTGGAGGATGTTGTCACCTCACTGACGGTTTGATATCAAACAGTATTGGGTCTAGGCTCTATACCAGGAGCAAAGTGCGGTTATTTACTCACGTGTTCTTTCAACAAGGGGATAGGAGGTGCACCGTTCCCGGCGGCACTGCAGTGCCGGGTCAATGCGTGGAGTGAACGGAGCAAGCCCCTGTTTCAACTCCCGAGTTCAAAAATCCGTTTAATATGTAGTCCCCATATAGGGGACATATCAGATATTAAACTGATAAGAACAGATACTACACTTGATCTTAGCCAAAAGGCCGAGAAGCGATAACCCCTTAACTGACTGCCTGAACGATCGCAATCTCCGCTGATTCCATCCTCACCCGGCCTGACACCCACTAGTCCCCCTCCTTTTGGCCTCATGAAGCTCTGGGCGTGGCTTATCGGCTTGGGGGTGTGGTTTGCAGCGGTGGGCGTGGCCTATCGGCTTGGGGGGGGGGCGTGGTTTACAGCTGCGGGCGTGGCCTATCACCCAGGGGTGTTTGATTGATTGATTGAAAATGTTATTAGGCAAAAGAATGTAAAACAGCACAGTTACATTTATGATACTTTTGTCTAAAAGGTCCGATCAAAAAAGTCCTTGCGGACTTGTTTCCGTCGGGGTCCTTGAATTAATTTCATAGACATAAGTGTGGTTTGAAGCTGTGGGCGTGGCTCGTAGATCTGATATCTTCCCTGCTTGCCTTCCTGCGGCAAATCATACTTTGTCAGCTACTGTAAAGTAGCTACAACGAGACGTCAAGGCCACAGAGTGACACAAATGCGCTCACGCCTACCTTGACCACAAACATGCCCGCATACCACTGCTCTCCTTGTCATTTCCTTCAACAGCTGAGTTGGCCTTGTCCAAAGGGCAAGACCCTCCAAAAATATGCATAACTCATGAATGTCCCTCTCCACGGAAGTCTTTAGTAAAAGGCGAAAGGCTTATTCGTCATGAAGAGAGACCCGAGTAATTCTGACCTTTCACCGCCGTGGCCGGCAAAGGCGCCACCACGCCGATCAACCATTTAGCGGCGCACGCTCTTAGCTTTCTGGCAACATGGCAATACCCCCCTCTGTGAGTCAGGTTATTCATCATATTAGAAATAGGGGGAGTAGGCCTCGTTCAAATGTTCACAAAGTTAGTGCTCTTATGTGCATCTGGTGATCTCACCTTTTTTTTTTTATTTAAGGAAAGCATCCTTAAAAAAAAAAATTAAAAAAAAAAAAATTAAATATCGGACACTTTGGAGAAGCACCAGGGGGCGCTACAGCGTAGAAAGCTCAGGTGGGCTGCGGAACACGGAACTAGGCATGACTTTGGTTACACCTGGCAGAGTGCTGTCCTCTTAAGGGGCCTCGGTTTGGCGTGGGGGGCCCCGCAAAACTGCATCTTCTGCAGTTTCGACTTAGAAGAATTCAGGGATATACAAGGATTTGTACCCCCCTGTCCCCGGGCCGAAATTGGCTTATACTCCCCTGTCCCCGGGCAACTAGCGCCCGCGGCTGTGGGTCCAGACTCCGGGGGGGGTGCTTAAAAGTGGGTCCCCGGGTTCGGATGGAGAGCCAGGTAGAGGACTTAGCTGGGCTCTGGCTGGGCACCCCGGTGGGGGCCGGAGGCTCCCCGGGGCCGCGTGGAGAGCCGGGCAAAACCCCATCTTTGGCCGTTTTGACTTCTGGACATAGTCATTTTCACAGATTTTGACTTCTGGACATAGTCATTTGGAGACATTTTCCACAATCCAAGCCATAGAGGCTGCATTGATCGATCGATCGATCGATCGATCGATTGATAGGTTTGATCGGTCGAACACTTAACCCCGCCCCCCGGGCCCTCCCCTCCCCGCTCTGTGGGCGTGGCCTATCGCTCCGGGGGGGGGGGTGGTTTGAAGCCGGGGGCGTGGCCTATCGGTGAGGAGGGAGTGGTTTGGAGCTGTGGGCGTGTCCTATCACCCGGGGGGGGGTGGTTTGGAGCTGTGGGCGTGGCCTGTCGGCTTGGGGGCGTGGCCTATCACCTTGGATTGTGGTTTAAAGCCGTGTGCTTGTCCTCTAGCGGCGAGGTGTGTGTGGTTTGAAGCTGGGGGCGTGGCCTATCGCCATGGGGGCGTGGTTTGGAGCTGTGGGCGTGGCTTGTTGGCTTGGGGGCGTGGTTTGAGGCTGGGGGCGTGGCCTATCACCTTGGATTGTGGTTTAAAGCCGTGTGCTTGTCCTCCATCGGCGAGGTGTGTGTGGTTTGAAGCTGGGGGCGTGGCCTATCACCATGGGGGCGTGGTTGGGAGCTGTGGGCGTGGCTTATCGGCTTGGGGGCGTGGTTTACAGCAGTGGGACTCAAAAATAGCAGATCTACAAGCTCGTAGATCATAGCTCTATGAGCTTGTAGATCTGATATCGGCTGGGGGTGGGCGTGGCCTATCACCCTGGGGGGTGGGGTCTGAAGCTGTGGGCGGGGCCTATTGGCTTGGGGGCGTGGTTTCAAGCCGGGGGCGTGGCCTTTCCCCTCGGATTGGGGTTTTAAGCCGTGTGCTTGTCCTCTATCGGCGAGGGGGGTGTGGTTTGAAGCTGGGGGCGTGGCCTATTGTGCTTTAAGGCCGTGTGCTTGGCCTCTATCGGCGAGGTGTGTGTGGTTTGAAGCTGGGGGCGTGGCCTATCACCTTGGGGGGGGGGTGGGCCCAAATCATGCTTTGTCGGCTTCTGTAAAGTAGCTACAACAACACGTTAAGGCCACAGCTTGTGCAAAACTCACTCAAAGGTATTTGGTTTTCAACACTTCATCGGGGGAGAGCGCGAACGCAGTCCCCCACTACCAGAAATTATGCAGTCGAGATTCCCACATTTGGGGAATTCGCACGGGTCAGCAAAGCACGGAGTGCAATGGCTGAGCCTCGCCGTGGGTGAACCACCTTCGTGATCGTGGTGTCTCCCCTGCCAGGTAAGTATGCCTCGCCATCGCGTGGCGTGGAGGCAAGGACCCACACACGTACACGTCGCCTTGACGGTTCATACAACACATGCTCAAACCACACACTACTATGTTAACGTACACACATTTTATGAACCTCGTTGATGATAGCTGTTGATTGTTGGGTTGGAGGAAATGGGCTACATTTTGACTTGTACATGCATTGTTTTTTGGAAGTGGAATCCTGTACTTTAGAAACACTTTGAAAAACAATGTGTCACCCACCTGTTAATCCAGCCCAAGCTATTTATCGCATTATTTTCATTTAACATTAAAGTGAGTCTCCGTAAAGACCGTCAAAAATTGCCTTTGCCGACTATATTTCAAGTCGTCATCGGCGGGGTATTGGGTAAAGTTTTCAACTAGCAATAATCTCGCCTCGGTTAAACCTCATAGGCTAAGATACTGCCGCTGCGCAGGAATGCTTACAGTGCGTTTAGACGAGGTATTCTAGTGGAGGATGTTGTCACCTCACTGACGGTTTGATATCAAACAGTATTGGGTCTAGGCTCTATACCAGGAGCAAAGTGCGGTTATTTACTCACGTGTTCTTTCAACAAGGGGATAGGAGGTGCACCGTTCCCGGCGGCACTGCAGTGCCGGGTCAATGCGTGGAGTGAACGGAGCAAGCCCCTGTTTCAACTCCCGAGTTCAAAAATCCGTTTAATATGTAGTCCCCATATAGGGGACATATCAGATATTAAACTGATAAGAACAGATACTACACTTGATCTTAGCCAAAAGGCCGAGAAGCGATAACCCCTTAACTGACTGCCTGAACGATCGCAATCTCCGCTGATTCCATCCTCACCCGGCCTGACACCCACTAGTCCCCCTCCTTTTGGCCTCATGAAGCTGTGGGCGTGGCTTATCGGCTTGGGGGTGTGGTTTGCAGCGGTGGGCGTGGCCTATCGGCTTGGGGGGGGGCGTGGTTTACAGCTGCGGGCGTGGCCTATCACCCAGGGGTGTTTGATTGATTGATTGAAAATGTTATTAGGCAAAAGAATGTAAAACAACACAGTTACATTTATGATACTTTTGTCTAAAAGGTCCGATCAAAAAAGTCCTTGCGGACTTGTTTCCGTCGGGGTCCTTGAATTAATTTCATAGACATAAGTGTGGTTTGAAGCTGTGGGCGTGGCTCGTAGATCTGATATCTTCCCTGCTTGCCTTCCTGCGGCAAATCATACTTTGTCAGCTACTGTAAAGTAGCTACAACGAGACGTCAAGGCCACAGAGTGACACAAATGCGCTCACGCCTACCTTGACCACAAACATGCCCGCATACCACTGCTCTCCTTGTCATTTCCTTCAACAGCTGAGTTGGCCTTGTCCAAAGGGCAAGACCCTCCAAAAATATGCATAACTCATGAATGTCCCTCTCCACGGAAGTCTTTAGTAAAAGGCGAAAGGCTTATTCGTCATGAAGAGAGACCCGAGTAATTCTGACCTTTCACCGCCGTGGCCGGCAAAGGCGCCAGCCACGCCGATCAACCATTTAGCGGCGCACGCTCTTAGCTTTCTGGCAACATGGCAATACCCCCCCCCCCCTCTGTGAGTCAGGTTATTCATCATATTAGAAATAGGGGGAGTAGGCCTCGTTCAAATGTTCACAAAGTTAGTGCTCTTATGTGCATCTGGTGATCTCACCTTTTTTTTTTTATTTAAGGAAAGCATCCTTAAAAAAAAAAAAAAAAAAAAAAAAAAGTGAAATATCGGACACTTTGGAGAAGCACCAGGGGGCGCTACAGCGTAGAAAGCTCAGGTGGGCTGCGGAACACGGAACTAGGCATGACTTTGGTTACACCTGGCAGAGTGCTGTCCTCTTAAGGGGCCTCGGTTTGGCGTGGGGGGCCCCGCAAAACTGCATCTTCTGCAGTTTCGACTTAGAAGAATTCAGGGATATATATGGATTTGTACCCCCCTGTCCCCGGGCCGAAATTGGCTTATACTCCCCTGTCCCCGGGCAACTAGCGCCCGCGGCTGTGGGTCCAGACTCCGGGGGGGGGTGCTTAAAAGTGGGTCCCCGGGTTCGGATGGAGAGCCAGGTAGAGGACTTAGCTGGGCTCTGGCTGGGCACCCCGGTGGGGGCTGGAGGCTCCCCGGGGCCGCGTGGAGAGCCGGGCAAAACCCCATCTTTGGCCGTTTTGACTTCTGGACATAGTCATTTTCACAGATTTTGACTTCTGGACATAGTCATTTGGAGACATTTTCCACAATCCAAGCCATAGAGGCTGCATCGATCGATAGGTTTGATCGGTCGAACACTTAACCCCGCCCCCCGGGCCCTCCCCTCCCCGCTCTGTGGGCGTGGCCTATCGCTCCGGGGGGGGGTGGTTTGAAGCCGGGGGCGTGGCCTATCGGTGAGGAGGGAGTGGTTTGGAGCTGTGGGCGTGTCCTATCACCCGGGGGGGGGGGGGTGGTTTGGAGCTGTGGGCGTGGCCTGTCGGCTTGGGGGCGTGGCTTATCACCTTGGATTGTGGTTTAAAGGCCACGCCATGCTTGTCCTCTAGCGGCGAGGTGTGTGTGGTTTGAAGCTGGGGGCGTGGCCTATCGCCATGGGGGCGTGGTTTGGAGCTGTGGGCGTGGCTTGTTGGCTTGGGGGCGTGGTTTGAGGCTGGGGGCGTGGCCTATCACCTTGGATTGTGGTTTAAAGCCGTGTGCTTGTCCTCCATCGGCGAGGTGTGTGTGGTTTGAAGCTGGGGGCGTGGCCTATCACCATGGGGGCGTGGTTGGGAGCTGTGGGCGTGGCTTATCGGCTTGGGGGCGTGGTTTACAGCAGTGGGACTCAAAAATAGCAGATCTACAAGCTCGTAGATCATAGCTCTATGAGCTTGTAGATCTGATATCGGCTGGGGGTGGGCGTGGCCTATCACCCTGGGGGGTGGGGTCTGAAGCTGTGGGCGGGGCCTATTGGCTTGGGGGCGTGGTTTCAAGCCGGGGGCGTGGCCTTTCCCCTCGGATTGGGGTTTTAAGCCGTGTGCTTGTCCTCTATCGGCGAGGGGGGTGTGGTTTGAAGCTGGGGGCGTGGCCTATTGTGCTTTAAGGCCGTGTGCTTGGCCTCTATCGGCGAGGTGTGTGTGGTTTGAAGCTGGGGGCGTGGCCTATCACCTTGGGGGGGGGGTGGGCCCAAATCATGCTTTGTCGGCTTCTGTAAAGTAGCTACAACAACACGTTAAGGCCACAGCTTGTGCAAAACTCACTCAAAGGTATTTGGTTTTCAACACTTCATCGGGGGAGAGCGCGAACGCAGTCCCCCACTACCAGAAATTATGCAGTCGAGATTCCCACATTTGGGGAATTCGCACGGGTCAGCAAAGCACGGAGTGCAATGGCTGAGCCTCGCCGTGGGTGAACCACCTTCGTGATCGTGGTGTCTCCCCTGCCAGGTAAGTATGCCTCGCCATCGCGTGGCGTGGAGGCAAGGACCCACACACGTACACGTCGCCTTGACGGTTCATACAACACATGCTCAAACCACACACTACTATGTTAACGTACACACATTTTATGAACCTCGTTGATGATAGCTGTTGATTGTTGGGTTGGAGGAAATGGGCTACATTTTGACTTGTACATGCATTGTTTTTTGGAAGTGGAATCCTGTACTTTAGAAACACTTTGAAAAACAATGTGTCACCCACCTGTTAATCCAGCCCAAGCTATTTATCGCATTATTTTCATTTAACATTAAAGTGAGTCTCCGTAAAGACCGTCAAAAATTGCCTTTGCCGACTATATTTCAAGTCGTCATCGGCGGGGTATTGGGTAAAGTTTTCAACTAGCAATAATCTCTCCTCGGTTAAACCTCATAGGCTAAGATACTGCCGCTGCGCAGGAATGCTTACAGTGCGTTTAGACGAGGTATTCTAGTGGAGGATGTTGTCACCTCACTGACGGTTTGATATCAAACAGTATTGGGTCTAGGCTCTATACCAGGAGCAAAGTGCGGTTATTTACTCACGTGTTCTTTCAACAAGGGGATAGGAGGTGCACCGTTCCCGGCGGCACTGCAGTGCCGGGTCAATGCGTGGAGTGAACGGAGCAAGCCCCTGTTTCAACTCCCGAGTTCAAAAATCCGTTTAATATGTAGTCCCCATATAGGGGACATATCAGATATTAAACTGATAAGAACAGATACTACACTTGATCTTAGCCAAAAGGCCGAGAAGCGATAACCCCTTAACTGACTGCCTGAACGATCGCAATCTCCGCTGATTCCATCCTCACCCGGCCTGACACCCACTAGTCCCCCTCCTTTTGGCCTCATGAAGCTGTGGGCGTGGCTTATCGGCTTGGGGGTGTGGTTTGCAGCGGTGGGCGTGGCCTATCGGCTTGGGGGGGGGGGCGTGGTTTACAGCTGCGGGCGTGGCCTATCACCCAGGGGTGTTTGATTGATTGATTGAAAATGTTATTAGGCAAAAGAATGTAAAACAGCACAGTTACATTTATGATACTTTTGTCTAAAAGGTCCGATCAAAAAAGTCCTTGCGGACTTGTTTCCGTCGGGGTCCTTGAATTAATTTCATAGACATAAGTGTGGTTTGAAGCTGTGGGCGTGGCTCGTAGATCTGATATCTTCCCTGCTTGCCTTCCTGCGGCAAATCATACTTTGTCAGCTACTGTAAAGTAGCTACAACGAGACGTCAAGGCCACAGAGTGACACAAATGCGCTCACGCCTACCTTGACCACAAACATGCCCGCATACCACTGCTCTCCTTGTCATTTCCTTCAACAGCTGAGTTGGCCTTGTCCAAAGGGCAAGACCCTCCAAAAATATGCATAACTCATGAATGTCCCTCTCCACGGAAGTCTTTAGTAAAAGGCGAAAGGCTTATTCGTCATGAAGAGAGACCCGAGTAATTCTGACCTTTCACCGCCGTGGCCGGCAAAGGCGCCACCACGCCGATCAACCATTTAGCGGCGCACGCTCTTAGCTTTCTGGCAACATGGCAATACCCCCCTCTGTGAGTCAGGTTATTCATCATATTAGAAATAGGGGGAGTAGGCCTCGTTCAAATGTTCACAAAGTTAGTGCTCTTATGTGCATCTGGTGATCTCACCTTTTTTTTTTTATTTAAGGAAAGCATCCTTAAAAAAAAAAATTAAAAAAAAAAAAATTAAATATCGGACACTTTGGAGAAGCACCAGGGGGCGCTACAGCGTAGAAAGCTCAGGTGGGCTGCGGAACACGGAACTAGGCATGACTTTGGTTACACCTGGCAGAGTGCTGTCCTCTTAAGGGGCCTCGGTTTGGCGTGGGGGGCCCCGCAAAACTGCATCTTCTGCAGTTTCGACTTAGAAGAATTCAGGGATATACAAGGATTTGTACCCCCCTGTCCCCGGGCCGAAATTGGCTTATACTCCCCTGTCCCCGGGCAACTAGCGCCCGCGGCTGTGGGTCCAGACTCCGGGGGGGGTGCTTAAAAGTGGGTCCCCGGGTTCGGATGGAGAGCCAGGTAGAGGACTTAGCTGGGCTCTGGCTGGGCACCCCGGTGGGGGCCGGAGGCTCCCCGGGGCCGCGTGGAGAGCCGGGCAAAACCCCATCTTTGGCCGTTTTGACTTCTGGACATAGTCATTTTCACAGATTTTGACTTCTGGACATAGTCATTTGGAGACATTTTCCACAATCCAAGCCATAGAGGCTGCATTGATCGATCGATCGATCGATCGATCGATTGATAGGTTTGATCGGTCGAACACTTAACCCCGCCCCCCGGGCCCTCCCCTCCCCGCTCTGTGGGCGTGGCCTATCGCTCCGGGGGGGGGGGTGGTTTGAAGCCGGGGGCGTGGCCTATCGGTGAGGAGGGAGTGGTTTGGAGCTGTGGGCGTGTCCTATCACCCGGGGGGGGGTGGTTTGGAGCTGTGGGCGTGGCCTGTCGGCTTGGGGGCGTGGCCTATCACCTTGGATTGTGGTTTAAAGCCGTGTGCTTGTCCTCTAGCGGCGAGGTGTGTGTGGTTTGAAGCTGGGGGCGTGGCCTATCGCCATGGGGGCGTGGTTTGGAGCTGTGGGCGTGGCTTGTTGGCTTGGGGGCGTGGTTTGAGGCTGGGGGCGTGGCCTATCACCTTGGATTGTGGTTTAAAGCCGTGTGCTTGTCCTCCATCGGCGAGGTGTGTGTGGTTTGAAGCTGGGGGCGTGGCCTATCACCATGGGGGCGTGGTTGGGAGCTGTGGGCGTGGCTTATCGGCTTGGGGGCGTGGTTTACAGCAGTGGGACTCAAAAATAGCAGATCTACAAGCTCGTAGATCATAGCTCTATGAGCTTGTAGATCTGATATCGGCTGGGGGTGGGCGTGGCCTATCACCCTGGGGGGTGGGGTCTGAAGCTGTGGGCGGGGCCTATTGGCTTGGGGGCGTGGTTTCAAGCCGGGGGCGTGGCCTTTCCCCTCGGATTGGGGTTTTAAGCCGTGTGCTTGTCCTCTATCGGCGAGGGGGGTGTGGTTTGAAGCTGGGGGCGTGGCCTATTGTGCTTTAAGGCCGTGTGCTTGGCCTCTATCGGCGAGGTGTGTGTGGTTTGAAGCTGGGGGCGTGGCCTATCACCTTGGGGGGGGGGTGGGCCCAAATCATGCTTTGTCGGCTTCTGTAAAGTAGCTACAACAACACGTTAAGGCCACAGCTTGTGCAAAACTCACTCAAAGGTATTTGGTTTTCAACACTTCATCGGGGGAGAGCGCGAACGCAGTCCCCCACTACCAGAAATTATGCAGTCGAGATTCCCACATTTGGGGAATTCGCACGGGTCAGCAAAGCACGGAGTGCAATGGCTGAGCCTCGCCGTGGGTGAACCACCTTCGTGATCGTGGTGTCTCCCCTGCCAGGTAAGTATGCCTCGCCATCGCGTGGCGTGGAGGCAAGGACCCACACACGTACACGTCGCCTTGACGGTTCATACAACACATGCTCAAACCACACACTACTATGTTAACGTACACACATTTTATGAACCTCGTTGATGATAGCTGTTGATTGTTGGGTTGGAGGAAATGGGCTACATTTTGACTTGTACATGCATTGTTTTTTGGAAGTGGAATCCTGTACTTTAGAAACACTTTGAAAAACAATGTGTCACCCACCTGTTAATCCAGCCCAAGCTATTTATCGCATTATTTTCATTTAACATTAAAGTGAGTCTCCGTAAAGACCGTCAAAAATTGCCTTTGCCGACTATATTTCAAGTCGTCATCGGCGGGGTATTGGGTAAAGTTTTCAACTAGCAATAATCTCGCCTCGGTTAAACCTCATAGGCTAAGATACTGCCGCTGCGCAGGAATGCTTACAGTGCGTTTAGACGAGGTATTCTAGTGGAGGATGTTGTCACCTCACTGACGGTTTGATATCAAACAGTATTGGGTCTAGGCTCTATACCAGGAGCAAAGTGCGGTTATTTACTCACGTGTTCTTTCAACAAGGGGATAGGAGGTGCACCGTTCCCGGCGGCACTGCAGTGCCGGGTCAATGCGTGGAGTGAACGGAGCAAGCCCCTGTTTCAACTCCCGAGTTCAAAAATCCGTTTAATATGTAGTCCCCATATAGGGGACATATCAGATATTAAACTGATAAGAACAGATACTACACTTGATCTTAGCCAAAAGGCCGAGAAGCGATAACCCCTTAACTGACTGCCTGAACGATCGCAATCTCCGCTGATTCCATCCTCACCCGGCCTGACACCCACTAGTCCCCCTCCTTTTGGCCTCATGAAGCTGTGGGCGTGGCTTATCGGCTTGGGGGTGTGGTTTGCAGCGGTGGGCGTGGCCTATCGGCTTGGGGGGGGGCGTGGTTTACAGCTGCGGGCGTGGCCTATCACCCAGGGGTGTTTGATTGATTGATTGAAAATGTTATTAGGCAAAAGAATGTAAAACAACACAGTTACATTTATGATACTTTTGTCTAAAAGGTCCGATCAAAAAAGTCCTTGCGGACTTGTTTCCGTCGGGGTCCTTGAATTAATTTCATAGACATAAGTGTGGTTTGAAGCTGTGGGCGTGGCTCGTAGATCTGATATCTTCCCTGCTTGCCTTCCTGCGGCAAATCATACTTTGTCAGCTACTGTAAAGTAGCTACAACGAGACGTCAAGGCCACAGAGTGACACAAATGCGCTCACGCCTACCTTGACCACAAACATGCCCGCATACCACTGCTCTCCTTGTCATTTCCTTCAACAGCTGAGTTGGCCTTGTCCAAAGGGCAAGACCCTCCAAAAATATGCATAACTCATGAATGTCCCTCTCCACGGAAGTCTTTAGTAAAAGGCGAAAGGCTTATTCGTCATGAAGAGAGACCCGAGTAATTCTGACCTTTCACCGCCGTGGCCGGCAAAGGCGCCAGCCACGCCGATCAACCATTTAGCGGCGCACGCTCTTAGCTTTCTGGCAACATGGCAATACCCCCCCCCCCCTCTGTGAGTCAGGTTATTCATCATATTAGAAATAGGGGGAGTAGGCCTCGTTCAAATGTTCACAAAGTTAGTGCTCTTATGTGCATCTGGTGATCTCACCTTTTTTTTTTTATTTAAGGAAAGCATCCTTAAAAAAAAAAAAAAAAAAAAAAAAAAAAGTGAAATATCGGACACTTTGGAGAAGCACCAGGGGGCGCTACAGCGTAGAAAGCTCAGGTGGGCTGCGGAACACGGAACTAGGCATGACTTTGGTTACACCTGGCAGAGTGCTGTCCTCTTAAGGGGCCTCGGTTTGGCGTGGGGGGCCCCGCAAAACTGCATCTTCTGCAGTTTCGACTTAGAAGAATTCAGGGATATATATGGATTTGTACCCCCCTGTCCCCGGGCCGAAATTGGCTTATACTCCCCTGTCCCCGGGCAACTAGCGCCCGCGGCTGTGGGTCCAGACTCCGGGGGGGGGTGCTTAAAAGTGGGTCCCCGGGTTCGGATGGAGAGCCAGGTAGAGGACTTAGCTGGGCTCTGGCTGGGCACCCCGGTGGGGGCTGGAGGCTCCCCGGGGCCGCGTGGAGAGCCGGGCAAAACCCCATCTTTGGCCGTTTTGACTTCTGGACATAGTCATTTTCACAGATTTTGACTTCTGGACATAGTCATTTGGAGACATTTTCCACAATCCAAGCCATAGAGGCTGCATCGATCGATAGGTTTGATCGGTCGAACACTTAACCCCGCCCCCCGGGCCCTCCCCTCCCCGCTCTGTGGGCGTGGCCTATCGCTCCGGGGGGGGGTGGTTTGAAGCCGGGGGCGTGGCCTATCGGTGAGGAGGGAGTGGTTTGGAGCTGTGGGCGTGTCCTATCACCCGGGGGGGGGGGGGTGGTTTGGAGCTGTGGGCGTGGCCTGTCGGCTTGGGGGCGTGGCCTATCACCTTGGATTGTGGTTTAAAGGCCACGCCATGCTTGTCCTCTAGCGGCGAGGTGTGTGTGGTTTGAAGCTGGGGGCGTGGCCTATCGCCATGGGGGCGTGGTTTGGAGCTGTGGGCGTGGCTTGTTGGCTTGGGGGCGTGGTTTGAGGCTGGGGGCGTGGCCTATCACCTTGGATTGTGGTTTAAAGCCGTGTGCTTGTCCTCCATCGGCGAGGTGTGTGTGGTTTGAAGCTGGGGGCGTGGCCTATCACCATGGGGGCGTGGTTGGGAGCTGTGGGCGTGGCTTATCGGCTTGGGGGCGTGGTTTACAGCAGTGGGACTCAAAAATAGCAGATCTACAAGCTCGTAGATCATAGCTCTATGAGCTTGTAGATCTGATATCGGCTGGGGGTGGGCGTGGCCTATCACCCTGGGGGGTGGGGTCTGAAGCTGTGGGCGGGGCCTATTGGCTTGGGGGCGTGGTTTCAAGCCGGGGGCGTGGCCTTTCCCCTCGGATTGGGGTTTTAAGCCGTGTGCTTGTCCTCTATCGGCGAGGGGGGTGTGGTTTGAAGCTGGGGGCGTGGCCTATTGTGCTTTAAGGCCGTGTGCTTGGCCTCTATCGGCGAGGTGTGTGTGGTTTGAAGCTGGGGGCGTGGCCTATCACCTTGGGGGGGGGGTGGGCCCAAATCATGCTTTGTCGGCTTCTGTAAAGTAGCTACAACAACACGTTAAGGCCACAGCTTGTGCAAAACTCACTCAAAGGTATTTGGTTTTCAACACTTCATCGGGGGAGAGCGCGAACGCAGTCCCCCACTACCAGAAATTATGCAGTCGAGATTCCCACATTTGGGGAATTCGCACGGGTCAGCAAAGCACGGAGTGCAATGGCTGAGCCTCGCCGTGGGTGAACCACCTTCGTGATCGTGGTGTCTCCCCTGCCAGGTAAGTATGCCTCGCCATCGCGTGGCGTGGAGGCAAGGACCCACACACGTACACGTCGCCTTGACGGTTCATACAACACATGCTCAAACCACACACTACTATGTTAACGTACACACATTTTATGAACCTCGTTGATGATAGCTGTTGATTGTTGGGTTGGAGGAAATGGGCTACATTTTGACTTGTACATGCATTGTTTTTTGGAAGTGGAATCCTGTACTTTAGAAACACTTTGAAAAACAATGTGTCACCCACCTGTTAATCCAGCCCAAGCTATTTATCGCATTATTTTCATTTAACATTAAAGTGAGTCTCCGTAAAGACCGTCAAAAATTGCCTTTGCCGACTATATTTCAAGTCGTCATCGGCGGGGTATTGGGTAAAGTTTTCAACTAGCAATAATCTCTCCTCGGTTAAACCTCATAGGCTAAGATACTGCCGCTGCGCAGGAATGCTTACAGTGCGTTTAGACGAGGTATTCTAGTGGAGGATGTTGTCACCTCACTGACGGTTTGATATCAAACAGTATTGGGTCTAGGCTCTATACCAGGAGCAAAGTGCGGTTATTTACTCACGTGTTCTTTCAACAAGGGGATAGGAGGTGCACCGTTCCCGGCGGCACTGCAGTGCCGGGTCAATGCGTGGAGTGAACGGAGCAAGCCCCTGTTTCAACTCCCGAGTTCAAAAATCCGTTTAATATGTAGTCCCCATATAGGGGACATATCAGATATTAAACTGATAAGAACAGATACTACACTTGATCTTAGCCAAAAGGCCGAGAAGCGATAACCCCTTAACTGACTGCCTGAACGATCGCAATCTCCGCTGATTCCATCCTCACCCGGCCTGACACCCACTAGTCCCCCTCCTTTTGGCCTCATGAAGCTGTGGGCGTGGCTTATCGGCTTGGGGGTGTGGTTTGCAGCGGTGGGCGTGGCCTATCGGCTTGGGGGGGGGGCGTGGTTTACAGCTGCGGGCGTGGCCTATCACCCAGGGGTGTTTGATTGATTGATTGAAAATGTTATTAGGCAAAAGAATGTAAAACAGCACAGTTACATTTATGATACTTTTGTCTAAAAGGTCCGATCAAAAAAGTCCTTGCGGACTTGTTTCCGTCGGGGTCCTTGAATTAATTTCATAGACATAAGTGTGGTTTGAAGCTGTGGGCGTGGCTCGTAGATCTGATATCTTCCCTGCTTGCCTTCCTGCGGCAAATCATACTTTGTCAGCTACTGTAAAGTAGCTACAACGAGACGTCAAGGCCACAGAGTGACACAAATGCGCTCACGCCTACCTTGACCACAAACATGCCCGCATACCACTGCTCTCCTTGTCATTTCCTTCAACAGCTGAGTTGGCCTTGTCCAAAGGGCAAGACCCTCCAAAAATATGCATAACTCATGAATGTCCCTCTCCACGGAAGTCTTTAGTAAAAGGCGAAAGGCTTATTCGTCATGAAGAGAGACCCGAGTAATTCTGACCTTTCACCGCCGTGGCCGGCAAAGGCGCCACCACGCCGATCAACCATTTAGCGGCGCACGCTCTTAGCTTTCTGGCAACATGGCAATACCCCCCTCTGTGAGTCAGGTTATTCATCATATTAGAAATAGGGGGAGTAGGCCTCGTTCAAATGTTCACAAAGTTAGTGCTCTTATGTGCATCTGGTGATCTCACCTTTTTTTTTTTATTTAAGGAAAGCATCCTTAAAAAAAAAAATTAAAAAAAAAAAAATTAAATATCGGACACTTTGGAGAAGCACCAGGGGGCGCTACAGCGTAGAAAGCTCAGGTGGGCTGCGGAACACGGAACTAGGCATGACTTTGGTTACACCTGGCAGAGTGCTGTCCTCTTAAGGGGCCTCGGTTTGGCGTGGGGGGCCCCGCAAAACTGCATCTTCTGCAGTTTCGACTTAGAAGAATTCAGGGATATACAAGGATTTGTACCCCCCTGTCCCCGGGCCGAAATTGGCTTATACTCCCCTGTCCCCGGGCAACTAGCGCCCGCGGCTGTGGGTCCAGACTCCGGGGGGGGTGCTTAAAAGTGGGTCCCCGGGTTCGGATGGAGAGCCAGGTAGAGGACTTAGCTGGGCTCTGGCTGGGCACCCCGGTGGGGGCCGGAGGCTCCCCGGGGCCGCGTGGAGAGCCGGGCAAAACCCCATCTTTGGCCGTTTTGACTTCTGGACATAGTCATTTTCACAGATTTTGACTTCTGGACATAGTCATTTGGAGACATTTTCCACAATCCAAGCCATAGAGGCTGCATCGATCGATAGGTTTGATCGGTCGAACACTTAACCCCGCCCCCCGGGCCCTCCCCTCCCCGCTCTGTGGGCGTGGCCTATCGCTCCGGGGGGGGGTGGTTTGAAGCCGGGGGCGTGGCCTATCGGTGAGGAGGGAGTGGTTTGGAGCTGTGGGCGTGTCCTATCACCCGGGGGGGGGGGGGTGGTTTGGAGCTGTGGGCGTGGCCTGTCGGCTTGGGGGCGTGGCCTATCACCTTGGATTGTGGTTTAAAGGCCACGCCATGCTTGTCCTCTAGCGGCGAGGTGTGTGTGGTTTGAAGCTGGGGGCGTGGCCTATCGCCATGGGGGCGTGGTTTGGAGCTGTGGGCGTGGCTTGTTGGCTTGGGGGCGTGGTTTGAGGCTGGGGGCGTGGCCTATCACCTTGGATTGTGGTTTAAAGCCGTGTGCTTGTCCTCCATCGGCGAGGTGTGTGTGGTTTGAAGCTGGGGGCGTGGCCTATCACCATGGGGGCGTGGTTGGGAGCTGTGGGCGTGGCTTATCGGCTTGGGGGCGTGGTTTACAGCAGTGGGACTCAAAAATAGCAGATCTACAAGCTCGTAGATCATAGCTCTATGAGCTTGTAGATCTGATATCGGCTGGGGGTGGGCGTGGCCTATCACCCTGGGGGGTGGGGTCTGAAGCTGTGGGCGGGGCCTATTGGCTTGGGGGCGTGGTTTCAAGCCGGGGGCGTGGCCTTTCCCCTCGGATTGGGGTTTTAAGCCGTGTGCTTGTCCTCTATCGGCGAGGGGGGTGTGGTTTGAAGCTGGGGGCGTGGCCTATTGTGCTTTAAGGCCGTGTGCTTGGCCTCTATCGGCGAGGTGTGTGTGGTTTGAAGCTGGGGGCGTGGCCTATCACCTTGGGGGGGGGGTGGGCCCAAATCATGCTTTGTCGGCTTCTGTAAAGTAGCTACAACAACACGTTAAGGCCACAGCTTGTGCAAAACTCACTCAAAGGTATTTGGTTTTCAACACTTCATCGGGGGAGAGCGCGAACGCAGTCCCCCACTACCAGAAATTATGCAGTCGAGATTCCCACATTTGGGGAATTCGCACGGGTCAGCAAAGCACGGAGTGCAATGGCTGAGCCTCGCCGTGGGTGAACCACCTTCGTGATCGTGGTGTCTCCCCTGCCAGGTAAGTATGCCTCGCCATCGCGTGGCGTGGAGGCAAGGACCCACACACGTACACGTCGCCTTGACGGTTCATACAACACATGCTCAAACCACACACTACTATGTTAACGTACACACATTTTATGAACCTCGTTGATGATAGCTGTTGATTGTTGGGTTGGAGGAAATGGGCTACATTTTGACTTGTACATGCATTGTTTTTTGGAAGTGGAATCCTGTACTTTAGAAACACTTTGAAAAACAATGTGTCACCCACCTGTTAATCCAGCCCAAGCTATTTATCGCATTATTTTCATTTAACATTAAAGTGAGTCTCCGTAAAGACCGTCAAAAATTGCCTTTGCCGACTATATTTCAAGTCGTCATCGGCGGGGTATTGGGTAAAGTTTTCAACTAGCAATAATCTCTCCTCGGTTAAACCTCATAGGCTAAGATACTGCCGCTGCGCAGGAATGCTTACAGTGCGTTTAGACGAGGTATTCTAGTGGAGGATGTTGTCACCTCACTGACGGTTTGATATCAAACAGTATTGGGTCTAGGCTCTATACCAGGAGCAAAGTGCGGTTATTTACTCACGTGTTCTTTCAACAAGGGGATAGGAGGTGCACCGTTCCCGGCGGCACTGCAGTGCCGGGTCAATGCGTGGAGTGAACGGAGCAAGCCCCTGTTTCAACTCCCGAGTTCAAAAATCCGTTTAATATGTAGTCCCCATATAGGGGACATATCAGATATTAAACTGATAAGAACAGATACTACACTTGATCTTAGCCAAAAGGCCGAGAAGCGATAACCCCTTAACTGACTGCCTGAACGATCGCAATCTCCGCTGATTCCATCCTCACCCGGCCTGACACCCACTAGTCCCCCTCCTTTTGGCCTCATGAAGCTGTGGGCGTGGCTTATCGGCTTGGGGGTGTGGTTTGCAGCGGTGGGCGTGGCCTATCGGCTTGGGGGGGGGGCGTGGTTTACAGCTGCGGGCGTGGCCTATCACCCAGGGGTGTTTGATTGATTGATTGAAAATGTTATTAGGCAAAAGAATGTAAAACAGCACAGTTACATTTATGATACTTTTGTCTAAAAGGTCCGATCAAAAAAGTCCTTGCGGACTTGTTTCCGTCGGGGTCCTTGAATTAATTTCATAGACATAAGTGTGGTTTGAAGCTGTGGGCGTGGCTCGTAGATCTGATATCTTCCCTGCTTGCCTTCCTGCGGCAAATCATACTTTGTCAGCTACTGTAAAGTAGCTACAACGAGACGTCAAGGCCACAGAGTGACACAAATGCGCTCACGCCTACCTTGACCACAAACATGCCCGCATACCACTGCTCTCCTTGTCATTTCCTTCAACAGCTGAGTTGGCCTTGTCCAAAGGGCAAGACCCTCCAAAAATATGCATAACTCATGAATGTCCCTCTCCACGGAAGTCTTTAGTAAAAGGCGAAAGGCTTATTCGTCATGAAGAGAGACCCGAGTAATTCTGACCTTTCACCGCCGTGGCCGGCAAAGGCGCCACCACGCCGATCAACCATTTAGCGGCGCACGCTCTTAGCTTTCTGGCAACATGGCAATACCCCCCTCTGTGAGTCAGGTTATTCATCATATTAGAAATAGGGGGAGTAGGCCTCGTTCAAATGTTCACAAAGTTAGTGCTCTTATGTGCATCTGGTGATCTCACCTTTTTTTTTTTATTTAAGGAAAGCATCCTTAAAAAAAAAAATTAAAAAAAAAAAAATTAAATATCGGACACTTTGGAGAAGCACCAGGGGGCGCTACAGCGTAGAAAGCTCAGGTGGGCTGCGGAACACGGAACTAGGCATGACTTTGGTTACACCTGGCAGAGTGCTGTCCTCTTAAGGGGCCTCGGTTTGGCGTGGGGGGCCCCGCAAAACTGCATCTTCTGCAGTTTCGACTTAGAAGAATTCAGGGATATACAAGGATTTGTACCCCCCTGTCCCCGGGCCGAAATTGGCTTATACTCCCCTGTCCCCGGGCAACTAGCGCCCGCGGCTGTGGGTCCAGACTCCGGGGGGGGTGCTTAAAAGTGGGTCCCCGGGTTCGGATGGAGAGCCAGGTAGAGGACTTAGCTGGGCTCTGGCTGGGCACCCCGGTGGGGGCCGGAGGCTCCCCGGGGCCGCGTGGAGAGCCGGGCAAAACCCCATCTTTGGCCGTTTTGACTTCTGGACATAGTCATTTTCACAGATTTTGACTTCTGGACATAGTCATTTGGAGACATTTTCCACAATCCAAGCCATAGAGGCTGCATTGATCGATCGATCGATCGATCGATCGATTGATAGGTTTGATCGGTCGAACACTTAACCCCGCCCCCCGGGCCCTCCCCTCCCCGCTCTGTGGGCGTGGCCTATCGCTCCGGGGGGGGGGGTGGTTTGAAGCCGGGGGCGTGGCCTATCGGTGAGGAGGGAGTGGTTTGGAGCTGTGGGCGTGTCCTATCACCCGGGGGGGGTTGGTTTGGAGCTGTGGGCGTGGCCTGTCGGCTTGGGGGCGTGGCCTATCACCTTGGATTGTGGTTTAAAGCCGTGTGCTTGTCCTCTAGCGGCGAGGTGTGTGTGGTTTGAAGCTGGGGGCGTGGCCTATCGCCATGGGGGCGTGGTTTGGAGCTGTGGGCGTGGCTTGTTGGCTTGGGGGCGTGGTTTGAGGCTGGGGGCGTGGCCTATCACCTTGGATTGTGGTTTAAAGCCGTGTGCTTGTCCTCCATCGGCGAGGTGTGTGTGGTTTGAAGCTGGGGGCGTGGCCTATCACCATGGGGGCGTGGTTGGGAGCTGTGGGCGTGGCTTATCGGCTTGGGGGCGTGGTTTACAGCAGTGGGACTCAAAAATAGCAGATCTACAAGCTCGTAGATCATAGCTCTATGAGCTTGTAGATCTGATATCGGCTGGGGGTGGGCGTGGCCTATCACCCTGGGGGGTGGGGTCTGAAGCTGTGGGCGGGGCCTATTGGCTTGGGGGCGTGGTTTCAAGCCGGGGGCGTGGCCTTTCCCCTCGGATTGGGGTTTTAAGCCGTGTGCTTGTCCTCTATCGGCGAGGGGGGTGTGGTTTGAAGCTGGGGGCGTGGCCTATTGTGCTTTAAGGCCGTGTGCTTGGCCTCTATCGGCGAGGTGTGTGTGGTTTGAAGCTGGGGGCGTGGCCTATCACCTTGGGGGGGGGGGGGTGGGCCCAAATCATGCTTTGTCGGCTTCTGTAAAGTAGCTACAACAACACGTTAAGGCCACAGCTTGTGCAAAACTCACTCAAAGGTATTTGGTTTTCAACACTTCATCGGGGGAGAGCGCGAACGCAGTCCCCCACTACCAGAAATTATGCAGTCGAGATTCCCACATTTGGGGAATTCGCACGGGTCAGCAAAGCACGGAGTGCAATGGCTGAGCCTCGCCGTGGGTGAAACACCTTCGTGATCGTGGTGTCTCCCCTGCCAGGTAAGTATGCCTCGCCATCGCGTGGCGTGGAGGCAAGGACCCACACACGTACACGTCGCCTTGACGGTTCATACAACACATGCTCAAACCACACACTACTATGTTAACGTACACACATTTTATGAACCTCGTTGATGATAGCTGTTGATTGTTGGGTTGGAGGAAATGGGCTACATTTTGACTTGTACATGCATTGTTTTTTGGAAGTGGAATCCTGTACTTTAGAAACACTTTGAAAAACAATGTGTCACCCACCTGTTAATCCAGCCCAAGCTATTTATCGCATTATTTTCATTTAACATTAAAGTGAGTCTCCGTAAAGACCGTCAAAAATTGCCTTTGCCGACTATATTTCAAGTCGTCATCGGCGGGGTATTGGGTAAAGTTTTCAACTAGCAATAATCTCGCCTCGGTTAAACCTCATAGGCTAAGATACTGCCGCTGCGCAGGAATGCTTACAGTGCGTTTAGACGAGGTATTCTAGTGGAGGATGTTGTCACCTCACTGACGGTTTGATATCAAACAGTATTGGGTCTAGGCTCTATACCAGGAGCAAAGTGCGGTTATTTACTCACGTGTTCTTTCAACAAGGGGATAGGAGGTGCACCGTTCCCGGCGGCACTGCAGTGCCGGGTCAATGCGTGGAGTGAACGGAGCAAGCCCCTGTTTCAACTCCCGAGTTCAAAAATCCGTTTAATATGTAGTCCCCATATAGGGGACATATCAGATATTAAACTGATAAGAACAGATTTTTTTCTTTTCTTTCGAAAAGTTTTATTGAATCTTATCCTTTCAGAAACAATACAAATTTTCAAACTTTTCTTAAAAAAAAAGTTGGGCTATACATATGGAAATAAAATTCATGCATATAACCAAACAAAAAAAACATGAAACCATTAACACATATCATGACAGGACTACAAACAGAATTGTCATGTATGACATACAGACGATAAAATCAGAACATTATTTTTTCTTTTTCTTTTTCTTTTTTTTTTTTTTTTTTTCCTTTCCCCCCCCGCAATATACGAAAACAACAAAGCAAGTAAACCAAAAAACTTTTTCATAACATCTTCAGGACTTAAACGTGTGTCATAACTCCAGTCCGCCTACTCTGGCGGTTGGTAACTTAGAAAAGTCTTTTCACTGCCATCAGTCATTATGAACACATTTCTCATCAGCTGACCCCCCGCCGCCTTGTTGGGGCACTCCTCCAGCAGGTGAGGATAGGGGAAGTGATTACATAGTCTAATATCGCATTGATACTTCGGACAGTCTAGTTCGTCATGCGTCCTTTCGCCACAAAAAGGGCAACGTCTATTACTTTGTGTCTTTTTTAAAGCGGTCTCCGGTGAGGCCTCCGATGGGACCTCCGATGAGGTCTCTGATGGGACCTCTACTGAGGTCTCCGGAGAGGCCGCCGGTGATGTCCCTTTGTCCTCGTTCTTCTTTTTTTTATTTCCTCCTCCCTCCACACCCGGAGGTATGGGGGGGGGCCCTGGTGGAGTCGACGCTGGATCCTCAGGTGAGGCAGGACCAAAAAGGTTTGTGGGCCGGCCCGTGTCAAAACCCAAGCGTTTCTCCTCTCTTGTTCCCACCAGTCACTTTCACTCCTTCATGTGGCCTTGACAGGGCCACATCTAGTGTTGTCTCGGTTCTTCTTGCTTTTGAGGCCTGGGAGTCTGTCTTTTTTTTTTCTCTGTCTGCACCAGGCGCTGAAGAGGTCTCCGCTGGTGCCTCTTTCTCCACACTTCTCGGTGTTACCGGTAATGGGCGCTTCTTGCTTCCCCCCTCAGCCTGGGAGGAAGGTCCAGGGGCGCCCTCCTCATTCCCCCCTCCTCTCCCGGGCCCGTCAACACCTGCTCCACCCTTGGTCGGGCAGTCCCTGAACAGATGGTCTGTGGACTTACAGGCGTGGCAGGCCTTGGGTACGGGACAGTCTTTTTTTTTAAATTTTTCCTCTATGTGCCCATTCCCCCTGCACTTCTTGCAAAACAGAGGCTGCCGATAGTAGTGCAGATAGCCTCTATCCGCCCCTATTTCAAAGAAGGCAGGGGGATGGGTTAGTCCATCATGTCCTGTCGGATCTGTCTTCAAAACCATGGGAATTAGCCTCTTCCCCGTCCAGAACCCTGTTCTGTCCATTAGCTTCACATCTGCATTCCCATTGCACACAACCCCAAAACTCCCCAGAAACTTCACAATGGCTTCTGGTTTCACATGTAGGTTATACATGCAGAGAGTCACTACTCTATAATCCGTACCCCGCAGCACCAGAATCTCAAGGCCTCCCAACCTCTCCTCTTCTCTCAGCTTCCGGCAAATCCCATCCAATTTGTTAATCGTACCTGGATCATTGAAAGTGACATCGTACGCCTTCTCCCGAGGATTATCCAGGAAACCCAGTACATCCTCCCTCTTCAGCTCCAAAAGTCCCAATAGGATGTCCCTTCCGAACTGCTCTCTGTCCATAACTGGTCCATCCCTGCTCGGCCACCAAAACCGACAGGTGTTCTTTGGTCCAACAAGTTTCGTCATCTTCGAAATCCAAATCCTTAATGCAAAACGTTATTCCATTCCATCCACCCCTCAGCTAATTGATCTTAGCCAAAAGGCCGAGAAGCGATAACCCCTTAACTGACTGCCTGAACGATCGCAATCTCCGCTGATTCCATCCTCACCCGGCCTGACACCCACTAGTCCCCCTCCTTTTGGCCTCATGAAGCTGTGGGCGTGGCTTATCGGCTTGGGGGTGTGGTTTGCAGCGGTGGGCGTGGCCTATCGGCTTGGGGGGGGGGCGTGGTTTACAGCTGCGGGCGTGGCCTATCACCCAGGGGTGTTTGATTGATTGATTGAAAATGTTATTAGGCAAAAGAATGTAAAACAACACAGTTACATTTATGATACTTTTGTCTAAAAGGTCCGATCAAAAAAGTCCTTGCGGACTTGTTTCCGTCGGGGTCCTTGAATTAATTTCATAGACATAAGTGTGGTTTGAAGCTGTGGGCGTGGCTCGTAGATCTGATATCTTCCCTGCTTGCCTTCCTGCGGCAAATCATACTTTGTCAGCTACTGTAAAGTAGCTACAACGAGACGTCAAGGCCACAGAGTGACACAAATGCGCTCACGCCTACCTTGACCACAAACATGCCCGCATACCACTGCTCTCCTTGTCATTTCCTTCAACAGCTGAGTTGGCCTTGTCCAAAGGGCAAGACCCTCCAAAAATATGCATAACTCATGAATGTCCCTCTCCACGGAAGTCTTTAGTAAAAGGCGAAAGGCTTATTCGTCATGAAGAGAGACCCGAGTAATTCTGACCTTTCACCGCCGTGGCCGGCAAAGGCGCCAGCCACGCCGATCAACCATTTAGCGGCGCACGCTCTTAGCTTTCTGGCAACATGGCAATACCCCCCTCTGTGAGTCAGGTTATTCATCATATTAGAAATAGGGGGAGTAGGCCTCGTTCAAATGTTCACAAAGTTAGTGCTCTTATGTGCATCTGGTGATCTCACCTTTTTTTTTTTAATTAAGGAAAGCATCCTTAAAAAAAAAAATAAAAAAAAAAAAAATTAAATATCGGACACTTTGGAGAAGCACCAGGGGGCGCTACAGCGTAGAAAGCTCAGGTGGGCTGCGGAACACGGAACTAGGCATGACTTTGGTTACACCTGGCAGAGTGCTGTCCTCTTAAGGGGCCTCGGTTTGGCGTGGGGGGCCCCGCAAAACTGCATCTTCTGCAGTTTCGACTTAGAAGAATTCAGGGATATATATGGATTTGTACCCCCCTGTCCCCGGGCCGAAATTGGCTTATACTCCCCTGTCCCCGGGCAACTAGCGCCCGCGGCTGTGGGTCCAGACTCCGGGGGGGGGTGCTTAAAAGTGGGTCCCCGGGTTCGGATGGAGAGCCAGGTAGAGGACTTAGCTGGGCTCTGGCTGGGCACCCCGGTGGGGGCCGGAGGCTCCCCGGGGCCGCGTGGAGAGCCGGGCAAAACCCCATCTTTGGCCGTTTTGGCTTCTGGACATAGTCATTTTCACAGATTTTGACTTCTGGACATACTCATTTGGAGACATTTTCCACAATCCAAGCCATAGAGGCTGCATTGATCGATCGATCGATCGATCGATCGATCGATCGATAGGTTTGATCGGTCGAACACTTAACCCCGCCCCCCGGGCCCTCCCCTCCCCGCTCTGTGGGCGTGGCCTATCGCTCCGGGGGGGGGGGGTGGTTTGAAGCCGGGGGCGTGGCCTATCGGTGAGGAGGGAGTGGTTTGGAGCTGTGGGCGTGTCCTATCACTCGGGGGGGGGTGGTTTGGAGCTGTGGGCGTGGCCTGTCGGCTTGGGGGCGTGGCCTATCACCTTGGATTGTGGTTTAAAGCCGTGTGCTTGTCCTCTAGCGGCGAGGTGTGTGTGGTTTGAAGCTGGGGGCGTGGCCTATCGCCATGGGGGCGTGGTTTGGAGCTGTGGGCGTGGCTTGTTGGCTTGGGGGCGTGGTTTGAGGCTGGGGGCGTGGCCTATCACCTTGGATTGTGGTTTAAAGCCGTGTGCTTGTCCTCCATCGGCGAGGTGTGTGTGGTTTGAAGCTGGGGGCGTGGCCTATCACCATGGGGGCGTGGTTGGGAGCTGTGGGCGTGGCTTATCGGCTTGGGGGCGTGGTTTACAGCAGTGGGACTCAAAAATAGCAGATCTACAAGCTCGTAGATCATAGCTCTATGAGCTTGTAGATCTGATATCGGCTGGGGGTGGGCGTGGCCTATCACCCTGGGGGGTGGGGTCTGAAGCTGTGGGCGGGGCCTATTGGCTTGGGGGCGTGGTTTCAAGCCGGGGGCGTGGCCTTTCCCCTCGGATTGGGGTTTTAAGCCGTGTGCTTGTCCTCTATCGGCGAGGGGGGTGTGGTTTGAAGCTGGGGCCGTGGCCTATTGTGCTTTAAGGCCGTGTGCTTGGCCTCTATCGGCGAGGTGTGTGTGGTTTGAAGCTGGGGGCGTGGCCTATCACCTTGGGGGGGGGGTGGGCCCAAATCATGCTTTGTCGGCTTCTGTAAAGTAGCTACAACAACACGTTAAGGCCACAGCTTGTGCAAAACTCACTCAAAGGTATTTGGTTTTCAACACTTCATCGGGGGAGAGCGCGAACGCAGTCCCCCACTACCAGAAATTATGCAGTCGAGATTCCCACATTTGGGGAATTCGCACGGGTCAGCAAAGCACGGAGTGCAATGGCTGAGCCTCGCCGTGGGTGAAACACCTTCGTGATCGTGGTGTCTCCCCTGCCAGGTAAGTATGCCTCGCCATCGCGTGGCGTGGAGGCAAGGACCCACACACGTACACGTCGCCTTGACGGTTCATACAACACATGCTCAAACCACACACTACTATGTTAACGTACACACATTTTATGAACCTCGTTGATGATAGCTGTTGATTGTTGGGTTGGAGGAAATGGGCTACATTTTGACTTGTACATGCATTGTTTTTTGGAAGTGGAATCCTGTACTTTAGAAACACTTTGAAAAACAATGTGTCACCCACCTGTTAATCCAGCCCAAGCTATTTATCGCATTATTTTCATTTAACATTAAAGTGAGTCTCCGTAAAGACCGTCAAAAATTGCCTTTGCCGACTATATTTCAAGTCGTCATCGGCGGGGTATTGGGTAAAGTTTTCAACTAGCAATAATCTCGCCTCGGTTAAACCTCATAGGCTAAGATACTGCCGCTGCGCAGGAATGCTTACAGTGCGTTTAGACGAGGTATTCTAGTGGAGGATGTTGTCACCTCACTGACGGTTTGATATCAAACAGTATTGGGTCTAGGCTCTATACCAGGAGCAAAGTGCGGTTATTTACTCACGTGTTCTTTCAACAAGGGGATAGGAGGTGCACCGTTCCCGGCGGCACTGCAGTGCCGGGTCAATGCGTGGAGTGAACGGAGCAAGCCCCTGTTTCAACTCCCGAGTTCAAAAATCCGTTTAATATGTAGTCCCCATATAGGGGACATATCAGATATTAAACTGATAAGAACAGATTTTTTTCTTTCGAAAAGTTTTATTAAATCTTTGTACATACATTTTTTCAATATATTCATGAAATATATGCCACACAACAATTCAAAAACTCCGAAATTTTCTTGAAAAAAACACAGTTTGGGAAACCAAACAGAAAAAACAAGTAAAAACTAAACAATTCAATTCCTAAATCATGACAGCATTTCAAAACAAGGCTTTTTGCATCATACAAAGCCGTCAAAACTTCATTTTAGACTTTCTTTTCTTTTTTTTTTTTTTTTTTTCCTTTTCTTCTTCTTTACCGTGGATTCATTTTTTTGTCTAGTGCGCAGTCTCTCTGAATATGACCAGGTTCATCACAAAAAGTACATCTCCTGATTTTGGGACTGGGACAGTCCTTCGTCCAGTGAGTGCCTTCTTCCTCCCTGCAGTTGCTGCAGTAATACCAAATCTTTTCTACTGGAGCGGGCTCTGTTTCACTCTCTGCCTCAGGTGAGGGCGGGCCTATGAGGCACCTGGGCTGCCCTGTATCAAAGGCCAACCTTGTCACCACCCCCTCACCAGACATTTTTTCCCCTCCCTCTGTCAGTGGCTGGTCTCTTGCCTCTCCTCGTCCCCCAGGGGGAGTGAAAGAGGCGGGTCTGCTCTCATCCCACCTTGGGCAATTCCCAATGAGGTGATCTGTCACCCCACACCTGCCGCAGTGCTTGAGTGGGTGTGTTGTAATCTCCATTGTCTCCTTTGCTGGGGCCTCGGCTGAGGCTTTTGGTCGGGCGTCGCCCTTAGCAGCTTTCGGTGGGGGCTCCTTTGTCCCACTTGTCGGAGATTTCGTTGGTGGTGGGCGCTTTTTTCCACCCTCCTCCGCTCCGGTGGGAAGCTCAGCACCACCAGTCATCGGTTGTCCTCCACCTGCTCCACCCCTCCTAGGGCAGCCTCTTCTGAGGTGGTCCGTGGACCCGCAAGTGTGGCATGTCTTTGGTACAGTACAATCCTTTGCACTGTGTCCTTTTGATTGGCACAGTTTGCACTTTAAATACTCCACACATTCACTGTCCCTGTGTCCATTTCCCCTACATTTTCTGCAGAAGGGCGGCTGCCGCTGGTAGTACAAACGGCCCCTCTCCTCCCCAATGGTAAAAAAGGCAGGGGGGTGTGCTAATCCATCAAAACCCTCCGGGTCTTTTTTCAAGATGACAGGGATTCTTGACTTCCCTGTCCAGATTCCTAAATCATCTAATACTTTTTTTTGCAGGTCTATTTTCTCACAGTAGTTTTGCAGGAAGTTTGCAATTTCCTCAAAAGTTACATGAGGGTTATACATTTGTAAAGTCATTTGTCTCCATCCAGGGTTTGCCAAACCTTCAATGTCAAAATCTCTTTTTTGATCCTCACCTAGATCGGTCCACCGGTTCCACACCTCATACATCGACTCGGAGCTACGGAGGGTCAAATCGAACGATCTCTCCATAGGGTTGTCCATCAGGCAGAGAATCTCCTCCACCTTCAATCCGAGGGTGTCCAGCAAGATGGCCTTTGCAAAAAGTTTTCTCTCCATCACCGGGGCCCCTCTCCTCGTCCATCGAAAGCGTAGTGAATACTTGATTCCGGTCCTCTTTGGTCCCATCCTCGTCGCCATATTGCCGTCAAAAGGTCAGGGTCTACACTTCCAAGACCCGTATCGATCCCTCTCGCCTTGATAAGAACAGATACTACACTTGATCTTAGCCAAAAGGCCGAGAAGCGATAACCCCTTAACTGACTGCCTGAACGATCGCAATCTCCGCTGATTCCATCCTCACCCGGCCTGACACCCACTAGTCCCCCTCCTTTTGGCCTCATGAAGCTGTGGGCGTGGCTTATCGGCTTGGGGGTGTGGTTTGCAGCGGTGGGCGTGGCCTATCGGCTTGGGGGGGGGCGTGGTTTACAGCTGCGGGCGTGGCCTATCACCCAGGGGTGTTTGATTGATTGATTGAAAATGTTATTAGGCAAAAGAATGTAAAACAACACAGTTACATTTATGATACTTTTGTCTAAAAGGTCCGATCAAAAAAGTCCTTGCGGACTTGTTTCCGTCGGGGTCCTTGAATTAATTTCATAGACATAAGTGTGGTTTGAAGCTGTGGGCGTGGCTCGTAGATCTGATATCTTCCCTGCTTGCCTTCCTGCGGCAAATCATACTTTGTCAGCTACTGTAAAGTAGCTACAACGAGACGTCAAGGCCACAGAGTGACACAAATGCGCTCACGCCTACCTTGACCTCAAACATGCCCGCATACCACTGCTCTCCTTGTCATTTCCTTCAACAGCTGAGTTGGCCTTGTCCAAAGGGCAAGACCCTCCAAAAATATGCATAACTCATGAATGTCCCTCTCCACGGAAGTCTTTAGTAAAAGGCGAAAGGCTTATTCGTCATGAAGAGAGACCCGAGTAATTCTGACCTTTCACCGCCGTGGCCGGCAAAGGCGCCAGCCACGCCGATCAACCATTTAGCGGCGCACGCTCTTAGCTTTCTGGCAACATGGCAATATCCCCCCCCCCCCTCTGTGAGTCAGGTTATTCATCATATTAGAAATAGGGGGAGTAGGCCTCGTTCAAATGTTCACAAAGTTAGTGCTCTTATGTGCATCTGGTGATCTCACCTTTTTAATTTTATTTAAGGAAAGCATCCTTAAAAAAAAAAAAAAAGTGAAATATCGGACACTTTGGAGAAGCACCAGGGGGCGCTACAGCGTAGAAAGCTCAGGTGGGCTGCGGAACACGGAACTAGGCATGACTTTGGTTACACCTGGCAGAGTGCTGTCCTCTTAAGGGGCCTCGGTTTGGCGTGGGGGGCCCCGCAAAACTGCATCTTCTGCAGTTTCGACTTAGAAGAATTCAGGGATATATATGGATTTGTACCCCCCTGTCCCCGGGCCGAAATTGGCTTATACTCCCCTGTCCCCGGGCAACTAGCGCCCGCGGCTGTGGGTCCAGACTCCGGGGGGGGGTGCTTAAAAGTGGGTCCCCGGGTTCGGATGGAGAGCCAGGTAGAGGACTTAGCTGGGCTCTGGCTGGGCACCCCGGTGGGGGCCGGAGGCTCCCCGGGGCCGCGTGGAGAGCCGGGCAAAACCCCATCTTTGGCCGTTTTGGCTTCTGGACATAGTCATTTTCACAGATTTTGACTTCTGGACATACTCATTTGGAGACATTTTCCACAATCCAAGCCATAGAGGCTGCATTGATCGATCGATTGATCGATCGATCGATCGATCGATCGATAGGTTTGATCGGTCGAACACTTAACCCCGCCCCCCGGGCCCTCCCCTCCCCGCTCTGTGGGCGTGGCCTATCGCTCCGGGGGGGGGGGGTGGTTTGAAGCCGGGGGCGTGGCCTATCGGTGAGGAGGGAGTGGTTTGGAGCTGTGGGCGTGTCCTATCACCCGGGGGGGGGTGGTTTGGAGCTGTGGGCGTGGCCTGTCGGCTTGGGGGCGTGGCCTATCACCTTGGATTGTGGTTTAAAGCCGTGTGCTTGTCCTCTAGCGGCGAGGTGTGTGTGGTTTGAAGCTGGGGGCGTGGCCTATCGCCATGGGGGCGTGGTTTGGAGCTGTGGGCGTGGCTTGTTGGCTTGGGGGCGTGGTTTGAGGCTGGGGGCGTGGCCTATCACCTTGGATTGTGGTTTAAAGCCGTGTGCTTGTCCTCCATCGGCGAGGTGTGTGTGGTTTGAAGCTGGGGGCGTGGCCTATCACCATGGGGGCGTGGTTGGGAGCTGTGGGCGTGGCTTATCGGCTTGGGGGCGTGGTTTACAGCAGTGGGACTCAAAAATAGCAGATCTACAAGCTCGTAGATCATAGCTCTATGAGCTTGTAGATCTGATATCGGCTGGGGGTGGGCGTGGCCTATCACCCTGGGGGGTGGGGTCTGAAGCTGTGGGCGGGGCCTATTGGCTTGGGGGCGTGGTTTCAAGCCGGGGGCGTGGCCTTTCCCCTCGGATTGGGGTTTTAAGCCGTGTGCTTGTCCTCTATCGGCGAGGGGGGTGTGGTTTGAAGCTGGGGGCGTGGCCTATTGTGCTTTAAGGCCGTGTGCTTGGCCTCTATCGGCGAGGTGTGTGTGGTTTGAAGCTGGGGGCGTGGCCTATCACCTTGGGGGGGGGGTGGGCCCAAATCATGCTTTGTCGGCTTCTGTAAAGTAGCTACAACAACACGTTAAGGCCACAGCTTGTGCAAAACTCACTCAAAGGTATTTGGTTTTCAACACTTCATCGGGGGAGAGCGCGAACGCAGTCCCCCACTACCAGAAATTATGCAGTCGAGATTCCCACATTTGGGGAATTCGCACGGGTCAGCAAAGCACGGAGTGCAATGGCTGAGCCTCGCCGTGGGTGAACCACCTTCGTGATCGTGGTGTCTCCCCTGCCAGGTAAGTATGCCTCGCCATCGCGTGGCGTGGAGGCAAGGACCCACACACGTACACGTCGCCTTGACGGTTCATACAACACATGCTCAAACCACACACTACTATGTTAACGTACACACATTTTATGAACCTCGTTGATGATAGCTGTTGATTGTTGGGTTGGAGGAAATGGGCTACATTTTGACTTGTACATGCATTGTTTTTTGGAAGTGGAATCCTGTACTTTAGAAACACTTTGAAAAACAATGTGTCACCCACCTGTTAATCCAGCCCAAGCTATTTATCGCATTATTTTCATTTAACATTAAAGTGAGTCTCCGTAAAGACCGTCAAAAATTGCCTTTGCCGACTATATTTCAAGTCGTCATCGGCGGGGTATTGGGTAAAGTTTTCAACTAGCAATAATCTCGCCTCGGTTAAACCTCATAGGCTAAGATACTGCCGCTGCGCAGGAATGCTTACAGTGCGTTTAGACGAGGTATTCTAGTGGAGGATGTTGTCACCTCACTGACGGTTTGATATCAAACAGTATTGGGTCTAGGCTCTATACCAGGAGCAAAGTGCGGTTATTTACTCACGTGTTCTTTCAACAAGGGGATAGGAGGTGCACCGTTCCCGGCGGCACTGCAGTGCCGGGTCAATGCGTGGAGTGAACGGAGCAAGCCCCTGTTTCAACTCCCGAGTTCAAAAATCCGTTTAATATGTAGTCCCCATATAGGGGACGTATCAGATATTAAACTGATAAGAACAGATACTACACTTGATCTTAGCCAAAAGGCCGAGAAGCGATAACCCCTTAACTGACTGCCTGAACGATCGCAATCTCCGCTGATTCCATCCTCACCCGGCCTGACACCCACTAGTCCCCCTCCTTTTGGCCTCATGAAGCTGTGGGCGTGGCTTATCGGCTTGGGGGTGTGGTTTGCAGCGGTGGGCGTGGCCTATCGGCTTGGGGGGGGGGCGTGGTTTACAGCTGCGGGCGTGGCCTATCACCCAGGGGTGTTTGATTGATTGATTGAAAATGTTATTAGGCAAAAGAATGTAAAACAACACAGTTACATTTATGATACTTTTGTCTAAAAGGTCCGATCAAAAAAGTCCTTGCGGACTTGTTTCCGTCGGGGTCCTTGAATTAATTTCATAGACATAAGTGTGGTTTGAAGCTGTGGGCGTGGCTCGTAGATCTGATATCTTCCCTGCTTGCCTTCCTGCGGCAAATCATACTTTGTCAGCTACTGTAAAGTAGCTACAACGAGACGTCAAGGCCACAGAGTGACACAAATGCGCTCACGCCTACCTTGACCTCAAACATGCCCGCATACCACTGCTCTCCTTGTCATTTCCTTCAACAGCTGAGTTGGCCTTGTCCAAAGGGCAAGACCCTCCAAAAATATGCATAACTCATGAATGTCCCTCTCCACGGAAGTCTTTAGTAAAAGGCGAAAGGCTTATTCGTCATGAAGAGAGACCCGAGTAATTCTGACCTTTCACCGCCGTGGCCGGCAAAGGCGCCAGCCACGCCGATCAACCATTTAGCGGCGCACGCTCTTAGCTTTCTGGCAACATGGCAATATCCCCCCCCCCCTCTGTGAGTCAGGTTATTCATCATATTAGAAATAGGGGGAGTAGGCCTCGTTCAAATGTTCACAAAGTTAGTGCTCTTATGTGCATCTGGTGATCTCACCTTTTTAATTTTATTTAAGGAAAGCATCCTTAAAAAAAAAAAAAAAGTGAAATATCGGACACTTTGGAGAAGCACCAGGGGGCGCTACAGCGTAGAAAGCTCAGGTGGGCTGCGGAACACGGAACTAGGCATGACTTTGGTTACACCTGGCAGAGTGCTGTCCTCTTAAGGGGCCTCGGTTTGGCGTGGGGGGCCCCGCAAAACTGCATCTTCTGCAGTTTCGACTTAGAAGAATTCAGGGATATATATGGATTTGTACCCCCCTGTCCCCGGGCCGAAATTGGCTTATACTCCCCTGTCCCCGGGCAACTAGCGCCCGCGGCTGTGGGTCCAGACTCCGGGGGGGGGTGCTTAAAAGTGGGTCCCCGGGTTCGGATGGAGAGCCAGGTAGAGGACTTAGCTGGGCTCTGGCTGGGCACCCCGGTGGGGGCCGGAGGCTCCCCGGGGCCGCGTGGAGAGCCGGGCAAAACCCCATCTTTGGCCGTTTTGGCTTCTGGACATAGTCATTTTCACAGATTTTGACTTCTGGACATACTCATTTGGAGACATTTTCCACAATCCAAGCCATAGAGGCTGCATTGATCGATCGATCGATCGATCGATCGATCGATCGATAGGTTTGATCGGTCGAACACTTAACCCCGCCCCCCGGGCCCTCCCCTCCCCTCCCCGCTCTGTGGGCGTGGCCTATCGCTCCGGGGGGGGGGGGTGGTTTGAAGCCGGGGGCGTGGCCTATCGGTGAGGAGGGAGTGGTTTGGAGCTGTGGGCGTGTCCTATCACTCGGGGGGGGGTGGTTTGGAGCTGTGGGCGTGGCCTGTCGGCTTGGGGGCGTGGCCTATCACCTTGGATTGTGGTTTAAAGCCGTGTGCTTGTCCTCTAGCGGCGAGGTGTGTGTGGTTTGAAGCTGGGGGCGTGGCCTATCGCCATGGGGGCGTGGTTTGGAGATGCGGGCGTGGCTTGTTGGCTTGGGGGCGTGGTTTGAGGCTGGGGGCGTGGCCTATCACCTTGGATTGTGGTTTAAAGCCGTGTGCTTGTCCTCCATCGGCGAGGTGTGTGTGGTTTGAAGCTGGGGGCGTGGCCTATCACCATGGGGGCGTGGTTGGGAGCTGTGGGCGTGGCTTATCGGCTTGGGGGCGTGGTTTACAGCAGTGGGACTCAAAAATAGCAGATCTACAAGCTCGTAGATCATAGCTCTATGAGCTTGTAGATCTGATATCGGCTGGGGGTGGGCGTGGCCTATCACCCTGGGGGGTGGGGTCTGAAGCTGTGGGCGGGGCCTATTGGCTTGGGGGCGTGGTTTCAAGCCGGGGGCGTGGCCTTTCCCCTCGGATTGGGGTTTTAAGCCGTGTGCTTGTCCTCTATCGGCGAGGGGGGTGTGGTTTGAAGCTGGGGCCGTGGCCTATTGTGCTTTAAGGCCGTGTGCTTGGCCTCTATCGGCGAGGTGTGTGTGGTTTGAAGCTGGGGGCGTGGCCTATCACCTTGGGGGGGGGGTGGGCCCAAATCATGCTTTGTCGGCTTCTGTAAAGTAGCTACAACAACACGTTAAGGCCACAGCTTGTGCAAAACTCACTCAAAGGTATTTGGTTTTCAACACTTCATCGGGGGAGAGCGCGAACGCAGTCCCCCACTACCAGAAATTATGCAGTCGAGATTCCCACATTTGGGGAATTCGCACGGGTCAGCAAAGCACGGAGTGCAATGGCTGAGCCTCGCCGTGGGTGAACCACCTTCGTGATCGTGGTGTCTCCCCTGCCAGGTAAGTATGCCTCGCCATCGCGTGGCGTGGAGGCAAGGACCCACACACGTACACGTCGCCTTGACGGTTCATACAACACATGCTCAAACCACACACTACTATGTTAACGTACACACATTTTATGAACCTCGTTGATGATAGCTGTTGATTGTTGGGTTGGAGGAAATGGGCTACATTTTGACTTGTACATGCATTGTTTTTTGGAAGTGGAATCCTGTACTTTAGAAACACTTTGAAAAACAATGTGTCACCCACCTGTTAATCCAGCCCAAGCTATTTATCGCATTATTTTCATTTAACATTAAAGTGAGTCTCCGTAAAGACCGTCAAAAATTGCCTTTGCCGACTATATTTCAAGTCGTCATCGGCGGGGTATTGGGTAAAGTTTTCAACTAGCAATAATCTCGCCTCGGTTAAACCTCATAGGCTAAGATACTGCCGCTGCGCAGGAATGCTTACAGTGCGTTTAGACGAGGTATTCTAGTGGAGGATGTTGTCACCTCACTGACGGTTTGATATCAAACAGTATTGGGTCTAGGCTCTATACCAGGAGCAAAGTGCGGTTATTTACTCACGTGTTCTTTCAACAAGGGGATAGGAGGTGCACCGTTCCCGGCGGCACTGCAGTGCCGGGTCAATGCGTGGAGTGAACGGAGCAAGCCCCTGTTTCAACTCCCGAGTTCAAAAATCCGTTTAATATGTAGTCCCCATATAGGGGACATATCAGATATTAAACTGATAAGAACAGATTTTTTTCTTTCGAAAAGTTTTATTAAATCTTTGTACATACATTTTTTCAATATATTCATGAAATATATGCCACACAACAATTCAAAAACTCCGAAATTTTCTTGAAAAAAACACAGTTTGGGAAACCAAACAGAAAAAACAAGTAAAAACTAAACAATTCAATTCCTAAATCATGACAGCATTTCAAAACAAGGCTTTTTGCATCATACAAAGCCGTCAAAACTTCATTTTAGACTTTCTTTTCTTTTTTTTTTTTTTTTTTTCCTTTTCTTCTTCTTTACCGTGGATTCATTTTTTTGTCTAGTGCGCAGTCTCTCTGAATATGACCAGGTTCATCACAAAAAGTACATCTCCTGATTTTGGGACTGGGACAGTCCTTCGTCCAGTGAGTGCCTTCTTCCTCCCTGCAGTTGCTGCAGTAATACCAAATCTTTTCTACTGGAGCGGGCTCTGTTTCACTCTCTGCCTCAGGTGAGGGCGGGCCTATGAGGCACCTGGGCTGCCCTGTATCAAAGGCCAACCTTGTCACCACCCCCTCACCAGACATTTTTTCCCCTCCCTCTGTCAGTGGCTGGTCTCTTGCCTCTCCTCGTCCCCCAGGGGGAGTGAAAGAGGCGGGTCTGCTCTCATCCCACCTTGGGCAATTCCCAATGAGGTGATCTGTCACCCCACACCTGCCGCAGTGCTTGAGTGGGTGTGTTGTAATCTCCATTGTCTCCTTTGCTGGGGCCTCGGCTGAGGCTTTTGGTCGGGCGTCGCCCTTAGCAGCTTTCGGTGGGGGCTCCTTTGTCCCACTTGTCGGAGATTTCGTTGGTGGTGGGCGCTTTTTTCCACCCTCCTCCGCTCCGGTGGGAAGCTCAGCACCACCAGTCATCGGTTGTCCTCCACCTGCTCCACCCCTCCTAGGGCAGCCTCTTCTGAGGTGGTCCGTGGACCCGCAAGTGTGGCATGTCTTTGGTACAGTACAATCCTTTGCACTGTGTCCTTTTGATTGGCACAGTTTGCACTTTAAATACTCCACACATTCACTGTCCCTGTGTCCATTTCCCCTACATTTTCTGCAGAAGGGCGGCTGCCGCTGGTAGTACAAACGGCCCCTCTCCTCCCCAATGGTAAAAAAGGCAGGGGGGTGTGCTAATCCATCAAAACCCTCCGGGTCTTTTTTCAAGATGACAGGGATTCTTGACTTCCCTGTCCAGATTCCTAAATCATCTAATACTTTTTTTTGCAGGTCTATTTTCTCACAGTAGTTTTGCAGGAAGTTTGCAATTTCCTCAAAAGTTACATGAGGGTTATACATTTGTAAAGTCATTTGTCTCCATCCAGGGTTTGCCAAACCTTCAATGTCAAAATCTCTTTTTTGATCCTCACCTAGATCGGTCCACCGGTTCCACACCTCATACATCGACTCGGAGCTACGGAGGGTCAAATCGAACGATCTCTCCATAGGGTTGTCCATCAGGCAGAGAATCTCCTCCACCTTCAATCCGAGGGTGTCCAGCAAGATGGCCTTTGCAAAAAGTTTTCTCTCCATCACCGGGGCCCCTCTCCTCGTCCATCGAAAGCGTAGTGAATACTTGATTCCGGTCCTCTTTGGTCCCATCCTCGTCGCCATATTGCCGTCAAAAGGTCAGGGTCTACACTTCCAAGACCCGTATCGATCCCTCTCGCCTTGATAAGAACAGATACTACACTTGATCTTAGCCAAAAGGCCGAGAAGCGATAACCCCTTAACTGACTGCCTGAACGATCGCAATCTCCGCTGATTCCATCCTCACCCGGCCTGACACCCACTAGTCCCCCTCCTTTTGGCCTCATGAAGCTGTGGGCGTGGCTTATCGGCTTGGGGGTGTGGTTTGCAGCGGTGGGCGTGGCCTATCGGCTTGGGGGGGGGCGTGGTTTACAGCTGCGGGCGTGGCCTATCACCCAGGGGTGTTTGATTGATTGATTGAAAATGTTATTAGGCAAAAGAATGTAAAACAACACAGTTACATTTATGATACTTTTGTCTAAAAGGTCCGATCAAAAAAGTCCTTGCGGACTTGTTTCCGTCGGGGTCCTTGAATTAATTTCATAGACATAAGTGTGGTTTGAAGCTGTGGGCGTGGCTCGTAGATCTGATATCTTCCCTGCTTGCCTTCCTGCGGCAAATCATACTTTGTCAGCTACTGTAAAGTAGCTACAACGAGACGTCAAGGCCACAGAGTGACACAAATGCGCTCACGCCTACCTTGACCTCAAACATGCCCGCATACCACTGCTCTCCTTGTCATTTCCTTCAACAGCTGAGTTGGCCTTGTCCAAAGGGCAAGACCCTCCAAAAATATGCATAACTCATGAATGTCCCTCTCCACGGAAGTCTTTAGTAAAAGGCGAAAGGCTTATTCGTCATGAAGAGAGACCCGAGTAATTCTGACCTTTCACCGCCGTGGCCGGCAAAGGCGCCAGCCACGCCGATCAACCATTTAGCGGCGCACGCTCTTAGCTTTCTGGCAACATGGCAATATCCCCCCCCCCCCTCTGTGAGTCAGGTTATTCATCATATTAGAAATAGGGGGAGTAGGCCTCGTTCAAATGTTCACAAAGTTAGTGCTCTTATGTGCATCTGGTGATCTCACCTTTTTAATTTTATTTAAGGAAAGCATCCTTAAAAAAAAAAAAAAAGTGAAATATCGGACACTTTGGAGAAGCACCAGGGGGCGCTACAGCGTAGAAAGCTCAGGTGGGCTGCGGAACACGGAACTAGGCATGACTTTGGTTACACCTGGCAGAGTGCTGTCCTCTTAAGGGGCCTCGGTTTGGCGTGGGGGGCCCCGCAAAACTGCATCTTCTGCAGTTTCGACTTAGAAGAATTCAGGGATATATATGGATTTGTACCCCCCTGTCCCCGGGCCGAAATTGGCTTATACTCCCCTGTCCCCGGGCAACTAGCGCCCGCGGCTGTGGGTCCAGACTCCGGGGGGGGGTGCTTAAAAGTGGGTCCCCGGGTTCGGATGGAGAGCCAGGTAGAGGACTTAGCTGGGCTCTGGCTGGGCACCCCGGTGGGGGCCGGAGGCTCCCCGGGGCCGCGTGGAGAGCCGGGCAAAACCCCATCTTTGGCCGTTTTGGCTTCTGGACATAGTCATTTTCACAGATTTTGACTTCTGGACATACTCATTTGGAGACATTTTCCACAATCCAAGCCATAGAGGCTGCATTGATCGATCGATCGATCGATCGATCGATCGATCGATCGATCGATAGGTTTGATCGGTCGAACACTTAACCCCGCCCCCCGGGCCCTCCCCTCCCCGCTCTGTGGGCGTGGCCTATCGCTCCGGGGGGGGGGGGTGGTTTGAAGCCGGGGGCGTGGCCTATCGGTGAGGAGGGAGTGGTTTGGAGCTGTGGGCGTGTCCTATCACCCGGGGGGGGTGGTTTGGAGCTGTGGGCGTGGCCTGTCGGCTTGGGGGCGTGGCCTATCACCTTGGATTGTGGTTTAAAGCCGTGTGCTTGTCCTCTAGCGGCGAGGTGTGTGTGGTTTGAAGCTGGGGGCGTGGCCTATCGCCATGGGGGCGTGGTTTGGAGCTGTGGGCGTGGCTTGTTGGCTTGGGGGCGTGGTTTGAGGCTGGGGGCGTGGCCTATCACCTTGGATTGTGGTTTAAAGCCGTGTGCTTGTCCTCCATCGGCGAGGTGTGTGTGGTTTGAAGCTGGGGGCGTGGCCTATCACCATGGGGGCGTGGTTGGGAGCTGTGGGCGTGGCTTATCGGCTTGGGGGCGTGGTTTACAGCAGTGGGACTCAAAAATAGCAGATCTACAAGCTCGTAGATCATAGCTCTATGAGCTTGTAGATCTGATATCGGCTGGGGGTGGGCGTGGCCTATCACCCTGGGGGGTGGGGTCTGAAGCTGTGGGCGGGGCCTATTGGCTTGGGGGCGTGGTTTCAAGCCGGGGGCGTGGCCTTTCCCCTCGGATTGGGGTTTTAAGCCGTGTGCTTGTCCTCTATCGGCGAGGGGGGTGTGGTTTGAAGCTGGGGGCGTGGCCTATTGTGCTTTAAGGCCGTGTGCTTGGCCTCTATCGGCGAGGTGTGTGTGGTTTGAAGCTGGGGGCGTGGCCTATCACCTTGGGGGGGGGGTGGGCCCAAATCATGCTTTGTCGGCTTCTGTAAAGTAGCTACAACAACACGTTAAGGCCACAGCTTGTGCAAAACTCACTCAAAGGTATTTGGTTTTCAACACTTCATCGGGGGAGAGCGCGAACGCAGTCCCCCACTACCAGAAATTATGCAGTCGAGATTCCCACATTTGGGGAATTCGCACGGGTCAGCAAAGCACGGAGTGCAATGGCTGAGCCTCGCCGTGGGTGAACCACCTTCGTGATCGTGGTGTCTCCCCTGCCAGGTAAGTATGCCTCGCCATCGCGTGGCGTGGAGGCAAGGACCCACACACGTACACGTCGCCTTGACGGTTCATACAACACATGCTCAAACCACACACTACTATGTTAACGTACACACATTTTATGAACCTCGTTGATGATAGCTGTTGATTGTTGGGTTGGAGGAAATGGGCTACATTTTGACTTGTACATGCATTGTTTTTTGGAAGTGGAATCCTGTACTTTAGAAACACTTTGAAAAACAATGTGTCACCCACCTGTTAATCCAGCCCAAGCTATTTATCGCATTATTTTCATTTAACATTAAAGTGAGTCTCCGTAAAGACCGTCAAAAATTGCCTTTGCCGACTATATTTCAAGTCGTCATCGGCGGGGTATTGGGTAAAGTTTTCAACTAGCAATAATCTCGCCTCGGTTAAACCTCATAGGCTAAGATACTGCCGCTGCGCAGGAATGCTTACAGTGCGTTTAGACGAGGTATTCTAGTGGAGGATGTTGTCACCTCACTGACGGTTTGATATCAAACAGTATTGGGTCTAGGCTCTATACCAGGAGCAAAGTGCGGTTATTTACTCACGTGTTCTTTCAACAAGGGGATAGGAGGTGCACCGTTCCCGGCGGCACTGCAGTGCCGGGTCAATGCGTGGAGTGAACGGAGCAAGCCCCTGTTTCAACTCCCGAGTTCAAAAATCCGTTTAATATGTAGTCCCCATATAGGGGACGTATCAGATATTAAACTGATAAGAACAGATACTACACTTGATCTTAGCCAAAAGGCCGAGAAGCGATAACCCCTTAACTGACTGCCTGAACGATCGCAATCTCCGCTGATTCCATCCTCACCCGGCCTGACACCCACTAGTCCCCCTCCTTTTGGCCTCATGAAGCTGTGGGCGTGGCTTATCGGCTTGGGGGTGTGGTTTGCAGCGGTGGGCGTGGCCTATCGGCTTGGGGGGGGGCGTGGTTTACAGCTGCGGGCGTGGCCTATCACCCAGGGGTGTTTGATTGATTGATTGAAAATGTTATTAGGCAAAAGAATGTAAAACAACACAGTTACATTTATGATACTTTTGTCTAAAAGGTCCGATCAAAAAAGTCCTTGCGGACTTGTTTCCGTCGGGGTCCTTGAATTAATTTCATAGACATAAGTGTGGTTTGAAGCTGTGGGCGTGGCTCGTAGATCTGATATCTTCCCTGCTTGCCTTCCTGCGGCAAATCATACTTTGTCAGCTACTGTAAAGTAGCTAAAACGAGACGTCAAGGCCACAGAGTGACACAAATGCGCTCACGCCTACCTTGACCTCAAACATGCCCGCATACCACTGCTCTCCTTGTCATTTCCTTCAACAGCTGAGTTGGCCTTGTCCAAAGGGCAAGACCCTCCAAAAATATGCATAACTCATGAATGTCCCTCTCCACGGAAGTCTTTAGTAAAAGGCGAAAGGCTTATTCGTCATGAAGAGAGACCCGAGTAATTCTGACCTTTCACCGCCGTGGCCGGCAAAGGCGCCAGCCACGCCGATCAACCATTTAGCGGCGCACGCTCTTAGCTTTCTGGCAACATGGCAATATCCCCCCCCCCCCTCTGTGAGTCAGGTTATTCATCATATTAGAAATAGGGGGAGTAGGCCTCGTTCAAATGTTCACAAAGTTAGTGCTCTTATGTGCATCTGGTGATCTCACCTTTTTAATTTTATTTAAGGAAAGCATCCTTAAAAAAAAAAAAAAAGTGAAATATCGGACACTTTGGAGAAGCACCAGGGGGCGCTACAGCGTAGAAAGCTCAGGTGGGCTGCGGAACACGGAACTAGGCATGACTTTGGTTACACCTGGCAGAGTGCTGTCCTCTTAAGGGGCCTCGGTTTGGCGTGGGGGGCCCCGCAAAACTGCATCTTCTGCAGTTTCGACTTAGAAGAATTCAGGGATATATATGGATTTGTACCCCCCTGTCCCCGGGCCGAAATTGGCTTATACTCCCCTGTCCCCGGGCAACTAGCGCCCGCGGCTGTGGGTCCAGACTCCGGGGGGGGGTGCTTAAAAGTGGGTCCCCGGGTTCGGATGGAGAGCCAGGTAGAGGACTTAGCTGGGCTCTGGCTGGGCACCCCGGTGGGGGCCGGAGGCTCCCCGGGGCCGCGTGGAGAGCCGGGCAAAACCCCATCTTTGGCCGTTTTGGCTTCTGGACATAGTCATTTTCACAGATTTTGACTTCTGGACATACTCATTTGGAGACATTTTCCACAATCCAAGCCATAGAGGCTGCATTGATCGATCGATCGATCGATCGATCGATCGATCGATCGATCGATCGATCGATAGGTTTGATCGGTCGAACACTTAACCCCGCCCCCCGGGCCCTCCCCTCCCCGCTCTGTGGGCTTGGCCTATCGCTCCGGGGGGGGGGGTGGTTTGAAGCCGGGGGCGTGGCCTATCGGTGAGGAGGGAGTGGTTTGGAGCTGTGGGCGTGTCCTATCACCCGGGGGGGGGGTGGTTTGGAGCTGTGGGCGTGGCCTGTCGGCTTGGGGGCGTGGCCTATCACCTTGGATTGTGGTTTAAAGCCGTGTGCTTGTCCTCTAGCGGCGAGGTGTGTGTGGTTTGAAGCTGGGGGCGTGGCCTATCGCCATGGGGGCGTGGTTTGGAGCTGTGGGCGTGGCTTGTTGGCTTGGGGGCGTGGTTTGAGGCTGGGGGCGTGGCCTATCACCTTGGATTGTGGTTTAAAGCCGTGTGCTTGTCCTCCATCGGCGAGGTGTGTGTGGTTTGAAGCTGGGGGCGTGGCCTATCACCATGGGGGCGTGGTTGGGAGCTGTGGGCGTGGCTTATCGGCTTGGGGGCGTGGTTTACAGCAGTGGGACTCAAAAATAGCAGATCTACAAGCTCGTAGATCATAGCTCTATGAGCTTGTAGATCTGATATCGGCTGGGGGTGGGCGTGGCCTATCACCCTGGGGGGTGGGGTCTGAAGCTGTGGGCGGGGCCTATTGGCTTGGGGGCGTGGTTTCAAGCCGGGGGCGTGGCCTTTCCCCTCGGATTGGGGTTTTAAGCCGTGTGCTTGTCCTCTATCGGCGAGGGGGGTGTGGTTTGAAGCTGGGGGCGTGGCCTATTGTGCTTTAAGGCCGTGTGCTTGGCCTCTATCGGCGAGGTGTGTGTGGTTTGAAGCTGGGGGCGTGGCCTATCACCTTGGGGGGGGGGTGGGCCCAAATCATGCTTTGTCGGCTTCTGTAAAGTAGCTACAACAACACGTTAAGGCCACAGCTTGTGCAAAACTCACTCAAAGGTATTTGGTTTTCAACACTTCATCGGGGGAGAGCGCGAACGCAGTCCCCCACTACCAGAAATTATGCAGTCGAGATTCCCACATTTGGGGAATTCGCACGGGTCAGCAAAGCACGGAGTGCAATGGCTGAGCCTCGCCGTGGGTGAACCACCTTCGTGATCGTGGTGTCTCCCCTGCCAGGTAAGTATGCCTCGCCATCGCGTGGCGTGGAGGCAAGGACCCACACACGTACACGTCGCCTTGACGGTTCATACAACACATGCTCAAACCACACACTACTATGTTAACGTACACACATTTTATGAACCTCGTTGATGATAGCTGTTGATTGTTGGGTTGGAGGAAATGGGCTACATTTTGACTTGTACATGCATTGTTTTTTGGAAGTGGAATCCTGTACTTTAGAAACACTTTGAAAAACAATGTGTCACCCACCTGTTAATCCAGCCCAAGCTATTTATCGCATTATTTTCATTTAACATTAAAGTGAGTCTCCGTAAAGACCGTCAAAAATTGCCTTTGCCGACTATATTTCAAGTCGTCATCGGCGGGGTATTGGGTAAAGTTTTCAACTAGCAATAATCTCGCCTCGGTTAAACCTCATAGGCTAAGATACTGCCGCTGCGCAGGAATGCTTACAGTGCGTTTAGACGAGGTATTCTAGTGGAGGATGTTGTCACCTCACTGACGGTTTGATATCAAACAGTATTGGGTCTAGGCTCTATACCAGGAGCAAAGTGCGGTTATTTACTCACGTGTTCTTTCAACAAGGGGATAGGAGGTGCACCGTTCCCGGCGGCACTGCAGTGCCGGGTCAATGCGTGGAGTGAACGGAGCAAGCCCCTGTTTCAACTCCCGAGTTCAAAAATCCGTTTAATATGTAGTCCCCATATAGGGGACGTATCAGATATTAAACTGATAAGAACAGATTATTTTCTTTCGAAAAGTTTTATTAAGTCAAAAACAAAGTTTACAAACATATGCAAAACATAAATTCTTGTACTTTTTGACATTATATAAATACTTTTTCGATTATTTTCTTTAAAACAAATATATACATAAGTACTTCAATTGCCTTAATTCCGCTCGATATTCAGCAAAAATACACCTTAAACAAAAAAACAAAAAAAAAACAACAATACACAAAAAACAAAAGGATGTTTTGCATTACTGTTGCAAAGTCAATTAAGACAAAACAAAGAGCACAAATTCATTCTTTTTTCTTTTTTTTTTTCTTTTCATTCATTTTTTCTCATTTAACATTTTCAAGAGGTTTGGCCTTAACGGCCAGCCCATTTACCATGGATTCATTTCTTTATCTAGCGCGCAGTCTCTCCGAATATGCTCAGGGGAATCACAAAAATGGCATCTTCTGATTTTGGGTCTGGGACACTCATTCGTCCGGTGAGTGTCTTCTTCCTTGCAATTGCTGCAAATAGTCCAAAACTTTTTGACTGGCGCGGGCTCTATTTCACTCTCTGCCACAGGTGAGGGCGGACTGAAGAGGTCGGGTGGTTGGCCTGAGGCGTAGCTCAGGCCCGTCTCCACCCTACCCCCGGTCACTTTTTCTCCTCCCTCTGGAAGTGGAGGGACCTTCTCCAGGGGGCAATCATTTGTTTTCTCAATTCTTCTGGTCTTAGGTGCCTGGGAGACGCTCTGTTCTCCCTTCTTTTCTGCTCCAGGAGATGCAGTAGCCTTCGCTTGGGCCTTGTACTCCTCACTCGTTGGTGGTGTTGTCGGTGTCGGTGTCGGGCGCTTCAAGCCTCCCCCTCCCGTTTGGGAGGAAGGCGCGTCCGCACTAGTCTCCTTTTCTCCTCCTTTTCCAGGCCCACCATCACCTGCTCCACCTTTCTCAGGGCAGTCCCTTCTGAGGTGGTTCGTGGACCCACAGGCGTGGCACGACTTGGGCATGGGACAGTCTTTGGTTTCACAATTTTCGTCTGTGTGCCCATTCCTCCTGCATTTCCTGCAGAAGGGAGGCTGCCTAGAGTAGTGCAGGTAGCCTCTCTCTTCTCCTATAGAAAAAATAGCAGGGGGATGGGCCAGTCCTTCGTACCCTGCTGGGTCATTCTTCAAGAAAACTTGGAACTGTCTTTTTCCGGTCCAAACACCCATCGTATCTTTCACCTTTGTGGATGTGCTCACTCTCACTGTTCCATATCTCCCCAGAAACTCCCCAATCTCCTCTGCGGACATATGAGGGTTGTACATATGCACCGTCAATAGTCTATAGTTCATACTATCCAAGTTCATCACCTGAAATTGTCTCAGTATTGGCTCCTTTCCTCGCTTCACATAGCTGTTGTACACCTCCGTATTCCTCTCCTTTGTGCAGAAAGTCACGTCGTAGGCTCTGTCATTCGGGTTGTCCTGTACACAGAGGACCTCTTCCAAATCCAGTCCAAACGCGCCAATCAATATCTCCACGACGAACCTCCCTCTCTCCATCATCGGGACGTCTTGTTTCCAGATGAAGCGCAAGGTGTGCTTCATGCCGAGTTTCGGGGTCCTCCATGTGGCTGTCATCGTCCGCCTCTGGTTCAAACTGATCGATCGATCCACCTCTCGGTTTCCAGCTAAGTCTCCTATATCTGTGCCACCATACACCGCTTGACCCCAGATATACTTGATCTTAGCCAAAAGGCCGAGAAGCGATAACCCCTTAACTGACTGCCTGAACGATCGCAATCTCCGCTGATTCCATCCTCACCCGGCCTGACACCCACTAGTCCCCCTCCTTTTGGCCTCATGAAGCTGTGGGCGTGGCTTATCGGCTTGGGGGTGTGGTTTGCAGCGGTGGGCGTGGCCTATCGGCTTGGGGGGGGCGTGGTTTACAGCTGCGGGCGTGGCCTATCACCCAGGGGTGTTTGATTGATTGATTGAAAATGTTATTAGGCAAAAGAATGTAAAACAACACAGTTACATTTATGATACTTTTGTCTAAAAGGTCCGATCAAAAAAGTCCTTGCGGACTTGTTTCCGTCGGGGTCCTTGAATTAATTTCATAGACATAAGTGTGGTTTGAAGCTGTGGGCGTGGCTCGTAGATCTGATATCTTCCCTGCTTGCCTTCCTGCGGCAAATCATACTTTGTCAGCTACTGTAAAGTAGCTACAACGAGACGTCAAGGCCACAGAGTGACACAAATGCGCTCACGCCTACCTTGACCTCAAACATGCCCGCATACCACTGCTCTCCTTGTCATTTCCTTCAACAGCTGAGTTGGCCTTGTCCAAAGGGCAAGACCCTCCAAAAATATGCATAACTCATGAATGTCCCTCTCCACGGAAGTCTTTAGTAAAAGGCGAAAGGCTTATTCGTCATGAAGAGAGACCCGAGTAATTCTGACCTTTCACCGCCGTGGCCGGCAAAGGCGCCAGCCACGCCGATCAACCATTTAGCGGCGCACGCTCTTAGCTTTCTGGCAACATGGCAATATCCCCCCCCCCCCCCTCTGTGAGTCAGGTTATTCATCATATTAGAAATAGGGGGAGTAGGCCTCGTTCAAATGTTCACAAAGTTAGTGCTCTTATGTGCATCTGGTGATCTCACCTTTTTAATTTTATTTAAGGAAAGCATCCTTAAAAAAAAAAAAAAAGTGAAATATCGGACACTTTGGAGAAGCACCAGGGGGCGCTACAGCGTAGAAAGCTCAGGTGGGCTGCGGAACACGGAACTAGGCATGACTTTGGTTACACCTGGCAGAGTGCTGTCCTCTTAAGGGGCCTCGGTTTGGCGTGGGGGGCCCCGCAAAACTGCATCTTCTGCAGTTTCGACTTAGAAGAATTCAGGGATATATATGGATTTGTACCCCCCTGTCCCCGGGCCGAAATTGGCTTATACTCCCCTGTCCCCGGGCAACTAGCGCCCGCGGCTGTGGGTCCAGACTCCGGGGGGGGGTGCTTAAAAGTGGGTCCCCGGGTTCGGATGGAGAGCCAGGTAGAGGACTTAGCTGGGCTCTGGCTGGGCACCCCGGTGGGGGCCGGAGGCTCCCCGGGGCCGCGTGGAGAGCCGGGCAAAACCCCATCTTTGGCCGTTTTGGCTTCTGGACATAGTCATTTTCACAGATTTTGACTTCTGGACATACTCATTTGGAGACATTTTCCACAATCCAAGCCATAGAGGCTGCATTGATCGATCGATCGATCGATCGATCGATCGATCGATAGGTTTGATCGGTCGAACACTTAACCCCGCCCCCCGGGCCCTCCCCTCCCCGCTCTGTGGGCGTGGCCTATCGCTCCGGCGGGGGGGGTGGTTTGAAGCCGGGGGCGTGGCCTATCGGTGAGGAGGGAGTGGTTTGGAGCTGTGGGCGTGTCCTATCACCCGGGGGGGGGGTGGTTTGGAGCTGTGGGCGTGGCCTGTCGGCTTGGGGGCGTGGCCTATCACCTTGGATTGTGGTTTAAAGCCGTGTGCTTGTCCTCTAGCGGCGAGGTGTGTGTGGTTTGAAGCTGGGGGCGTGGCCTATCGCCATGGGGGCGTGGTTTGGAGCTGTGGGCGTGGCTTGTTGGCTTGGGGGCGTGGTTTGAGGCTGGGGGCGTGGCCTATCACCTTGGATTGTGGTTTAAAGCCGTGTGCTTGTCCTCCATCGGCGAGGTGTGTGTGGTTTGAAGCTGGGGGCGTGGCCTATCACCATGGGGGCGTGGTTGGGAGCTGTGGGCGTGGCTTATCGGCTTGGGGGCGTGGTTTACAGCAGTGGGACTCAAAAATAGCAGATCTACAAGCTCGTAGATCATAGCTCTATGAGCTTGTAGATCTGATATCGGCTGGGGGTGGGCGTGGCCTATCACCCTGGGGGGTGGGGTCTGAAGCTGTGGGCGGGGCCTATTGGCTTGGGGGCGTGGTTTCAAGCCGGGGGCGTGGCCTTTCCCCTCGGATTGGGGTTTTAAGCCGTGTGCTTGTCCTCTATCGGCGAGGGGGGTGTGGTTTGAAGCTGGGGGCGTGGCCTATTGTGCTTTAAGGCCGTGTGCTTGGCCTCTATCGGCGAGGTGTGTGTGGTTTGAAGCTGGGGGCGTGGCCTATCACCTTGGGGGGGGGGTGGGCCCAAATCATGCTTTGTCGGCTTCTGTAAAGTAGCTACAACAACACGTTAAGGCCACAGCTTGTGCAAAACTCACTCAAAGGTATTTGGTTTTCAACACTTCATCGGGGGAGAGCGCGAACGCAGTCCCCCACTACCAGAAATTATGCAGTCGAGATTCCCACATTTGGGGAATTCGCACGGGTCAGCAAAGCACGGAGTGCAATGGCTGAGCCTCGCCGTGGGTGAACCACCTTCGTGATCGTGGTGTCTCCCCTGCCAGGTAAGTATGCCTCGCCATCGCGTGGCGTGGAGGCAAGGACCCACACACGTACACGTCGCCTTGACGGTTCATACAACACATGCTCAAACCACACACTACTATGTTAACGTACACACATTTTATGAACCTCGTTGATGATAGCTGTTGATTGTTGGGTTGGAGGAAATGGGCTACATTTTGACTTGTACATGCATTGTTTTTTGGAAGTGGAATCCTGTACTTTAGAAACACTTTGAAAAACAATGTGTCACCCACCTGTTAATCCAGCCCAAGCTATTTATCGCATTATTTTCATTTAACATTAAAGTGAGTCTCCGTAAAGACCGTCAAAAATTGCCTTTGCCGACTATATTTCAAGTCGTCATCGGCGGGGTATTGGGTAAAGTTTTCAACTAGCAATAATCTCGCCTCGGTTAAACCTCATAGGCTAAGATACTGCCGCTGCGCAGGAATGCTTACAGTGCGTTTAGACGAGGTATTCTAGTGGAGGATGTTGTCACCTCACTGACGGTTTGATATCAAACAGTATTGGGTCTAGGCTCTATACCAGGAGCAAAGTGCGGTTATTTACTCACGTGTTCTTTCAACAAGGGGATAGGAGGTGCACCGTTCCCGGCGGCACTGCAGTGCCGGGTCAATGCGTGGAGTGAACGGAGCAAGCCCCTGTTTCAACTCCCGAGTTCAAAAATCTGTTTAATATGTAGTCCCCATATAGGGGACGTATCAGATATTAAACTGATAAGAACAGATTTTTTTCTTTCGAAAAGTTTTATTAAGTCAAAAACAAAGTTTACAAACATATGCAAAACATAAATTCTTGTACTTTTTGACATTATATAAATACTTTTTCGATTATTTTCTTTAAAACAAATATATACATAAGTACTTCAATTGCCTTAATTCCGCTCGATATTCAGCAAAAATACACCTTAAACAAAAAAACAAAAAAAAAACAACAATACACAAAAAACAAAAGGATGTTTTGCATTACTGTTGCAAAGTCAATTAAGACAAAACAAAGAGCACAAATTCATTCTTTTTTCTTTTTTTTTTTCTTTTCATTCATTTTTTCTCATTTAACATTTTCAAGAGGTTTGGCCTTAACGGCCAGCCCATTTACCATGGATTCATTTCTTTATCTAGCGCGCAGTCTCTCCGAATATGCTCAGGGGAATCACAAAAATGGCATCTTCTGATTTTGGGTCTGGGACACTCATTCGTCCGGTGAGTGTCTTCTTCCTTGCAATTGCTGCAAATAGTCCAAAACTTTTTGACTGGCGCGGGCTCTATTTCACTCTCTGCCACAGGTGAGGGCGGACTGAAGAGGTCGGGTGGTTGGCCTGAGGCGTAGCTCAGGCCCGTCTCCACCCTACCCCCGGTCACTTTTTCTCCTCCCTCTGGAAGTGGAGGGACCTTCTCCAGGGGGCAATCATTTGTTTTCTCAATTCTTCTGGTCTTAGGTGCCTGGGAGACGCTCTGTTCTCCCTTCTTTTCTGCTCCAGGAGATGCAGTAGCCTTCGCTTGGGCCTTGTACTCCTCACTCGTTGGTGGTGTTGTCGGTGTCGGTGTCGGGCGCTTCAAGCCTCCCCCTCCCGTTTGGGAGGAAGGCGCGTCCGCACTAGTCTCCTTTTCTCCTCCTTTTCCAGGCCCACCATCACCTGCTCCACCTTTCTCAGGGCAGTCCCTTCTGAGGTGGTTCGTGGACCCACAGGCGTGGCACGACTTGGGCATGGGACAGTCTTTGGTTTCACAATTTTCGTCTGTGTGCCCATTCCTCCTGCATTTCCTGCAGAAGGGAGGCTGCCTAGAGTAGTGCAGGTAGCCTCTCTCTTCTCCTATAGAAAAAATAGCAGGGGGATGGGCCAGTCCTTCGTACCCTGCTGGGTCATTCTTCAAGAAAACTTGGAACTGTCTTTTTCCGGTCCAAACACCCATCGTATCTTTCACCTTTGTGGATGTGCTCACTCTCACTGTTCCATATCTCCCCAGAAACTCCCCAATCTCCTCTGCGGACATATGAGGGTTGTACATATGCACCGTCAATAGTCTATAGTTCATACTATCCAAGTTCATCACCTGAAATTGTCTCAGTATTGGCTCCTTTCCTCGCTTCACATAGCTGTTGTACACCTCCGTATTCCTCTCCTTTGTGCAGAAAGTCACGTCGTAGGCTCTGTCATTCGGGTTGTCCTGTACACAGAGGACCTCTTCCAAATCCAGTCCAAACGCGCCAATCAATATCTCCACGACGAACCTCCCTCTCTCCATCATCGGGACGTCTTGTTTCCAGATGAAGCGCAAGGTGTGCTTCATGCCGAGTTTCGGGGTCCTCCATGTGGCTGTCATCGTCCGCCTCTGGTTCAAACTGATCGATCGATCCACCTCTCGGTTTCCAGCTAAGTCTTCTATATCTGTGCCACCATACACCGCTTGACCCCAGATATACTTGATCTTAGCCAAAAGGCCGAGAAGCGATAACCCCTTAACTGACTGCCTGAACGATCGCAATCTCCGCTGATTCCATCCTCACCCGGCCTGACACCCACTAGTCCCCCTCCTTTTGGCCTCATGAAGCTGTGGGCGTGGCTTATCGGCTTGGGGGTGTGGTTTGCAGCGGTGGGCGTGGCCTATCGGCTTGGGGGGGGGCGTGGTTTACAGCTGCGGGCGTGGCCTATCACCCAGGGGTGTTTGATTGATTGATTGAAAATGTTATTAGGCAAAAGAATGTAAAACAACACAGTTACATTTATGATACTTTTGTCTAAAAGGTCCGATCAAAAAAGTCCTTGCGGACTTGTTTCCGTCGGGGTCCTTGAATTAATTTCATAGACATAAGTGTGGTTTGAAGCTGTGGGCGTGGCTCGTAGATCTGATATCTTCCCTGCTTGCCTTCCTGCGGCAAATCATACTTTGTCAGCTACTGTAAAGTAGCTACAACGAGACGTCAAGGCCACAGAGTGACACAAATGCGCTCACGCCTACCTTGACCTCAAACATGCCGGCATACCACTGCTCTCCTTGTCATTTCCTTCAACAGCTGAGTTGGCCTTGTCCAAAGGGCAAGACCCTCCAAAAATATGCATAACTCATGAATGTCCCTCTCCACGGAAGTCTTTAGTAAAAGGCGAAAGGCTTATTCGTCATGAAGAGAGACCCGAGTAATTCTGACCTTTCACCGCCGTGGCCGGCAAAGGCGCCAGCCACGCCGATCAACCATTTAGCGGCGCACGCTCTTAGCTTTCTGGCAACATGGCAATATCCCCCCCCCCCCCCTCTGTGAGTCAGGTTATTCATCATATTAGAAATAGGGGGAGTAGGCCTCGTTCAAATGTTCACAAAGTTAGTGCTCTTATGTGCATCTGGTGATCTCACCTTTTTAATTTTATTTAAGGAAAGCATCCTTAAAAAAAAAAAAAAAGTGAAATATCGGACACTTTGGAGAAGCACCAGGGGGCGCTACAGCGTAGAAAGCTCAGGTGGGCTGCGGAACACGGAACTAGGCATGACTTTGGTTACACCTGGCAGAGTGCTGTCCTCTTAAGGGGCCTCGGTTTGGCGTGGGGGGCCCCGCAAAACTGCATCTTCTGCAGTTTCGACTTAGAAGAATTCAGGGATATATATGGATTTGTACCCCCCTGTCCCCGGGCCGAAATTGGCTTATACTCCCCTGTCCCCGGGCAACTAGCGCCCGCGGCTGTGGGTCCAGACTCCGGGGGGGGGTGCTTAAAAGTGGGTCCCCGGGTTCGGATGGAGAGCCAGGTAGAGGACTTAGCTGGGCTCTGGCTGGGCACCCCGGTGGGGGCCGGAGGCTCCCCGGGGCCGCGTGGAGAGCCGGGCAAAACCCCATCTTTGGCCGTTTTGGCTTCTGGACATAGTCATTTTCACAGATTTTGACTTCTGGACATACTCATTTGGAGACATTTTCCACAATCCAAGCCATAGAGGCTGCATTGATCGATCGATCGATCGATCGATCGATCGATCGATCGATCGATCGATCGATAGGTTTGATCGGTCGAACACTTAACCCCGCCCCCCGGGCCCTCCCCTCCCCGCTCTGTGGGCGTGGCCTATCGCTCCGGGGGGGGGGGGTGGTTTGAAGCCGGGGGCGTGGCCTATCGGTGAGGAGGGAGTGGTTTGGAGCTGTGGGCGTGTCCTATCACCCGGGGGGGGGTGGTTTGGAGCTGTGGGCGTGGCCTGTCGGCTTGGGGGCGTGGCCTATCACCTTGGATTGTGGTTTAAAGCCGTGTGCTTGTCCTCTAGCGGCGAGGTGTGTGTGGTTTGAAGCTGGGGGCGTGGCCTATCGCCATGGGGGCGTGGTTTGGAGCTGTGGGCGTGGCTTGTTGGCTTGGGGGCGTGGTTTGAGGCTGGGGGCGTGGCCTATCACCTTGGATTGTGGTTTAAAGCCGTGTGCTTGTCCTCCATCGGCGAGGTGTGTGTGGTTTGAAGCTGGGGGCGTGGCCTATCACCATGGGGGCGTGGTTGGGAGCTGTGGGCGTGGCTTATCGGCTTGGGGGCGTGGTTTACAGCAGTGGGACTCAAAAATAGCAGATCTACAAGCTCGTAGATCATAGCTCTATGAGCTTGTAGATCTGATATCGGCTGGGGGTGGGCGTGGCCTATCACCCTGGGGGGTGGGGTCTGAAGCTGTGGGCGGGGCCTATTGGCTTGGGGGCGTGGTGTCAAGCCGGGGGCGTGGCCTTTCCCCTCGGATTGGGGTTTTAAGCCGTGTGCTTGTCCTCTATCGGCGAGGGGGGTGTGGTTTGAAGCTGGGGGCGTGGCCGTGCTTTAAGGCCGTGTGCTTGGCCTCTATCGGCGAGGTGTGTGTGGTTTGAAGCTGGGGGCGTGGCCTATCACCTTGGGGGGGGGGTGGGCCCAAATCATGCTTTGTCGGCTTCTGTAAAGTAGCTACAACAACACGTTAAGGCCACAGCTTGTGCAAAACTCACTCAAAGGTATTTGGTTTTCAACACTTCATCGGGGGAGAGCGCGAACGCAGTCCCCCACTACCAGAAATTATGCAGTCGAGATTCCCACATTTGGGGAATTCGCACGGGTCAGCAAAGCACGGAGTGCAATGGCTGAGCCTCGCCGTGGGTGAACCACCTTCGTGATCGTGGTGTCTCCCCTGCCAGGTAAGTATGCCTCGCCATCGCGTGGCGTGGAGGCAAGGACCCACACACGTACACGTCGCCTTGACGGTTCATACAACACATGCTCAAACCACACACTACTATGTTAACGTACACACATTTTATGAACCTCATTGATGATAGCTGTTGATTGTTGGGTTGGAGGAAATGGGCTACATTTTGACTTGTACATGCATTGTTTTTTGGAAGTGGAATCCTGTACTTTAGAAACACTTTGAAAAACAATGTGTCACCCACCTGTTAATCCAGCCCAAGCTATTTATCGCATTATTTTCATTTAACATTAAAGTGAGTCTCCGTAAAGACCGTCAAAAATTGCCTTTGCCGACTATATTTCAAGTCGTCATCGGCGGGGTATTGGGTAAAGTTTTCAACTAGCAATAATCTCGCCTCGGTTAAACCTCATAGGCTAAGATACTGCCGCTGCGCAGGAATGCTTACAGTGCGTTTAGACGAGGTATTCTAGTGGAGGATGTTGTCACCTCACTGACGGTTTGATATCAAACAGTATTGGGTCTAGGCTCTATACCAGGAGCAAAGTGCGGTTATTTACTCACGTGTTCTTTCAACAAGGGGATAGGAGGTGCACCGTTCCCGGCGGCACTGCAGTGCCGGGTCAATGCGTGGAGTGAACGGAGCAAGCCCCTGTTTCAACTCCCGAGTTCAAAAATCCGTTTAATATGTAGTCCCCATATAGGGGACATATCAGATATTAAACTGATAAGAACAGATACTACACTTGATCTTAGCCAAAAGGCCGAGAAGCGATAACCCCTTAACTGACTGCCTGAACGATCGCAATCTCCGCTGATTCCATCCTCACCCGGCCTGACACCCACTAGTCCCCCTCCTTTTGGCCTCATGAAGCTGTGGGCGTGGCTTATCGGCTTGGGGGTGTGGTTTGCAGCGGTGGGCGTGGCCTATCGGCTTGGGGGGGGGCGTGGTTTACAGCTGCGGGCGTGGCCTATCACCCAGGGGTGTTTGATTGATTGATTGAAAATGTTATTAGGCAAAAGAATGTAAAACAACACAGTTACATTTATGATACTTTTGTCTAAAAGGTCCGATCAAAAAAGTCCTTGCGGACTTGTTTCCGTCGGGGTCCTTGAATTAATTTCATAGACATAAGTGTGGTTTGAAGCTGTGGGCGTGGCTCGTAGATCTGATATCTTCCCTGCTTGCCTTCCTGCGGCAAATCATACTTTGTCAGCTACTGTAAAGTAGCTACAACGAGACGTCAAGGCCACAGAGTGACACAAATGCGCTCACGCCTACCTTGACCACAAACATGCCCGCATACCACTGCTCTCCTTGTCATTTCCTTCAACAGCTGAGTTGGCCTTGTCCAAAGGGCAAGACCCTCCAAAAATATGCATAACTCATGAATGTCCCGCTCCACGGAAGTCTTTAGTAAAAGGCGAAAGGCTTATTCGTCATGAAGAGAGACCCGAGTAATTCTGACCTTTCACCGCCGTGGCCGGCAAAGGCGCCAGCCACGCCGATCAACCATTTAGCGGCGCACGCTCTTAGCTTTCTGGCAACATGGCAATACCCCCCCCCCCCTCTGTGAGTCAGGTTATTCATCATATTAGAAATAGGGGGAGTAGGCCTCGTTCAAATGTTCACAAAGTTAGTGCTCTTATGTGCATCTGGTGATCTCACCTTTTTTTTTTAATTTAAGGAAAGCATCCTTAAAAAAAAAAAAAAAAAAAAAAAAAAGTGAAATATCGGACACTTTGGAGAAGCACCAGGGGGCGCTACAGCGTAGAAAGCTCAGGTGGGCTGCGGAACACGGAACTAGGCATGACTTTGGTTACACCTGGCAGAGTGCTGTCCTCTTAAAGGAGAATTCCGGACAAATTAAGTGTTATCTTTGATGTCTCGTTACTCACCTACCGATGTGAAAAGTAGCGTTCTTTTTTTTCATATATTCCCCTGTCGTCATTTTTTAAACACCCTCCGTTGTTATAATGGGAGCGTGAGGGTTAGTGAAGTTCGTCTATTATAACCGACGCAAAGTTGTTTTTTTCACTACTAGTATTCATAGTAGAGTCTCATGATAGTCAAACATGCGTTGAAACTATCTGCGAGGCTGCCGTCAATGGCGAACGATTTAACACTGGTTGCTTGTTTCTTCCAGAACCTGGCAACTCGTGTTGCCAGATTCTGGAAACAAGCAACCAGTGTTAAATCGTTCGCCATTAACGGCAGGCTCGCAGGAATTTTCAGCGCATGTTTGACTATCATGAGACTCTACAATGAATCGTAGTAGAGAAAAAAATAACATTGCGTCGGTTATAATAGACGAACTTCACTAACCCTCACGCTCCCATTATAACAACGGAGGGTGTTTAAAAAATGACGACAGGGGAATATATGAAAAAAAAGAACGCTACTTTTCACATCGGTAGGTGAGTAACGAGACATCAAAGATAACACTTAATTTGTCCGGAATTCTCCTTTAAGGGGCCTCGGTTTGGCGTGGGGGGCCCCGCAAAACTGCATCTTCTGCAGTTTCGACTTAGAAGAATTCAGGGATATATATGGATTTGTACCCCCCTGTCCCTGGGCCGAAATTGGCTTATACTCCCCTGTCCCCGGGCAACTAGCGCCCGCGGCTGTGGGTCCAGACTCCGGGGGGGGGTGCTTAAAAGTGGGTCCCCGGGTTCGGATGGAGAGCCAGGTAGAGGACTTAGCTGGGCTCTGGCTGGGCACCCCGGTGGGGGCTGGAGGCTCCCCGGGGCCGCGTGGAGAGCCGGGCAAAACCCCATCTTTGGCCGTTTTGACTTCTGGACATAGTCATTTTCACAGATTTTGACTTCTGGACATAGTCATTTGGAGACATTTTCCACAATCCAAGCCATAGAGGCTGCATTGATCGATCGATCGATCGATCGATCGATCGATCGATCGATAGGTTTGATCGGTCGAACACTTAACCCCGCCCCCCGGGCCCTCCCCTCCCCGCTCTGTGGGCGTGGCCTATCGCTCCGGGGGGGGGTGGTTTGAAGCCGGGGGCGTGGCCTATCGGTGAGGAGGGAGTGGTTTGGAGCTGTGGGCGTGTCCTATCACCCGGGGGGGGGGGGTGGTTTGGAGCTGTGGGCGTGGCCTGTCGGCTTGGGGGCGTGGCCTATCACCTTGGATTGTGGTTTAAAGGCCACGCCATGCTTGTCCTCTAGCGGCGAGGTGTGTGTGGTTTGAAGCTGGGGGCGTGGCCTATCGCCATGGGGGCGTGGTTTGGAGCTGTGGGCGTGGCTTGTTGGCTTGGGGGCGTGGTTTGAGGCTGGGGGCGTGGCCTATCACCTTGGATTGTGGTTTAAAGCCGTGTGCTTGTCCTCCATCGGCGAGGTGTGTGTGGTTTGAAGCTGGGGGCGTGGCCTATCACCATGGGGGCGTGGTTGGGAGCTGTGGGCGTGGCTTATCGGCTTGGGGGCGTGGTTTACAGCAGTGGGACTCAAAAATAGCAGATCTACAAGCTCGTAGATCATAGCTCTATGAGCTTGTAGATCTGATATCGGCTGGGGGTGGGCGTGGCCTATCACCCTGGGGGGTGGGGTCTGAAGCTGTGGGCGGGGCCTATTGGCTTGGGGGCGTGGTTTCAAGCCGGGGGCGTGGCCTTTCCCCTCGGATTGGGGTTTTAAGCCGTGTGCTTGTCCTCTATCGGCGAGGGGGGTGTGGTTTGAAGCTGGGGGCGTGGCCTATTGTGCTTTAAGGCCGTGTGCTTGGCCTCTATCGGCGAGGTGTGTGTGGTTTGAAGCTGGGGGCGTGGCCTATCACCTTGGGGGGGGGGTGGGCCCAAATCATGCTTTGTCGGCTTCTGTAAAGTAGCTACAACAACACGTTAAGGCCACAGCTTGTGCAAAACTCACTCAAAGGTATTTGGTTTTCAACACTTCATCGGGGGAGAGCGCGAACGCAGTCCCCCACTACCAGAAATTATGCAGTCGAGATTCCCACATTTGGGGAATTCGCACGGGTCAGCAAAGCACGGAGTGCAATGGCTGAGCCTCGCCGTGGGTGAACCACCTTCGTGATCGTGGTGTCTCCCCTGCCAGGTAAGTATGCCTCGCCATCGCGTGGCGTGGAGGCAAGGACCCACACACGTACACGTCGCCTTGACGGTTCATACAACACATGCTCAAACCACACACTACTATGTTAACGTACACACATTTTATGAACCTCGTTGATGATAGCTGTTGATTGTTGGGTTGGAGGAAATGGGCTACATTTTGACTTGTACATGCATTGTTTTTTGGAAGTGGAATCCTGTACTTTAGAAACACTTTGAAAAACAATGTGTCACCCACCTGTTAATCCAGCCCAAGCTATTTATCGCATTATTTTCATTTAACATTAAAGTGAGTCTCCGTAAAGACCGTCAAAAATTGCCTTTGCCGACTATATTTCAAGTCGTCATCGGCGGGGTATTGGGTAAAGTTTTCAACTAGCAATAATCTCGCCTCGGTTAAACCTCATAGGCTAAGATACTGCCGCTGCGCAGGAATGCTTACAGTGCGTTTAGACGAGGTATTCTAGTGGAGGATGTTGTCACCTCACTGACGGTTTGATATCAAACAGTATTGGGTCTAGGCTCTATACCAGGAGCAAAGTGCGGTTATTTACTCACGTGTTCTTTCAACAAGGGGATAGGAGGTGCACCGTTCCCGGCGGCACTGCAGTGCCGGGTCAATGCGTGGAGTGAACGGAGCAAGCCCCTGTTTCAACTCCCGAGTTCAAAAATCCGTTTAATATGTAGTCCCCATATAGGGGACATATCAGATATTAAACTGATAAGAACAGATACTACACTTGATCTTAGCCAAAAGGCCGAGAAGCGATAACCCCTTAACTGACTGCCTGAACGATCGCAATCTCCGCTGATTCCATCCTCACCCGGCCTGACACCCACTAGTCCCCCTCCTTTTGGCCTCATGAAGCTGTGGGCGTGGCTTATCGGCTTGGGGGTGTGGTTTGCAGCGGTGGGCGTGGCCTATCGGCTTGGGGGGGGGCGTGGTTTACAGCTGCGGGCGTGGCCTATCACCCAGGGGTGTTTGATTGATTGATTGAAAATGTTATTAGGCAAAAGAATGTAAAACAACACAGTTACATTTATGATACTTTTGTCTAAAAGGTCCGATCAAAAAAGTCCTTGCGGACTTGTTTCCGTCGGGGTCCTTGAATTAATTTCATAGACATAAGTGTGGTTTGAAGCTGTGGGCGTGGCTCGTAGATCTGATATCTTCCCTGCTTGCCTTCCTGCGGCAAATCATACTTTGTCAGCTACTGTAAAGTAGCTACAACGAGACGTCAAGGCCACAGAGTGACACAAATGCGCTCACGCCTACCTTGACCACAAACATGCCCGCATACCACTGCTCTCCTTGTCATTTCCTTCAACAGCTGAGTTGGCCTTGTCCAAAGGGCAAGACCCTCCAAAAATATGCATAACTCATGAATGTCCCTCTCCACGGAAGTCTTTAGTAAAAGGCGAAAGGCTTATTCGTCATGAAGAGAGACCCGAGTAATTCTGACCTTTCACCGCCGTGGCCGGCAAAGGCGCCAGCCACGCCGATCAACCATTTAGCGGCGCACGCTCTTAGCTTTCTGGCAACATGGCAATACCCCCCCCCCCCCTCTGTGAGTCAGGTTATTCATCATATTAGAAATAGGGGGAGTAGGCCTCGTTCAAATGTTCACAAAGTTAGTGCTCTTATGTGCATCTGGTGATCTCACCTTTTTTTTTTTATTTAAGGAAAGCATCCTTAAAAAAAAAAAAAAAAAAAAAAAAAAGTGAAATATCGGACACTTTGGAGAAGCACCAGGGGGCGCTACAGCGTAGAAAGCTCAGGTGGGCTGCGGAACACGGAACTAGGCATGACTTTGGTTACACCTGGCAGAGTGCTGTCCTCTTAAGGGGCCTCGGTTTGGCGTGGGGGGCCCCGCAAAACTGCATCTTCTGCAGTTTCGACTTAGAAGAATTCAGGGATATATATGGATTTGTACCCCCCTGTCCCCGGGCCGAAATTGGCTTATACTCCCCTGTCCCCGGGCAACTAGCGCCCGCGGCTGTGGGTCCAGACTCCGGGGGGGGGTGCTTAAAAGTGGGTCCCCGGGTTCGGATGGAGAGCCAGGTAGAGGACTTAGCTGGGCTCTGGCTGGGCACCCCGGTGGGGGCTGGAGGCTCCCCGGGGCCGCGTGGAGAGCCGGGCAAAACCCCATCTTTGGCCGTTTTGACTTCTGGACATAGTCATTTTCACAGATTTTGACTTCTGGACATAGTCATTTGGAGACATTTTCCACAATCCAAGCCATAGAGGCTGCATTGATCGATCGATCGATCGATCGATCGATCGATCGATAGGTTTGATCGGTCGAACACTTAACCCCGCCCCCCGGGCCCTCCCCTCCCCGCTCTGTGGGCGTGGCCTATCGCTCCGGGGGGGGGTGGTTTGAAGCCGGGGGCGTGGCCTATCGGTGAGGAGGGAGTGGTTTGGAGCTGTGGGCGTGTCCTATCACCCGGGGGGGGGGGGGGTGGTTTGGAGCTGTGGGCGTGGCCTGTCGGCTTGGGGGCGTGGCCTATCACCTTGGATTGTGGTTTAAAGGCCACGCCATGCTTGTCCTCTAGCGGCGAGGTGTGTGTGGTTTGAAGCTGGGGGCGTGGCCTATCGCCATGGGGGCGTGGTTTGGAGCTGTGGGCGTGGCTTGTTGGCTTGGGGGCGTGGTTTGAGGCTGGGGGCGTGGCCTATCACCTTGGATTGTGGTTTAAAGCCGTGTGCTTGTCCTCCATCGGCGAGGTGTGTGTGGTTTGAAGCTGGGGGCGTGGCCTATCACCATGGGGGCGTGGTTGGGAGCTGTGGGCGTGGCTTATCGGCTTGGGGGCGTGGTTTACAGCAGTGGGACTCAAAAATAGCAGATCTACAAGCTCGTAGATCATAGCTCTATGAGCTTGTAGATCTGATATCGGCTGGGGGTGGGCGTGGCCTATCACCCTGGGGGGTGGGGTCTGAAGCTGTGGGCGGGGCCTATTGGCTTGGGGGCGTGGTTTCAAGCCGGGGGCGTGGCCTTTCCCCTCGGATTGGGGTTTTAAGCCGTGTGCTTGTCCTCTATCGGCGAGGGGGGTGTGGTTTGAAGCTGGGGGCGTGGCCTATTGTGCTTTAAGGCCGTGTGCTTGGCCTCTATCGGCGAGGTGTGTGTGGTTTGAAGCTGGGGGCGTGGCCTATCACCTTGGGGGGGGGGTGGGCCCAAATCATGCTTTGTCGGCTTCTGTAAAGTAGCTACAACAACACGTTAAGGCCACAGCTTGTGCAAAACTCACTCAAAGGTATTTGGTTTTCAACACTTCATCGGGGGAGAGCGCGAACGCAGTCCCCCACTACCAGAAATTATGCAGTCGAGATTCCCACATTTGGGGAATTCGCACGGGTCAGCAAAGCACGGAGTGCAATGGCTGAGCCTCGCCGTGGGTGAACCACCTTCGTGATCGTGGTGTCTCCCCTGCCAGGTAAGTATGCCTCGCCATCGCGTGGCGTGGAGGCAAGGACCCACACACGTACACGTCGCCTTGACGGTTCATACAACACATGCTCAAACCACACACTACTATGTTAACGTACACACATTTTATGAACCTCGTTGATGATAGCTGTTGATTGTTGGGTTGGAGGAAATGGGCTACATTTTGACTTGTACATGCATTGTTTTTTGGAAGTGGAATCCTGTACTTTAGAAACACTTTGAAAAACAATGTGTCACCCACCTGTTAATCCAGCCCAAGCTATTTATCGCATTATTTTCATTTAACATTAAAGTGAGTCTCCGTAAAGACCGTCAAAAATTGCCTTTGCCGACTATATTTCAAGTCGTCATCGGCGGGGTATTGGGTAAAGTTTTCAACTAGCAATAATCTCGCCTCGGTTAAACCTCATAGGCTAAGATACTGCCGCTGCGCAGGAATGCTTACAGTGCGTTTAGACGAGGTATTCTAGTGGAGGATGTTGTCACCTCACTGACGGTTTGATATCAAACAGTATTGGGTCTAGGCTCTATACCAGGAGCAAAGTGCGGTTATTTACTCACGTGTTCTTTCAACAAGGGGATAGGAGGTGCACCGTTCCCGGCGGCACTGCAGTGCCGGGTCAATGCGTGGAGTGAACGGAGCAAGCCCCTGTTTCAACTCCCGAGTTCAAAAATCCGTTTAATATGTAGTCCCCATATAGGGGACGTATCAGATATTAAACTGATAAGAACAGATTTTTTTCTTTCGAAAAGTTTTATTAAGTCAAAAACAAAGTTTACAAACATATGCAAAACATAAATTCTTGTACTTTTTGACATTATATAAATACTTTTTCGATTATTTTCTTTAAAACAAATATATACATAAGTACTTCAATTGCCTTAATTCCGCTCGATATTCAGCAAAAATACACCTTAAACAAAAAAACAAAAAAAAAACAACAATACACAAAAAACAAAAGGATGTTTTGCATTACTGTTGCAAAGTCAATTAAGACAAAACAAAGAGCACAAATTCATTCTTTTTTCTTTTTTTTTTTCTTTTCATTCATTTTTTCTCATTTAACATTTTCAAGAGGTTTGGCCTTAACGGCCAGCCCATTTACCATGGATTCATTTCTTTATCTAGCGCGCAGTCTCTCCGAATATGCTCAGGGGAATCACAAAAATGGCATCTTCTGATTTTGGGTCTGGGACACTCATTCGTCCGGTGAGTGTCTTCTTCCTTGCAATTGCTGCAAATAGTCCAAAACTTTTTGACTGGCGCGGGCTCTATTTCACTCTCTGCCACAGGTGAGGGCGGACTGAAGAGGTCGGGTGGTTGGCCTGAGGCGTAGCTCAGGCCCGTCTCCACCCTACCCCCGGTCACTTTTTCTCCTCCCTCTGGAAGTGGAGGGACCTTCTCCAGGGGGCAATCATTTGTTTTCTCAATTCTTCTGGTCTTAGGTGCCTGGGAGACGCTCTGTTCTCCCTTCTTTTCTGCTCCAGGAGATGCAGTAGCCTTCGCTTGGGCCTTGTACTCCTCACTCGTTGGTGGTGTTGTCGGTGTCGGTGTCGGGCGCTTCAAGCCTCCCCCTCCCGTTTGGGAGGAAGGCGCGTCCGCACTAGTCTCCTTTTCTCCTCCTTTTCCAGGCCCACCATCACCTGCTCCACCTTTCTCAGGGCAGTCCCTTCTGAGGTGGTTCGTGGACCCACAGGCGTGGCACGACTTGGGCATGGGACAGTCTTTGGTTTCACAATTTTCGTCTGTGTGCCCATTCCTCCTGCATTTCCTGCAGAAGGGAGGCTGCCTAGAGTAGTGCAGGTAGCCTCTCTCTTCTCCTATAGAAAAAATAGCAGGGGGATGGGCCAGTCCTTCGTACCCTGCTGGGTCATTCTTCAAGAAAACTTGGAACTGTCTTTTTCCGGTCCAAACACCCATCGTATCTTTCACCTTTGTGGATGTGCTCACTCTCACTGTTCCATATCTCCCCAGAAACTCCCCAATCTCCTCTGCGGACATATGAGGGTTGTACATATGCACCGTCAATAGTCTATAGTTCATACTATCCAAGTTCATCACCTGAAATTGTCTCAGTATTGGCTCCTTTCCTCGCTTCACATAGCTGTTGTACACCTCCGTATTCCTCTCCTTTGTGCAGAAAGTCACGTCGTAGGCTCTGTCATTCGGGTTGTCCTGTACACAGAGGACCTCTTCCAAATCCAGTCCAAACGCGCCAATCAATATCTCCACGACGAACCTCCCTCTCTCCATCATCGGGACGTCTTGTTTCCAGATGAAGCGCAAGGTGTGCTTCATGCCGAGTTTCGGGGTCCTCCATGTGGCTGTCATCGTCCGCCTCTGGTTCAAACTGATCGATCGATCCACCTCTCGGTTTCCAGCTAAGTCTCCTATATCTGTGCCACCATACACCGCTTGACCCCAGATATACTTGATCTTAGCCAAAAGGCCGAGAAGCGATAACCCCTTAACTGACTGCCTGAACGATCGCAATCTCCGCTGATTCCATCCTCACCCGGCCTGACACCCACTAGTCCCCCTCCTTTTGGCCTCATGAAGCTGTGGGCGTGGCTTATCGGCTTGGGGGTGTGGTTTGCAGCGGTGGGCGTGGCCTATCGGCTTGGGGGGGCGTGGTTTACAGCTGCGGGCGTGGCCTATCACCCAGGGGTGTTTGATTGATTGATTGAAAATGTTATTAGGCAAAAGAATGTAAAACAACACAGTTACATTTATGATACTTTTGTCTAAAAGGTCCGATCAAAAAAGTCCTTGCGGACTTGTTTCCGTCGGGGTCCTTGAATTAATTTCATAGACATAAGTGTGGTTTGAAGCTGTGGGCGTGGCTCGTAGATCTGATATCTTCCCTGCTTGCCTTCCTGCGGCAAATCATACTTTGTCAGCTACTGTAAAGTAGCTACAACGAGACGTCAAGGCCACAGAGTGACACAAATGCGCTCACGCCTACCTTGACCTCAAACATGCCCGCATACCACTGCTCTCCTTGTCATTTCCTTCAACAGCTGAGTTGGCCTTGTCCAAAGGGCAAGACCCTCCAAAAATATGCATAACTCATGAATGTCCCTCTCCACGGAAGTCTTTAGTAAAAGGCGAAAGGCTTATTCGTCATGAAGAGAGACCCGAGTAATTCTGACCTTTCACCGCCGTGGCCGGCAAAGGCGCCAGCCACGCCGATCAACCATTTAGCGGCGCACGCTCTTAGCTTTCTGGCAACATGGCAATATCCCCCCCCCCCTCTGTGAGTCAGGTTATTCATCATATTAGAAATAGGGGGAGTAGGCCTCGTTCAAATGTTCACAAAGTTAGTGCTCTTATGTGCATCTGGTGATCTCACCTTTTTAATTTAATTTAAGGAAAGCATCCTTAAAAAAAAAAAAAAAGTGAAATATCGGACACTTTGGAGAAGCACCAGGGGGCGCTACAGCGTAGAAAGCTCAGGTGGGCTGCGGAACACGGAACTAGGCATGACTTTGGTTACACCTGGCAGAGTGCTGTCCTCTTAAGGGGCCTCGGTTTGGCGTGGGGGGCCCCGCAAAACTGCATCTTCTGCAGTTTCGACTTAGAAGAATTCAGGGATATATATGGATTTGTACCCCCCTGTCCCCGGGCCGAAATTGGCTTATACTCCCCTGTCCCCGGGCAACTAGTGCCCGCGGCTGTGGGTCCAGACTCCGGGGGGGGGTGCTTAAAAGTGGGTCCCCGGGTTCGGATGGAGAGCCAGGTAGAGGACTTAGCTGGGCTCTGGCTGGGCACCCCGGTGGGGGCCGGAGGCTCCCCGGGGCCGCGTGGAGAGCCGGGCAAAACCCCATCTTTGGCCGTTTTGGCTTCTGGACATAGTCATTTTCACAGATTTTGACTTCTGGACATACTCATTTGGAGACATTTTCCACAATCCAAGCCATAGAGGCTGCATTGATCGATCGATCGATCGATCGATCGATCGATCGATAGGTTTGATTGGTCGAACACTTAACCCCGCCCCCCGGGCCCTCCCCTCCCCGCTCTGTGGGCGTGGCCTATCGCTCCGGGGGGGGGGGGGGGGTGGTTTGAAGCCGGGGGCGTGGCCTATCGGTGAGGAGGGAGTGGTTTGGAGCTGTGGGCGTGTCCTATCACCCGGGGGGGGGGTGGTTTGGAGCTGTGGGCGTGGCCTGTCGGCTTGGGGGCGTGGCCTATCACCTTGGATTGTGGTTTAAAGCCGTGTGCTTGTCCTCTAGCGGCGAGGTGTGTGTGGTTTGAAGCTGGGGGCGTGGCCTATCGCCATGGGGGCGTGGTTTGGAGCTGTGGGCGTGGCTTGTTGGCTTGGGGGCGTGGTTTGAGGCTGGGGGCGTGGCCTATCACCTTGGATTGTGGTTTAAAGCCGTGTGCTTGTCCTCCATCGGCGAGGTGTGTGTGGTTTGAAGCTGGGGGCGTGGCCTATCACCATGGGGGCGTGGTTGGGAGCTGTGGGCGTGGCTTATCGGCTTGGGGGCGTGGTTTAAAGCAGTGGGACTCAAAAATAGCAGATCTACAAGCTCGTAGATCATAGCTCTATGAGCTTGTAGATCTGATATCGGCTGGGGGTGGGCGTGGCCTATCACCCTGGGGGGTGGGGTCTGAAGCTGTGGGCGGGGCCTATTGGCTTGGGGGCGTGGTTTCAAGCCGGGGGCGTGGCCTTTCCCCTCGGATTGGGGTTTTAAGCCGTGTGCTTGTCCTCTATCGGCGAGGGGGGTGTGGTTTGAAGCTGGGGGCGTGGCCTATTGTGCTTTAAGGCCGTGTGCTTGGCCTCTATCGGCGAGGTGTGTGTGGTTTGAAGCTGGGGGCGTGGCCTATCACCTTGGGGGGGGGGGGGGGGTGGGCCCAAATCATGCTTTGTCGGCTTCTGTAAAGTAGCTACAACAACACGTTAAGGCCACAGCTTGTGCAAAACTCACTCAAAGGTATTTGGTTTTCAACACTTCATCGGGGGAGAGCGCGAACGCAGTCCCCCACTACCAGAAATTATGCAGTCGAGATTCCCACATTTGGGGAATTCGCACGGGTCAGCAAAGCACGGAGTGCAATGGCTGAGCCTCGCCGTGGGTGAACCACCTTCGTGATCGTGGTGTCTCCCCTGCCAGGTAAGTATGCCTCGCCATCGCGTGGCGTGGAGGCAAGGACCCACACACGTACACGTCGCCTTGACGGTTCATACAACACATGCTCAAACCACACACTACTATGTTAACGTACACACATTTTATGAACCTCGTTGATGATAGCTGTTGATTGTTGGGTTGGAGGAAATGGGCTACATTTTGACTTGTACATGCATTGTTTTTTGGAAGTGGAATCCTGTACTTTAGAAACACTTTGAAAAACAATGTGTCACCCACCTGTTAATCCAGCCCAAGCTATTTATCGCATTATTTTCATTTAACATTAAAGTGAGTCTCCGTAAAGACCGTCAAAAATTGCCTTTGCCGACTATATTTCAAGTCGTCATCGGCGGGGTATTGGGTAAAGTTTTCAACTAGCAATAATCTCGCCTCGGTTAAACCTCATAGGCTAAGATACTGCCGCTGCGCAGGAATGCTTACAGTGCGTTTAGACGAGGTATTCTAGTGGAGGATGTTGTCACCTCACTGACGGTTTGATATCAAACAGTATTGGGTCTAGGCTCTATACCAGGAGCAAAGTGCGGTTATTTACTCACGTGTTCTTTCAACAAGGGGATAGGAGGTGCACCGTTCCCGGCGGCACTGCAGTGCCGGGTCAATGCGTGGAGTGAACGGAGCAAGCCCCTGTTTCAACTCCCGAGTTCAAAAATCCGTTTAATATGTAGTCCCCATATAGGGGACATATCAGATATTAAACTGATAAGAACAGATACTACACTTGATCTTAGCCAAAAGGCCGAGAAGCGATAACCCCTTAACTGACTGCCTGAACGATCGCAATCTCCGCTGATTCCATCCTCACCCGGCCTGACACCCACTAGTCCCCCTCCTTTTGGCCTCATGAAGCTGTGGGCGTGGCTTATCGGCTTGGGGGTGTGGTTTGCAGCGGTGGGCGTGGCCTATCGGCTTGGGGGGGCGTGGTTTACAGCTGCGGGCGTGGCCTATCACCCAGGGGTGTTTGATTGATTGATTGAAAATGTTATTAGGCAAAAGAATGTAAAACAACACAGTTACATTTATGATACTTTTGTCTAAAAGGTCCGATCAAAAAAGTCCTTGCGGACTTGTTTCCGTCGGGGTCCTTGAATTAATTTCATAGACATAAGTGTGGTTTGAAGCTGTGGGCGTGGCTCGTAGATCTGATATCTTCCCTGCTTGCCTTCCTGCGGCAAATCATACTTTGTCAGCTACTGTAAAGTAGCTACAACGAGACGTCAAGGCCACAGAGTGACACAAATGCGCTCACGCCTACCTTGACCTCAAACATGCCCGCATACCACTGCTCTCCTTGTCATTTCCTTCAACAGCTGAGTTGGCCTTGTCCAAAGGGCAAGACCCTCCAAAAATATGCATAACTCATGAATGTCCCTCTCCACGGAAGTCTTTAGTAAAAGGCGAAAGGCTTATTCGTCATGAAGAGAGACCCGAGTAATTCTGACCTTTCACCGCCGTGGCCGGCAAAGGCGCCAGCCACGCCGATCAACCATTTAGCGGCGCACGCTCTTAGCTTTCTGGCAACATGGCAATATCCCCCCCCCCCCCCTCTGTGAGTCAGGTTATTTATCATATTAGAAATAGGGGGAGTAGGCCTCGTTCAAATGTTCACAAAGTTAGTGCTCTTATGTGCATCTGGTGATCTCACCTTTTTTATTTTATTTAAGGAAAGCATCCTTAAAAAAAAAAAAAAAGTGAAATATCGGACACTTTGGAGAAGCACCAGGGGGCGCTACAGCGTAGAAAGCTCAGGTGGGCTGCGGAACACGGAACTAGGCATGACTTTGGTTACACCTGGCAGAGTGCTGTCCTCTTAAGGGGCCTCGGTTTGGCGTGGGGGGCCCCGCAAAACTGCATCTTCTGCAGTTTCGACTTAGAAGAATTCAGGGATATACATGGATTTGTACCCCCCTGTCCCCGGGCCGAAATTGGCTTATACTCCCCTGTCCCCGGGCAACTAGCGCCCGCGGCTGTGGGTCCAGACTCCGGGGGGGGTGCTTAAAAGTGGGTCCCCGGGTTCGGATGGAGAGCCAGGTAGAGGACTTAGCTGGGCTCTGGCTGGGCACCCCGGTGGGGGCTGGAGGCTCCCCGGGGCCGCGTGGAGAGCCGGGCAAAACCCCATCTTTGGCCGTTTTGACTTCTGGACATAGTCATTTTCACAGATTTTGACTTCTGGACATAGTCATTTGGAGACATTTTCCACAATCCAAGCCATAGAGGCTGCATTGATCGATCGATCGATCGATTGATAGGTTTGATCGGTCGAACACTTAACCCCGCCCCCCGGGCCCTCCCCTCCCCGCTCTGTGGGCGTGGCCTATCGCTCCGGGGGGGGGTGGTTTGAAGCCGGGGGCGTGGCCTATCGGTGAGGAGGGAGTGGTTTGGAGCTGTGGGCGTGTCCTATCACCCGGGGGGGGGGTGGTTTGGAGCTGTGGGCGTGGCCTGTCGGCTTGGGGGCGTGGCCTATCACCTTGGATTGTGGTTTAAAGCCGTGTGCTTGTCCTCTAGCGGCGAGGTGTGTGTGGTTTGAAGCTGGGGGCGTGGCCTATCGCCATGGGGGCGTGGTTTGGAGCTGTGGGCGTGGCTTGTTGGCTTGGGGGCGTGGTTTGAGGCTGGGGGCGTGGCCTATCACCTTGGATTGTGGTTTAAAGCCGTGTGCTTGTCCTCCATCGGCGAGGTGTGTGTGGTTTGAAGCTGGGGGCGTGGCCTATCACCATGGGGGCGTGGTTGGGAGCTGTGGGCGTGGCTTATTGGCTTGGGGGCGTGGTTTACAGCAGTGGGACTCAAAAATAGCAGATCTACAAGCTCGTAGATCATAGCTCTATGAGCTTGTAGATCTGATATCGGCTGGGGGTGGGCGTGGCCTATCACCCTGGGGGGTGGGGTCTGAAGCTGTGGGCGGGGCCTATTGGCTTGGGGGCGTGGTTTCAAGCCGGGGGCGTGGCCTTTCCCCTCGGATTGGGGTTTTAAGCCGTGTGCTTGTCCTCTATCGGCGAGGGGGGTGTGGTTTGAAGCTGGGGGCGTGGCCTATTGTGCTTTAAGGCCGTGTGCTTGGCCTCTATCGGCGAGGTGTGTGTGGTTTGAAGCTGGGGGCGTGGCCTATCACCTTGGGGGGGGGGTGGGCCCAAATCATGCTTTGTCGGCTTCTGTAAAGTAGCTACAACAACACGTTAAGGCCACAGCTTGTGCAAAACTCACTCAAAGGTATTTGGTTTTCAACACTTCATCGGGGGAGAGCGCGAACGCAGTCCCCCACTACCAGAAATTATGCAGTCGAGATTCCCACATTTGGGGAATTCGCACGGGTCAGCAAAGCACGGAGTGCAATGGCTGAGCCTCGCCGTGGGTGAACCACTTTCACTTTTTCACTTTTTAGACATTTTATTTGATTCTGACAAAATATTACAGGCAGTTAATCAATACATTTACATAATATCGTTCGGAATTTCACAGATAATCTTAGTACTTTTCATTATAAATGACATATTCAATGGGTGAAGACATTTCATAACCTATTATAAGGCAACATGCTCAGATAATGTTTTTTTTTTTTTTTTTTTTTTTTTTTTTACAGTGTGTCTTTTAAAATGTCATGTTCAAAACCATTTCCAATTTTCCACAATCTTATTATCACATCTTTGTTATATCTGGTTTTGTCTCTGAGGATGTAATCCCGAGCTGTTGTTATGGCAAGCTTTGCTACCGACTCTGGTACCATGCTATACTTTTTAAAAACCAGTACATTCCTGCACTTCCAAATGGCCTCTTTTATGCAGTTAATTGCTGCCCACCATCTTGCCCATTTATCATACTCCTTAGAGTTCAGGTCACCATATATGACATCACTAGCAGTGGGGTCCCTATAGAGGTCAGTCAGCCAGGGCCTAAGGAACCCCCACACCCTCTGAGAGTGTGGACAGGACCAGAATAAGTGGTTAGCATTTTCGTCTGCGTTACAGTTCACTCTGGGACATTTACTGCTTCTGGAGCATCTCCTTGCATGCAGAAAGGCTCTGGTAGGAAGGCAGTTGTGTACTGCACTCCAGGCCACATCTTTATGCCCATTTACCAGGTATTTGGAGTTAACATTTTTCCAGACCTGGACACATTGTTTTTCTATCAAAACACCTACTGGCACTAGCCTAGTTGTCTGTGGTGACAGGCTCTTCTCCACCATACTCCTGTTCACTTTACCTACCACATTTCCCCCGAACTTTGCAGCCTTAAACAATATTTTTGCCTTTTCGTACAAAGTTGGCCTTGTCTCGGCGTGCGGTGTGTCTAGGGGGAGTCTTTTCCCAAATTTGCTTGAGACTATTTGTCCCACCCAAAACCTGGCAAAATATGTCCACAGGCTGGCACTATCGTCCACCAAAACTGCGTTTAACATCGGGGTTCAAAACAGGGCTTCCAATTTGGTACCTAATTCTGGCACTGCTTTTCCTCCCTTTTCAGCAGGCCGATACATTATTTCTCTTTTAACTCTCTCTTGTTGCGAACCCCATACAAACTGGAATATTGCTCTATTAAGCTGTGTAAGGAATGTTCTGGGCACTGGCAGGGTGGCTGCCAGATAGGTTAGGGATGCATGAATCTCAGCTTTAATGACGAGAACTTTGCCTGTAATGGACAATTCTCTGCCTTCCCATCTCAAAAGCTTGCCCTTGATCTTTGGGAGTCTTGCATCCCAATTGACTTTCATCATGTCTTTTCCAATTTCTAATCCCAGCACTTTGATCCTTTCTTTTTGTTCTTTCAGGCCCAAATCTATTTTGTCATTCCAATTTAAATACAGACATTCGCTCTTCGTTCTATTGAGCTTAGCCCCTGATGCTCTAGAGAAGCAATCGCTCCACCCTAGGGCCTTGACCAATGAGGTGTTGTCTATGCCAAATATTGTCATATCATCCATGTACAAGGTCAGCTTGGCCTCCCTGCCGCTGCTGCCTGGTACACGAAGACCTCGGATAGAGTGATCCTGCCGTATGGCGCAGGCCAGAGGCTCCATGGCCAAGATGAAGAGGACGACTGACAGCGGGCACCCCTGCCTAACCCCTGACTGCACCTTGAAGGTTTCAGTGCTATTTCCATTTATTACAACTCTGCTGACACATTCATTATACAGTAAGTCTATCCAGGCCCTTACTTTTGGCCCAAAACCAAATACCACCATCACCTCCTTTAGATACCACCATCGATCGATCGATCGATAGGTTTGATCGGTCGAACACTTAACCCCGCCCCCCGGGGCCTCCCCTCCCCGCTCTGTGGGCGTGGCCTATCGCTCCGGGGGGGGGGTGGTTTGAAGCCGGGGGCGTGATAAGAACAGATACTACACTTGATCTTAGCCAAAAGGCCGAGAAGCGATAACCCCTTAACTGACTGCCTGAACGATCGCAATCTCCGCTGATTCCATCCTCACCCGGCCTGACACCCACTAGTCCCCCTCCTTTTGGCCTCATGAAGCTGTGGGCGTGGCTTATCGGCTTGGGGGTGTGGTTTGCAGCGGTGGGCGTGGCCTATCGGCTTGGGGGGGCGTGGTTTACAGCTGCGGGCGTGGCCTATCACCCAGGGGTGTTTGATTGATTGATTGAAAATGTTATTAGGCAAAAGAATGTAAAACAACACAGTTACATTTATGATACTTTTGTCTAAAAGGTCCGATCAAAAAAGTCCTTGCGGACTTGTTTCCGTCGGGGTCCTTGAATTAATTTCATAGACATAAGTGTGGTTTGAAGCTGTGGGCGTGGCTCGTAGATCTGATATCTTCCCTGCTTGCCTTCCTGCGGCAAATCATACTTTGTCAGCTACTGTAAAGTAGCTACAACGAGACGTCAAGGCCACAGAGTGACACAAATGCGCTCACGCCTACCTTGACCTCAAACATGCCCGCATACCACTGCTCTCCTTGTCATTTCCTTCAACAGCTGAGTTGGCCTTGTCCAAAGGGCAAGACCCTCCAAAAATATGCATAACTCATGAATGTCCCTCTCCACGGAAGTCTTTAGTAAAAGGCGAAAGGCTTATTCGTCATGAAGAGAGACCCGAGTAATTCTGACCTTTCACCGCCGTGGCCGGCAAAGGCGCCAGCCACGCCGATCAACCATTTAGCGGCGCACGCTCTTAGCTTTCTGGCAACATGGCAATATCCCCCCCCCCCCTCTGTGAGTCAGGTTATTCATCATATTAGAAATAGGGGGAGTAGGCCTCGTTCAAATGTTCACAAAGTTAGTGCTCTTATGTGCATCTGGTGATCTCACCTTTTTTATTTTATTTAAGGAAAGCATCCTTAAAAAAAAAAAAAAAGTGAAATATCGGACACTTTGGAGAAGCACCAGGGGGCGCTACAGCGTAGAAAGCTCAGGTGGGCTGCGGAACACGGAACTAGGCATGACTTTGGTTACACCTGGCAGAGTGCTGTCCTCTTAAGGGGCCTCGGTTTGGCGTGGGGGGCCCCGCAAAACTGCATCTTCTGCAGTTTCGACTTAGAAGAATTCAGGGATATACATGGATTTGTACCCCCCTGTCCCCGGGCCGAAATTGGCTTATACTCCCCTGTCCCCGGGCAACTAGCGCCCGCGGCTGTGGGTCCAGACTCCGGGGGGGGTGCTTAAAAGTGGGTCCCCGGGTTCGGATGGAGAGCCAGGTAGAGGACTTAGCTGGGCTCTGGCTGGGCACCCCGGTGGGGGCTGGAGGCTCCCCGGGGCCGCGTGGAGAGCCGGGCAAAACCCCATCTTTGGCCGTTTTGACTTCTGGACATAGTCATTTTCACAGATTTTGACTTCTGGACATAGTCATTTGGAGACATTTTCCACAATCCAAGCCATAGAGGCTGCATTGATCGATCGATCGATCGATCGATCGATTGATAGGTTTGATCGGTCGAACACTTAACCCCGCCCCCCGGGCCCTCCCCTCCCCGCTCTGTGGGCGTGGCCTATCGCTCCGGGGGGGGGTGGTTTGAAGCCGGGGGCGTGGCCTATCGGTGAGGAGGGAGTGGTTTGGAGCTGTGGGCGTGTCCTATCACCCGGGGGAGGGGGTGGTTTGGAGCTGTGGGCGTGGCCTGTCGGCTTGGGGGCGTGGCCTATCACCTTGGATTGTGGTTTAAAGCCGTGTGCTTGTCCTCTAGCGGCGAGGTGTGTGTGGTTTGAAGCTGGGGGCGTGGCCTATCGCCATGGGGGCGTGGTTTGGAGCTGTGGGCGTGGCTTGTTGGCTTGGGGGCGTGGTTTGAGGCTGGGGGCGTGGCCTATCACCTTGGATTGTGGTTTAAAGCCGTGTGCTTGTCCTCCATCGGCGAGGTGTGTGTGGTTTGAAGCTGGGGGCGTGGCCTATCACCATGGGGGCGTGGTTGGGAGCTGTGGGCGTGGCTTATTGGCTTGGGGGCGTGGTTTACAGCAGTGGGACTCAAAAATAGCAGATCTACAAGCTCGTAGATCATAGCTCTATGAGCTTGTAGATCTGATATCGGCTGGGGGTGGGCGTGGCCTATCACCCTGGGGGGTGGGGTCTGAAGCTGTGGGCGGGGCCTATTGGCTTGGGGGCGTGGTTTCAAGCCGGGGGCGTGGCCTTTCCCCTCGGATTGGGGTTTTAAGCCGTGTGCTTGTCCTCTATCGGCGAGGGGGGTGTGGTTTGAAGCTGGGGGCGTGGCCTATTGTGCTTTAAGGCCGTGTGCTTGGCCTCTATCGGCGAGGTGTGTGTGGTTTGAAGCTGGGGGCGTGGCCTATCACCTTGGGGGGGGGGTGGGCCCAAATCATGCTTTGTCGGCTTCTGTAAAGTAGCTACAACAACACGTTAAGGCCACAGCTTGTGCAAAACTCACTCAAAGGTATTTGGTTTTCAACACTTCATCGGGGGAGAGCGCGAACGCAGTCCCCCACTACCAGAAATTATGCAGTCGAGATTCCCACATTTGGGGAATTCGCACGGGTCAGCAAAGCACGGAGTGCAATGGCTGAGCCTCGCCGTGGGTGAACCACTTTCACTTTTTCACTTTTTAGACATTTTATTTGATTCTGACAAAATATTACAGGCAGTTAATCAATACATTTACATAATATCGTTCGGAATTTCACAGATAATCTTAGTACTTTTCATTATAAATGACATATTCAATGGGTGAAGACATTTCATAACCTATTATAAGGCAACATGCTCAGATAATGTTTTTTTTTTTTTTTTTTTTTTTTTTTTTTACAGTGTGTCTTTTAAAATGTCATGTTCAAAACCATTTCCAATTTTCCACAATCTTATTATCACATCTTTGTTATATCTGGTTTTGTCTCTGAGGATGTAATCCCGAGCTGTTGTTATGGCAAGCTTTGCTACCGACTCTGGTACCATGCTATACTTTTTAAAAACCAGTACATTCCTGCACTTCCAAATGGCCTCTTTTATGCAGTTAATTGCTGCCCACCATCTTGCCCATTTATCATACTCCTTAGAGTTCAGGTCACCATATATGACATCACTAGCAGTGGGGTCCCTATAGAGGTCAGTCAGCCAGGGCCTAAGGAACCCCCACACCCTCTGAGAGTGTGGACAGGACCAGAATAAGTGGTTAGCATTTTCGTCTGCGTTACAGTTCACTCTGGGACATTTACTGCTTCTGGAGCATCTCCTTGCATGCAGAAAGGCTCTGGTAGGAAGGCAGTTGTGTACTGCACTCCAGGCCACATCTTTATGCCCATTTACCAGGTATTTGGAGTTAACATTTTTCCAGACCTGGACACATTGTTTTTCTATCAAAACACCTACTGGCACTAGCCTAGTTGTCTGTGGTGACAGGCTCTTCTCCACCATACTCCTGTTCACTTTACCTACCACATTTCCCCCGAACTTTGCAGCCTTAAACAATATTTTTGCCTTTTCGTACAAAGTTGGCCTTGTCTCGGCGTGCGGTGTGTCTAGGGGGAGTCTTTTCCCAAATTTGCTTGAGACTATTTGTCCCACCCAAAACCTGGCAAAATATGTCCACAGGCTGGCACTATCGTCCACCAAAACTGCGTTTAACATCGGGGTTCAAAACAGGGCTTCCAATTTGGTACCTAATTCTGGCACTGCTTTTCCTCCCTTTTCAGCAGGCCGATACATTATTTCTCTTTTAACTCTCTCTTGTTGCGAACCCCATACAAACTGGAATATTGCTCTATTAAGCTGTGTAAGGAATGTTCTGGGCACTGGCAGGGTGGCTGCCAGATAGGTTAGGGATGCATGAATCTCAGCTTTAATGACGAGAACTTTGCCTGTAATGGACAATTCTCTGCCTTCCCATCTCAAAAGCTTGCCCTTGATCTTTGGGAGTCTTGCATCCCAATTGACTTTCATCATGTCTTTTCCAATTTCTAATCCCAGCACTTTGATCCTTTCTTTTTGTTCTTTCAGGCCCAAATCTATTTTGTCATTCCAATTTAAATACAGACATTCGCTCTTCGTTCTATTGAGCTTAGCCCCTGATGCTCTAGAGAAGCAATCGCTCCACCCTAGGGCCTTGACCAATGAGGTGTTGTCTATGCCAAATATTGTCATATCATCCATGTACAAGGTCAGCTTGGCCTCCCTGCCGCTGCTGCCTGGTACACGAAGACCTCGGATAGAGTGATCCTGCCGTATGGCGCAGGCCAGAGGCTCCATGGCCAAGATGAAGAGGACGACTGACAGCGGGCACCCCTGCCTAACCCCTGACTGCACCTTGAAGGTTTCAGTGCTATTTCCATTTATTACAACTCTGCTGACACATTCATTATACAGTAAGTCTATCCAGGCCCTTACTTTTGGCCCAAAACCAAATACCACCATCACCTCCTTTAGATACCACCATCGATCGATCGATCGATCGGTTTGATCGGTCGAACACTTAACCCCGCCCCCCGGGGCCTCCCCTCCCCGCTCTGTGGGCGTGGCCTATCGCTCCGGGGGGGGGGGTGGTTTGAAGCCGGGGGCGTGATAAGAACAGATACTACACTTGATCTTAGCCAAAAGGCCGAGAAGCGATAACCCCTTAACTGACTGCCTGAACGATCGCAATCTCCGCTGATTCCATCCTCACCCGGCCTGACACCCACTAGTCCCCCTCCTTTTGGCCTCATGAAGCTGTGGGCGTGGCTTATCGGCTTGGGGGTGTGGTTTGCAGCGGTGGGCGTGGCCTATCGGCTTGGGGGGGGCGTGGTTTACAGCTGCGGGCGTGGCCTATCACCCAGGGGTGTTTGATTGATTGATTGAAAATGTTATTAGGCAAAAGAATGTAAAACAACACAGTTACATTTATGATACTTTTGTCTAAAAGGTCCGATCAAAAAAGTCCTTGCGGACTTGTTTCCGTCGGGGTCCTTGAATTAATTTCATAGACATAAGTGTGGTTTGAAGCTGTGGGCGTGGCTCGTAGATCTGATATCTTCCCTGCTTGCCTTCCTGCGGCAAATCATACTTTGTCAGCTACTGTAAAGTAGCTACAACGAGACGTCAAGGCCACAGAGTGACACAAATGCGCTCACGCCTACCTTGACCTCAAACATGCCCGCATACCACTGCTCTCCTTGTCATTTCCTTCAACAGCTGAGTTGGCCTTGTCCAAAGGGCAAGACCCTCCAAAAATATGCATAACTCATGAATGTCCCTCTCCACGGAAGTCTTTAGTAAAAGGCGAAAGGCTTATTCGTCATGAAGAGAGACCCGAGTAATTCTGACCTTTCACCGCCGTGGCCGGCAAAGGCGCCAGCCACGCCGATCAACCATTTAGCGGCGCACGCTCTTAGCTTTCTGGCAACATGGCAATATCCCCCCCCCCCCCCTCTGTGAGTCAGGTTATTCATCATATTAGAAATAGGGGGAGTAGGCCTCGTTCAAATGTTCACAAAGTTAGTGCTCTTATGTGCATCTGGTGATCTCACCTTTTTTTTTTTATTTAAGGAAAGCATCCTTAAAAAAAAAAAAAAAGTGAAATATCGGACACTTTGGAGAAGCACCAGGGGGCGCTACAGCGTAGAAAGCTCAGGTGGGCTGCGGAACACGGAACTAGGCATGACTTTGGTTACACCTGGCAGAGTGCTGTCCTCTTAAGGGGCCTCGGTTTGGCGTGGGGGGCCCCGCAAAACTGCATCTTCTGCAGTTTCGACTTAGAAGAATTCAGGGATATATATGGATTTGTACCCCCCTGTCCCCGGGCCGAAATTGGCTTATACTCCCCTGTCCCCGGGCAACTAGCGCCCGCGGCTGTGGGTCCAGACTCCGGGGGGGGGTGCTTAAAAGTGGGTCCCCGGGTTCGGATGGAGAGCCAGGTAGAGGACTTAGCTGGGCTCTGGCTGGGCACCCCGGTGGGGGCTGGAGGCTCCCCGGGGCCGCGTGGAGAGCCGGGCAAAACCCCATCTTTGGCCGTTTTGACTTCTGGACATAGTCATTTTCACAGATTTTGACTTCTGGACATAGTCATTTGGAGACATTTTCCACAATCCAAGCCATAGAGGCTGCATTGATCGATCGATCGATCGATCGATCGATCGATCGATTGATAGGTTTGATCGGTCGAACACTTAACCCCGCCCCCCGGGCCCTCCCCTCCCCGCTCTGTGGGCGTGGCCTATCGCTCCGGGGGGGGGTGGTTTGAAGCCGGGGGCGTGGCCTATCGGTGAGGAGGGAGTGGTTTGGAGCTGTGGGCGTGTCCTATCACCCGGGGGGGGGGTGGTTTGGAGCTGTGGGCGTGGCCTGTCGGCTTGGGGGCGTGGCCTATCACCTTGGATTGTGGTTTAAAGCCGTGTGCTTGTCCTCTAGCGGCGAGGTGTGTGTGGTTTGAAGCTGGGGGCGTGGCCTATCGCCATGGGGGCGTGGTTTGGAGCTGTGGGCGTGGCTTGTTGGCTTGGGGGCGTGGTTTGAGGCTGGGGGCGTGGCCTATCACCTTGGATTGTGGTTTAAAGCCGTGTGCTTGTCCTCCATCGGCGAGGTGTGTGTGGTTTGAAGCTGGGGGCGTGGCCTATCACCATGGGGGCGTGGTTGGGAGCTGTGGGCGTGGCTTATTGGCTTGGGGGCGTGGTTTACAGCAGTGGGACTCAAAAATAGCAGATCTACAAGCTCGTAGATCATAGCTCTATGAGCTTGTAGATCTGATATCGGCTGGGGGTGGGCGTGGCCTATCACCCTGGGGGGTGGGGTCTGAAGCTGTGGGCGGGGCCTATTGGCTTGGGGGCGTGGTTTCAAGCCGGGGGCGTGGCCTTTCCCCTCGGATTGGGGTTTTAAGCCGTGTGCTTGTCCTCTATCGGCGAGGGGGGTGTGGTTTGAAGCTGGGGGCGTGGCCTATTGTGCTTTAAGGCCGTGTGCTTGGCCTCTATCGGCGAGGTGTGTGTGGTTTGAAGCTGGGGGCGTGGCCTATCACCTTGGGGGGGGGGTGGGCCCAAATCATGCTTTGTCGGCTTCTGTAAAGTAGCTACAACAACACGTTAAGGCCACAGCTTGTGCAAAACTCACTCAAAGGTATTTGGTTTTCAACACTTCATCGGGGGAGAGCGCGAACGCAGTCCCCCACTACCAGAAATTATGCAGTCGAGATTCCCACATTTGGGGAATTCGCACGGGTCAGCAAAGCACGGAGTGCAATGGCTGAGCCTCGCCGTGGGTGAACCACTTTCACTTTTTCACTTTTTAGACATTTTATTTGATTCTGACAAAATATTACAGGCAGTTAATCAATACATTTACATAATATCGTTCGGAATTTCACAGATAATCTTAGTACTTTTCATTATAAATGACATATTCAATGGGTGAAGACATTTCATAACCTATTATAAGGCAACATGCTCAGATAATGTTTTTTTTTTTTTTTTTTTTTTTTTTTTTTTACAGTGTGTCTTTTAAAATGTCATGTTCAAAACCATTTCCAATTTTCCACAATCTTATTATCACATCTTTGTTATATCTGGTTTTGTCTCTGAGGATGTAATCCCGAGCTGTTGTTATGGCAAGCTTTGCTACCGACTCTGGTACCATGCTATACTTTTTAAAAACCAGTACATTCCTGCACTTCCAAATGGCCTCTTTTATGCAGTTAATTGCTGCCCACCATCTTGCCCATTTATCATACTCCTTAGAGTTCAGGTCACCATATATGACATCACTAGCAGTGGGGTCCCTATAGAGGTCAGTCAGCCAGGGCCTAAGGAACCCCCACACCCTCTGAGAGTGTGGACAGGACCAGAATAAGTGGTTAGCATTTTCGTCTGCGTTACAGTTCACTCTGGGACATTTACTGCTTCTGGAGCATCTCCTTGCATGCAGAAAGGCTCTGGTAGGAAGGCAGTTGTGTACTGCACTCCAGGCCACATCTTTATGCCCATTTACCAGGTATTTGGAGTTAACATTTTTCCAGACCTGGACACATTGTTTTTCTATCAAAACACCTACTGGCACTAGCCTAGTTGTCTGTGGTGACAGGCTCTTCTCCACCATACTCCTGTTCACTTTACCTACCACATTTCCCCCGAACTTTGCAGCCTTAAACAATATTTTTGCCTTTTCGTACAAAGTTGGCCTTGTCTCGGCGTGCGGTGTGTCTAGGGGGAGTCTTTTCCCAAATTTGCTTGAGACTATTTGTCCCACCCAAAACCTGGCAAAATATGTCCACAGGCTGGCACTATCGTCCACCAAAACTGCGTTTAACATCGGGGTTCAAAACAGGGCTTCCAATTTGGTACCTAATTCTGGCACTGCTTTTCCTCCCTTTTCAGCAGGCCGATACATTATTTCTCTTTTAACTCTCTCTTGTTGCGAACCCCATACAAACTGGAATATTGCTCTATTAAGCTGTGTAAGGAATGTTCTGGGCACTGGCAGGGTGGCTGCCAGATAGGTTAGGGATGCATGAATCTCAGCTTTAATGACGAGAACTTTGCCTGTAATGGACAATTCTCTGCCTTCCCATCTCAAAAGCTTGCCCTTGATCTTTGGGAGTCTTGCATCCCAATTGACTTTCATCATGTCTTTTCCAATTTCTAATCCCAGCACTTTGATCCTTTCTTTTTGTTCTTTCAGGCCCAAATCTATTTTGTCATTCCAATTTAAATACAGACATTCGCTCTTCGTTCTATTGAGCTTAGCCCCTGATGCTCTAGAGAAGCAATCGCTCCACCCTAGGGCCTTGACCAATGAGGTGTTGTCTATGCCAAATATTGTCATATCATCCATGTACAAGGTCAGCTTGGCCTCCCTGCCGCTGCTGCCTGGTACACGAAGACCTCGGATAGAGTGATCCTGCCGTATGGCGCAGGCCAGAGGCTCCATGGCCAAGATGAAGAGGACGACTGACAGCGGGCACCCCTGCCTAACCCCTGACTGCACCTTGAAGGTTTCAGTGCTATTTCCATTTATTACAACTCTGCTGACACATTCATTATACAGTAAGTCTATCCAGGCCCTTACTTTTGGCCCAAAACCAAATACCACCATCACCTCCTTTAGATACCACCATCGATCGATCGATCGATCGGTTTGATCGGTCGAACACTTAACCCCGCCCCCCGGGGCCTCCCCTCCCCGCTCTGTGGGCGTGGCCTATCGCTCCGGGGGGGGGGGTGGTTTGAAGCCGGGGGCGTGATAAGAACAGATACTACACTTGATCTTAGCCAAAAGGCCGAGAAGCGATAACCCCTTAACTGACTGCCTGAACGATCGCAATCTCCGCTGATTCCATCCTCACCCGGCCTGACACCCACTAGTCCCCCTCCTTTTGGCCTCATGAAGCTGTGGGCGTGGCTTATCGGCTTGGGGGTGTGGTTTGCAGCGGTGGGCGTGGCCTATCGGCTTGGGGGGGCGTGGTTTACAGCTGCGGGCGTGGCCTATCACCCAGGGGTGTTTGATTGATTGATTGAAAATGTTATTAGGCAAAAGAATGTAAAACAACACAGTTACATTTATGATACTTTTGTCTAAAAGGTCCGATCAAAAAAGTCCTTGCGGACTTGTTTCCGTCGGGGTCCTTGAATTAATTTCATAGACATAAGTGTGGTTTGAAGCTGTGGGCGTGGCTCGTAGATCTGATATCTTCCCTGCTTGCCTTCCTGCGGCAAATCATACTTTGTCAGCTACTGTAAAGTAGCTACAACGAGACGTCAAGGCCACAGAGTGACACAAATGCGCTCACGCCTACCTTGACCTCAAACATGCCCGCATACCACTGCTCTCCTTGTCATTTCCTTCAACAGCTGAGTTGGCCTTGTCCAAAGGGCAAGACCCTCCAAAAATATGCATAACTCATGAATGTCCCTCTCCACGGAAGTCTTTAGTAAAAGGCGAAAGGCTTATTCGTCATGAAGAGAGACCCGAGTAATTCTGACCTTTCACCGCCGTGGCCGGCAAAGGCGCCAGCCACGCCGATCAACCATTTAGCGGCGCACGCTCTTAGCTTTCTGGCAACATGGCAATATCCCCCCCCCCCCCCTCTGTGAGTCAGGTTATTCATCATATTAGAAATAGGGGGAGTAGGCCTCGTTCAAATGTTCACAAAGTTAGTGCTCTTATGTGCATCTGGTGATCTCACCTTTTTTTTTTTATTTAAGGAAAGCATCCTTAAAAAAAAAAAAAAAGTGAAATATCGGACACTTTGGAGAAGCACCAGGGGGCGCTACAGCGTAGAAAGCTCAGGTGGGCTGCGGAACACGGAACTAGGCATGACTTTGGTTACACCTGGCAGAGTGCTGTCCTCTTAAGGGGCCTCGGTTTGGCGTGGGGGGCCCCGCAAAACTGCATCTTCTGCAGTTTCGACTTAGAAGAATTCAGGGATATATATGGATTTGTACCCCCCTGTCCCCGGGCCGAAATTGGCTTATACTCCCCTGTCCCCGGGCAACTAGCGCCCGCGGCTGTGGGTCCAGACTCCGGGGGGGGGTGCTTAAAAGTGGGTCCCCGGGTTCGGATGGAGAGCCAGGTAGAGGACTTAGCTGGGCTCTGGCTGGGCACCCCGGTGGGGGCTGGAGGCTCCCCGGGGCCGCGTGGAGAGCCGGGCAAAACCCCATCTTTGGCCGTTTTGACTTCTGGACATAGTCATTTTCACAGATTTTGACTTCTGGACATAGTCATTTGGAGACATTTTCCACAATCCAAGCCATAGAGGCTGCATTGATCGATCGATCGATCGATCGATCGATCGATCGATTGATAGGTTTGATCGGTCGAACACTTAACCCCGCCCCCCGGGCCCTCCCCTCCCCGCTCTGTGGGCGTGGCCTATCGCTCCGGGGGGGGGTGGTTTGAAGCCGGGGGCGTGGCCTATCGGTGAGGAGGGAGTGGTTTGGAGCTGTGGGCGTGTCCTATCACCCGGGGGGGGGGTGGTTTGGAGCTGTGGGCGTGGCCTGTCGGCTTGGGGGCGTGGCCTATCACCTTGGATTGTGGTTTAAAGCCGTGTGCTTGTCCTCTAGCGGCGAGGTGTGTGTGGTTTGAAGCTGGGGGCGTGGCCTATCGCCATGGGGGCGTGGTTTGGAGCTGTGGGCGTGGCTTGTTGGCTTGGGGGCGTGGTTTGAGGCTGGGGGCGTGGCCTATCACCTTGGATTGTGGTTTAAAGCCGTGTGCTTGTCCTCCATCGGCGAGGTGTGTGTGGTTTGAAGCTGGGGGCGTGGCCTATCACCATGGGGGCGTGGTTGGGAGCTGTGGGCGTGGCTTATTGGCTTGGGGGCGTGGTTTACAGCAGTGGGACTCAAAAATAGCAGATCTACAAGCTCGTAGATCATAGCTCTATGAGCTTGTAGATCTGATATCGGCTGGGGGTGGGCGTGGCCTATCACCCTGGGGGGTGGGGTCTGAAGCTGTGGGCGGGGCCTATTGGCTTGGGGGCGTGGTTTCAAGCCGGGGGCGTGGCCTTTCCCCTCGGATTGGGGTTTTAAGCCGTGTGCTTGTCCTCTATCGGCGAGGGGGGTGTGGTTTGAAGCTGGGGGCGTGGCCTATTGTGCTTTAAGGCCGTGTGCTTGGCCTCTATCGGCGAGGTGTGTGTGGTTTGAAGCTGGGGGCGTGGCCTATCACCTTGGGGGGGGGGTGGGCCCAAATCATGCTTTGTCGGCTTCTGTAAAGTAGCTACAACAACACGTTAAGGCCACAGCTTGTGCAAAACTCACTCAAAGGTATTTGGTTTTCAACACTTCATCGGGGGAGAGCGCGAACGCAGTCCCCCACTACCAGAAATTATGCAGTCGAGATTCCCACATTTGGGGAATTCGCACGGGTCAGCAAAGCACGGAGTGCAATGGCTGAGCCTCGCCGTGGGTGAACCACTTTCACTTTTTCACTTTTTAGACATTTTATTTGATTCTGACAAAATATTACAGGCAGTTAATCAATACATTTACATAATATCGTTCGGAATTTCACAGATAATCTTAGTACTTTTCATTATAAATGACATATTCAATGGGTGAAGACATTTCATAACCTATTATAAGGCAACATGCTCAGATAATGTTTTTTTTTTTTTTTTTTTTTTTTTTTTTTACAGTGTGTCTTTTAAAATGTCATGTTCAAAACCATTTCCAATTTTCCACAATCTTATTATCACATCTTTGTTATATCTGGTTTTGTCTCTGAGGATGTAATCCCGAGCTGTTGTTATGGCAAGCTTTGCTACCGACTCTGGTACCATGCTATACTTTTTAAAAACCAGTACATTCCTGCACTTCCAAATGGCCTCTTTTATGCAGTTAATTGCTGCCCACCATCTTGCCCATTTATCATACTCCTTAGAGTTCAGGTCACCATATATGACATCACTAGCAGTGGGGTCCCTATAGAGGTCAGTCAGCCAGGGCCTAAGGAACCCCCACACCCTCTGAGAGTGTGGACAGGACCAGAATAAGTGGTTAGCATTTTCGTCTGCGTTACAGTTCACTCTGGGACATTTACTGCTTCTGGAGCATCTCCTTGCATGCAGAAAGGCTCTGGTAGGAAGGCAGTTGTGTACTGCACTCCAGGCCACATCTTTATGCCCATTTACCAGGTATTTGGAGTTAACATTTTTCCAGACCTGGACACATTGTTTTTCTATCAAAACACCTACTGGCACTAGCCTAGTTGTCTGTGGTGACAGGCTCTTCTCCACCATACTCCTGTTCACTTTACCTACCACATTTCCCCCGAACTTTGCAGCCTTAAACAATATTTTTGCCTTTTCGTACAAAGTTGGCCTTGTCTCGGCGTGCGGTGTGTCTAGGGGGAGTCTTTTCCCAAATTTGCTTGAGACTATTTGTCCCACCCAAAACCTGGCAAAATATGTCCACAGGCTGGCACTATCGTCCACCAAAACTGCGTTTAACATCGGGGTTCAAAACAGGGCTTCCAATTTGGTACCTAATTCTGGCACTGCTTTTCCTCCCTTTTCAGCAGGCCGATACATTATTTCTCTTTTAACTCTCTCTTGTTGCGAACCCCATACAAACTGGAATATTGCTCTATTAAGCTGTGTAAGGAATGTTCTGGGCACTGGCAGGGTGGCTGCCAGATAGGTTAGGGATGCATGAATCTCAGCTTTAATGACGAGAACTTTGCCTGTAATGGACAATTCTCTGCCTTCCCATCTCAAAAGCTTGCCCTTGATCTTTGGGAGTCTTGCATCCCAATTGACTTTCATCATGTCTTTTCCAATTTCTAATCCCAGCACTTTGATCCTTTCTTTTTGTTCTTTCAGGCCCAAATCTATTTTGTCATTCCAATTTAAATACAGACATTCGCTCTTCGTTCTATTGAGCTTAGCCCCTGATGCTCTAGAGAAGCAATCGCTCCACCCTAGGGCCTTGACCAATGAGGTGTTGTCTATGCCAAATATTGTCATATCATCCATGTACAAGGTCAGCTTGGCCTCCCTGCCGCTGCTGCCTGGTACACGAAGACCTCGGATAGAGTGATCCTGCCGTATGGCGCAGGCCAGAGGCTCCATGGCCAAGATGAAGAGGACGACTGACAGCGGGCACCCCTGCCTAACCCCTGACTGCACCTTGAAGGTTTCAGTGCTATTTCCATTTATTACAACTCTGCTGACACATTCATTATACAGTAAGTCTATCCAGGCCCTTACTTTTGGCCCAAAACCAAATACCACCATCACCTCCTTTAGATACCACCATCGATCGATCGATCGATCGGTTTGATCGGTCGAACACTTAACCCCGCCCCCCGGGGCCTCCCCTCCCCGCTCTGTGGGCGTGGCCTATCGCTCCGGGGGGGGGGGTGGTTTGAAGCCGGGGGCGTGATAAGAACAGATACTACACTTGATCTTAGCCAAAAGGCCGAGAAGCGATAACCCCTTAACTGACTGCCTGAACGATCGCAATCTCCGCTGATTCCATCCTCACCCGGCCTGACACCCACTAGTCCCCCTCCTTTTGGCCTCATGAAGCTGTGGGCGTGGCTTATCGGCTTGGGGGTGTGGTTTGCAGCGGTGGGCGTGGCCTATCGGCTTGGGGGGGCGTGGTTTACAGCTGCGGGCGTGGCCTATCACCCAGGGGTGTTTGATTGATTGATTGAAAATGTTATTAGGCAAAAGAATGTAAAACAACACAGTTACATTTATGATACTTTTGTCTAAAAGGTCCGATCAAAAAAGTCCTTGCGGACTTGTTTCCGTCGGGGTCCTTGAATTAATTTCATAGACATAAGTGTGGTTTGAAGCTGTGGGCGTGGCTCGTAGATCTGATATCTTCCCTGCTTGCCTTCCTGCGGCAAATCATACTTTGTCAGCTACTGTAAAGTAGCTACAACGAGACGTCAAGGCCACAGAGTGACACAAATGCGCTCACGCCTACCTTGACCTCAAACATGCCCGCATACCACTGCTCTCCTTGTCATTTCCTTCAACAGCTGAGTTGGCCTTGTCCAAAGGGCAAGACCCTCCAAAAATATGCATAACTCATGAATGTCCCTCTCCACGGAAGTCTTTAGTAAAAGGCGAAAGGCTTATTCGTCATGAAGAGAGACCCGAGTAATTCTGACCTTTCACCGCCGTGGCCGGCAAAGGCGCCAGCCACGCCGATCAACCATTTAGCGGCGCACGCTCTTAGCTTTCTGGCAACATGGCAATATCCCCCCCCCCCCCTCTGTGAGTCAGGTTATTCATCATATTAGAAATAGGGGGAGTAGGCCTCGTTCAAATGTTCACAAAGTTAGTGCTCTTATGTGCATCTGGTGATCTCACCTTTTTTTTTTTATTTAAGGAAAGCATCCTTAAAAAAAAAAAAAAAGTGAAATATCGGACACTTTGGAGAAGCACCAGGGGGCGCTACAGCGTAGAAAGCTCAGGTGGGCTGCGGAACACGGAACTAGGCATGACTTTGGTTACACCTGGCAGAGTGCTGTCCTCTTAAGGGGCCTCGGTTTGGCGTGGGGGGCCCCGCAAAACTGCATCTTCTGCAGTTTCGATTTAGAAGAATTCAGGGATATATATGGATTTGTACCCCCCTGTCCCCGGGCCGAAATTGGCTTATACTCCCCTGTCCCCGGGCAACTAGCGCCCGCGGCTGTGGGTCCAGACTCCGGGGGGGGGTGCTTAAAAGTGGGTCCCCGGGTTCGGATGGAGAGCCAGGTAGAGGACTTAGCTGGGCTCTGGCTGGGCACCCCGGTGGGGGCCGGAGGCTCCCCGGGGCCGCGTGGAGAGCCGGGCAAAACCCCATCTTTGGCCGTTTTGACTTCTGGACATAGTCATTTTCACAGATTTTGACTTCTGGACATAGTCATTTGGAGACATTTTCCACAATCCAAGCCATAGAGGCTGCATCGATCGATCGATCGATCGATCGATCGATCGATCGATCGATAGGTTTGATCGGTCGAACACTTAACCCCGCCCCCCGGGCCCTCCCCTCCCCGCTCTGTGGGCGTGGCCTATCGCTCCGGGGGGGGCGGTGGTTTGAAGCCGGGGGCGTGGCCTATCGGTGAGGAGGGAGTGGTTTGGAGCTGTGGGCGTGTCCTATCACCCGGGGGGGGGGTGGTTTGGAGCTGTGGGCGTGGCCTGTCGGCTTGGGGGCGTGGCCTATCACCTTGGATTGTGGTTTAAAGCCGTGTGCTTGTCCTCTAGCGGCGAGGTGTGTGTGGTTTGAAGCTGGGGGCGTGGCCTATCGCCATGGGGGCGTGGTTTGGAGCTGTGGGCGTGGCTTGTTGGCTTGGGGGCGTGGTTTGAGGCTGGGGGCGTGGCCTATCACCTTGGATTGTGGTTTAAAGCCGTGTGCTTGTCATCCATCGGCGAGGTGTGTGTGGTTTGAAGCTGGGGGCGTGGCCTATCACCATGGGGGCGTGGTTGGGAGCTGTGGGCGTGGCTTATCGGCTTGGGGGCGTGGTTTACAGCAGTGGGACTCAAAAATAGCAGATCTACAAGCTCGTAGATCATAGCTCTATGAGCTTGTAGATCTGATATCGGCTGGGGGTGGGCGTGGCCTATCACCCTGGGGGGTGGGGTCTGAAGCTGTGGGCGGGGCCTATTGGCTTGGGGGCGTGGTTTCAAGCCGGGGGCGTGGCCTTTCCCCTCGGATTGGGGTTTTAAGCCGTGTGCTTGTCCTCTATCGGCGAGGGGGGTGTGGTTTGAAGCTGGGGGCATGGCCTATTGTGCTTTAAGGCCGTGTGCTTGGCCTCTATCGGCGAGGTGTGTGTGGTTTGAAGCTGGGGGCGTGGCCTATCACCTTGGGGGGGGGGTGGGCCCAAATCATGCTTTGTCGGCTTCTGTAAAGTAGCTACAACAACACGTTAAGGCCACAGCTTGTGCAAAACTCACTCAAAGGTATTTGGTTTTCAACACTTCATCGGTGGAGAGCGCGAACGCAGTCCCCCACTACCAGAAATTATGCAGTCGAGATTCCCACATTTGGGGAATTCGCACGGGTCAGCAAAGCACGGAGTGCAATGGCTGAGCCTCGCCGTGGGTGAACCACCTTCGTGATCGTGGTGTCTCCCCTGCCAGGTAAGTATGCCTCGCCATCGCGTGGCGTGGAGGCAAGGACCCACACACGTACACGTCGCCTTGACGGTTCATACAACACATGCTCAAACCACACACTACTATGTTAACGTACACACATTTTATGAACCTCGTTGATGATAGCTGTTGATTGTTGGGTTGGAGGAAATGGGCTACATTTTGACTTGTACATGCATTGTTTTTTGGAAGTGGAATCCTGTACTTTAGAAACACTTTGAAAAACAATGTGTCACCCACCTGTTAATCCAGCCCAAGCTATTTATCGCATTATTTTCATTTAACATTAAAGTGAGTCTCCGTAAAGACCGTCAAAAATTGCCTTTGCCGACTATATTTCAAGTCGTCATCGGCGGGGTATTGGGTAAAGTTTTCAACTAGCAATAATCTCGCCTCGGTTAAACCTCATAGGCTAAGATACTGCCGCTGCGCAGGAATGCTTACAGTGCGTTTAGACGAGGTATTCTAGTGGAGGATGTTGTCACCTCACTGACGGTTTGATATCAAACAGTATTGGGTCTAGGCTCTATACCAGGAGCAAAGTGTGGTTATTTACTCACGTGTTCTTTCAACAAGGGGATAGGAGGTGCACCGTTCCCGGCGGCACTGCAGTGCCGGGTCAATGCGTGGAGTGAACGGAGCAAGCCCCTGTTTCAACTCCCGAGTTCAAAAATCCGTTTAATATGTAGTCCCCATATAGGGGACATATCAGATATTAAACTGATAAGAACAGATTTTTTTTCTTTCGAAAAGTTTTATTAAATCTTTGTACATACATTTTTCCAATATATTCATGAAATATATGCCACACATCAATTCAAAAACTCCGAAATTTTCTTGAAAAAAACACAGTTTGGGAAACCAAACAGAAAAAACAAGTAAAAACTAAACAATTCAATTCCTAAATCATGACAGCATTTCAAAACAAGGCTTTTTGCATCATACAAAGCCGTCAAAACTTCATTTTAGACTTTCTTTTTTTTTTCTTTTTTTTCGTTTTCTTCTTCTTTACCGTGGATTCATTTTTTTGTCTAGTGCGCAGTCTCTCTGAATATGACCAGGTTCATCACAAAAAGTACATCTCCTGATTTTGGGACTGGGACAGTCCTTCGTCCAGTGAGTGCCTTCTTCCTCCCTGCAGTTGCTGCAGTAATACCAAATCTTTTCTACTGGAGCGGGCTCTGTTTCACTCTCTGCCTCAGGTGAGGGCGGGCCTATGAGGCACCTGGGCTGCCCTGTATCAAAGGCCAACCTTGTCACCACCCCCTCATCAGACATTTTTTCCCCTCCCTCTGTCAGTGGCTGGTCTCTTGCCTCTCCTCGTCCCCCAGGGGGAGTGAAAGAGGCGGGTCTGCTCTCATCCCACCTTGGGCAATTCCCAATGAGGTGATCTGTCACCCCACACCTGCCGCAGTGCTTGAGTGGGTGTGTTGTAATCTCCATTGTCTCCTTTGCTGGGGCCTCGGCTGAGGCTTTTGGTCGGGCGTCGCCCTTAGCAGCTTTCGGTGGGGGCTCCTTTGTCCCACTTGTCGGAGATTTCGTTGGTGGTGGGCGTTTTTTTCCACCCTCCTCCGCTCCGGTGGGAAGCTCAGCACCACCAGTCATCGGTTGTCCTCCACCTGCTCCACCCCTCCTAGGGCAGCCTCTTCTGAGGTGGTCCGTGGACCCGCAAGTGTGGCATGTCTTTGGTACAGTACAATCCTTTGCACTGTGTCCTTTTGATTGGCACAGTTTGCACTTTAAATACTCCACACATTCACTGTCCCTGTGTCCATTTCCCCTACATTTTCTGCAGAAGGGCGGCTGCCGCTGGTAGTACAAACGGCCCCTCTCCTCCCCAATGGTAAAAAAGGCAGGGGGGTGTGCTAATCCATCAAAACCCTCCGGGTCTTTTTTCAAGATGACAGGGATTCTTGACTTCCCTGTCCAGATTCCTAAATCATCTAATACTTTTTTTTGCAGGTCTATTTTCTCACAGTAGTTTTGCAGGAAGTTTGCAATTTCCTCAAAAGTTACATGAGGGTTATACATTTGTAAAGTCATTTGTCTCCATCCAGGGTTTGCCAAACCTTCAATGTCAAAATCTCTTTTTTGATCCTCACCTAGATCGGTCCACCGGTTCCACACCTCATACATCGACTCGGAGCTACGGAGGGTCAAATCGAACGATCTCTCCATAGGGTTGTCCATCAGGCAGAGAATCTCCTCCACCTTCAATCCGAGGGTGTCCAGCAAGATGGCCTTTGCAAAAGGTTTTCTCTCCATCACCGGGGCCCCTCTCCTCGTCCATCGAAAGCGTAGTGAATACTTGATTCCGGTCCTCTTTGGTCCCATCCTCGTCGCCATATTGCCGTCAAAAGGTCAGGGTCTACACTTCCAAGACCCGTATCGATCCCTCTCGCCTTGATAAGAACAGATACTACACTTGATCTTAGCCAAAAGGCCGAGAAGCGATAACCCCTTAACTGACTGCCTGAACGATCGCAATCTCCGCTGATTCCATCCTCACCCGGCCTGACACCCACTAGTCCCCCTCCTTTTGGCCTCATGAAGCTGTGGGCGTGGCTTATCGGCTTGGGGGGTGTGGTTTGCAGCGGTGGGCGTGGCCTATCGGCTTGGGGGGGCGTGGTTTACAGCTGCGGGCGTGGCCTATCACCCAGGGGTGTTTGATTGATTGATTGAAAATGTTATTAGGCAAAAGAATGTAAAACAACACAGTTACATTTATGATACTTTTGTCTAAAAGGTCCGATCAAAAAAGTCCTTGCGGACTTGTTTCCGTCGGGGTCCTTGAATTAATTTCATAGACATAAGTGTGGTTTGAAGCTGTGGGCGTGGCTCGTAGATCTGATATCTTCCCTGCTTGCCTTCCTGCGGCAAATCATACTTTGTCAGCTACTGTAAAGTAGCTACAACGAGACGTCAAGGCCACAGAGTGACACAAATGCGCTCACGCCTACCTTGACCTCAAACATGCCCGCATACCACTGCTCTCCTTGTCATTTCCTTCAACAGCTGAGTTGGCCTTGTCCAAAGGGCAAGACCCTCCAAAAATATGCATAACTCATGAATGTCCCTCTCCACGGAAGTCTTTAGTAAAAGGCGAAAGGCTTATTCGTCATGAAGAGAGACCCGAGTAATTCTGACCTTTCACCGCCGTGGCCGGCAAAGGCGCCAGCCACGCCGATCAACCATTTAGCGGCGCACGCTCTTAGCTTTCTGGCAACATGGCAATATCCCCCCCCCCCTCTGTGAGTCAGGTTATTCATCATATTAGAAATAGGGGGAGTAGGCCTCGTTCAAATGTTCACAAAGTTAGTGCTCTTATGTGCATCTGGTGATCTCACCTTTTTAATTTTATTTAAGGAAAGCATCCTTAAAAAAAAAAAAAAAGTGAAATATCGGACACTTTGGAGAAGCACCAGGGGGCGCTACAGCGTAGAAAGCTCAGGTGGGCTGCGGAACACGGAACTAGGCATGACTTTGGTTACACCTGGCAGAGTGCTGTCCTCTTAAGGGGCCTCGGTTTGGCGTGGGGGGCCCCGCAAAACTGCATCTTCTGCAGTTTCGACTTAGAAGAATTCAGGGATATATATGGATTTGTACCCCCCTGTCCCCGGGCCGAAATTGGCTTATACTCCCCTGTCCCCGGGCAACTAGCGCCCGCGGCTGTGGGTCCAGACTCCGGGGGGGGGTGCTTAAAAGTGGGTCCCCGGGTTCGGATGGAGAGCCAGGTAGAGGACTTAGCTGGGCTCTGGCTGGGCACCCCGGTGGGGGCCGGAGGCTCCCCGGGGCCGCGTGGAGAGCCGGGCAAAACCCCATCTTTGGCCGTTTTGGCTTCTGGACATAGTCATTTTCACAGATTTTGACTTCTGGACATAGTCATTTGGAGACATTTTCCACAATCCAAGCCATAGAGGCTGCATTGATCGATCGATCGATCGATCGATCGATCGATCGATAGGTTTGATCGGTCGAACACTTAACCCCGCCCCCCGGGCCCTCCCCTCCCCGCTCTGTGGGCGTGGCCTATCGCTCCGGGGGGGGGGGTGGTTTGAAGCCGGGGGCGTGGCCTATCGGTGAGGAGGGAGTGGTTTGGAGCTGTGGGCGTGTCCTATCACCCGGGGGGGGGTGGTTTGGAGCTGTGGGCGTGGCCTGTCGGCTTGGGGGCGTGGCCTATCACCTTGGATTGTGGTTTAAAGCCGTGTGCTTGTCCTCTAGCGGCGAGGTGTGTGTGGTTTGAAGCTGGGGGCGTGGCCTATCGCCATGGGGGCGTGGTTTGGAGCTGTGGGCGTGGCTTGTTGGCTTGGGGGCGTGGTTTGAGGCTGGGGGCGTGGCCTATCACCTTGGATTGTGGTTTAAAGCCGTGTGCTTGTCCTCCATCGGCGAGGTGTGTGTGGTTTGAAGCTGGGGGCGTGGCCTATCACCATGGGGGCGTGGTTGGGAGCTGTGGGCGTGGCTTATCGGCTTGGGGGCGTGGTTTACAGCAGTGGGACTCAAAAATAGCAGATCTACAAGCTCGTAGATCATAGCTCTATGAGCTTGTAGATCTGATATCGGCTGGGGGTGGGCGTGGCCTATCACCCTGGGGGGTGGGGTCTGAAGCTGTGGGCGGGGCCTATTGGCTTGGGGGCGTGGTTTCAAGCCGGGGGCGTGGCCTTTCCCCTCGGATTGGGGTTTTAAGCCGTGTGCTTGTCCTCTATCGGCGAGGGGGGTGTGGTTTGAAGCTGGGGGCGTGGCCTATTGTGCTTTAAGGCCGTGTGCTTGGCCTCTATCGGCGAGGTGTGTGTGGTTTGAAGCTGGGGGCGTGGCCTATCACCTTGGGGGGGGGGTGGGCCCAAATCATGCTTTGTCGGCTTCTGTAAAGTAGCTACAACAACACGTTAAGGCCACAGCTTGTGCAAAACTCACTCAAAGGTATTTGGTTTTCAACACTTCATCGGGGGAGAGCGCGAACGCAGTCCCCCACTACCAGAAATTATGCAGTCGAGATTCCCACATTTGGGGAATTCGCACGGGTCAGCAAAGCACGGAGTGCAATGGCTGAGCCTCGCCGTGGGTGAACCACCTTCGTGATCGTGGTGTCTCCCCTGCCAGGTAAGTATGCCTCGCCATCGCGTGGCGTGGAGGCAAGGACCCACACACGTACACGTCGCCTTGACGGTTCATACAACACATGCTCAAACCACACACTACTATGTTAACGTACACACATTTTATGAACCTCGTTGATGATAGCTGTTGATTGTTGGGTTGGAGGAAATGGGCTACATTTTGACTTGTACATGCATTGTTTTTTGGAAGTGGAATCCTGTACTTTAGAAACACTTTGAAAAACAATGTGTCACCCACCTGTTAATCCAGCCCAAGCTATTTATCGCATTATTTTCATTTAACATTAAAGTGAGTCTCCGTAAAGACCGTCAAAAATTGCCTTTGCCGACTATATTTCAAGTCGTCATCGGCGGGGTATTGGGTAAAGTTTTCAACTAGCAATAATCTCGCCTCGGTTAAACCTCATAGGCTAAGATACTGCCGCTGCGCAGGAATGCTTACAGTGCGTTTAGACGAGGTATTCTAGTGGAGGATGTTGTCACCTCACTGACGGTTTGATATCAAACAGTATTGGGTCTAGGCTCTATACCAGGAGCAAAGTGTGGTTATTTACTCACGTGTTCTTTCAACAAGGGGATAGGAGGTGCACCGTTCCCGGCGGCACTGCAGTGCCGGGTCAATGCGTGGAGTGAACGGAGCAAGCCCCTGTTTCAACTCCCGAGTTCAAAAATCCGTTTAATATGTAGTCCCCATATAGGGGACATATCAGATATTAAACTGATAAGAACAGATACTACACTTGATCTTAGCCAAAAGGCCGAGAAGCGATAACCCCTTAACTGACTGCCTGAACGATCGCAATCTCCGCTGATTCCATCCTCACCCGGCCTGACACCCACTAGTCCCCCTCCTTTTGGCCTCATGAAGCTGTGGGCGTGGCTTATCGGCTTGGGGGTGTGGTTTGCAGCGGTGGGCGTGGCCTATCGGCTTGGGGGGGCGTGGTTTACAGCTGCGGGCGTGGCCTATCACCCAGGGGTGTTTGATTGATTGATTGAAAATGTTATTAGGCAAAAGAATGTAAAACAACACAGTTACATTTATGATACTTTTGTCTAAAAGGTCCGATCAAAAAAGTCCTTGCGGACTTGTTTCCGTCGGGGTCCTTGAATTAATTTCATAGACATAAGTGTGGTTTGAAGCTGTGGGCGTGGCTCGTAGATCTGATATCTTCCCTGCTTGCCTTCCTGCGGCAAATCATACTTTGTCAGCTACTGTAAAGTAGCTACAACGAGACGTCAAGGCCACAGAGTGACACAAATGCGCTCACGCCTACCTTGACCTCAAACATGCCCGCATACCACTGCTCTCCTTGTCATTTCCTTCAACAGCTGAGTTGGCCTTGTCCAAAGGGCAAGACCCTCCAAAAATATGCATAACTCATGAATGTCCCTCTCCACGGAAGTCTTTAGTAAAAGGCGAAAGGCTTATTCGTCATGAAGAGAGACCCGAGTAATTCTGACCTTTCACCGCCGTGGCCGGCAAAGGCGCCAGCCACGCCGATCAACCATTTAGCGGCGCACGCTCTTAGCTTTCTGGCAACATGGCAATATCCCCCCCCCCCTCTGTGAGTCAGGTTATTCATCATATTAGAAATAGGGGGAGTAGGCCTCGTTCAAATGTTCACAAAGTTAGTGCTCTTATGTGCATCTGGTGATCTCACCTTTTTAATTTTATTTAAGGAAAGCATCCTTAAAAAAAAAAAAAAAGTGAAATATCGGACACTTTGGAGAAGCACCAGGGGGCGCTACAGCGTAGAAAGCTCAGGTGGGCTGCGGAACACGGAACTAGGCATGACTTTGGTTACACCTGGCAGAGTGCTGTCCTCTTAAGGGGCCTCGGTTTGGCGTGGGGGGCCCCGCAAAACTGCATCTTCTGCAGTTTCGACTTAGAAGAATTCAGGGATATATATGGATTTGTACCCCCCTGTCCCCGGGCCGAAATTGGCTTATACTCCCCTGTCCCCGGGCAACTAGCGCCCGCGGCTGTGGGTCCAGACTCCGGGGGGGGGTGCTTAAAAGTGGGTCCCCGGGTTCGGATGGAGAGCTAGGTAGAGGACTTAGCTGGGCTCTGGCTGGGCACCCCGGTGGGGGCCGGAGGCTCCCCGGGGCCGCGTGGAGAGCCGGGCAAAACCCCATCTTTGGCCGTTTTGGCTTCTGGACATAGTCATTTTCACAGATTTTGACTTCTGGACATAGTCATTTGGAGACATTTTCCACAATCCAAGCCATAGAGGCTGCATTGATCGATCGATCGATCGATCGATCGATCGATCGATAGGTTTGATCGGTCGAACACTTAACCCCGCCCCCCGGGCCCTCCCCTCCCCGCTCTGTGGGCGTGGCCTATCGCTCCGGGGGGGGGGGTGGTTTGAAGCCGGGGGCGTGGCCTATCGGTGAGGAGGGAGTGGTTTGGAGCTGTGGGCGTGTCCTATCACCCGGGGGGGGGTGGTTTGGAGCTGTGGGCGTGGCCTGTCGGCTTGGGGGCGTGGCCTATCACCTTGGATTGTGGTTTAAAGCCGTGTGCTTGTCCTCTAGCGGCGAGGTGTGTGTGGTTTGAAGCTGGGGGTGTGGCCTATCGCCATGGGGGCGTGGTTTGGAGCTGTGGGCGTGGCTTGTTGGCTTGGGGGCGTGGTTTGAGGCTGGGGGCGTGGCCTATCACCTTGGATTGTGGTTTAAAGCCGTGTGCTTGTCCTCCATCGGCGAGGTGTGTGTGGTTTGAAGCTGGGGGCGTGGCCTATCACCATGGGGGCGTGGTTGGGAGCTGTGGGCGTGGCTTATCGGCTTGGGGGCGTGGTTTACAGCAGTGGGACTCAAAAATAGCAGATCTACAAGCTCGTAGATCATAGCTCTATGAGCTTGTAGATCTGATATCGGCTGGGGGTGGGCGTGGCCTATCACCCTGGGGGGTGGGGTCTGAAGCTGTGGGCGGGGCCTATTGGCTTGGGGGCGTGGTTTCAAGCCGGGGGCGTGGCCTTTCCCCTCGGATTGGGGTTTTAAGCCGTGTGCTTGTCCTCTATCGGCGAGGGGGGTGTGGTTTGAAGCTGGGGGCGTGGCCTATTGTGCTTTAAGGCCGTGTGCTTGGCCTCTATCGGCGAGGTGTGTGTGGTTTGAAGCTGGGGGCGTGGCCTATCACCTTGGGGGGGGGGGTGGGCCCAAATCATGCTTTGTCGGCTTCTGTAAAGTAGCTACAACAACACGTTAAGGCCACAGCTTGTGCAAAACTCACTCAAAGGTATTTGGTTTTCAACACTTCATCGGGGGAGAGCGCGAACGCAGTCCCCCACTACCAGAAATTATGCAGTCGAGATTCCCACATTTGGGGAATTCGCACGGGTCAGCAAAGCACGGAGTGCAATGGCTGAGCCTCGCCGTGGGTGAACCACCTTCGTGATCGTGGTGTCTCCCCTGCCAGGTAAGTATGCCTCGCCATCGCGTGGCGTGGAGGCAAGGACCCACACACGTACACGTCGCCTTGACGGTTCATACAACACATGCTCAAACCACACACTACTATGTTAACGTACACACATTTTATGAACCTCGTTGATGATAGCTGTTGATTGTTGGGTTGGAGGAAATGGGCTACATTTTGACTTGTACATGCATTGTTTTTTGGAAGTGGAATCCTGTACTTTAGAAACACTTTGAAAAACAATGTGTCACCCACCTGTTAATCCAGCCCAAGCTATTTATCGCATTATTTTCATTTAACATTAAAGTGAGTCTCCGTAAAGACCGTCAAAAATTGCCTTCGCCGACTATATTTCAAGTCGTCATCGGCGGGGTATTGGGTAAAGTTTTCAACTAGCAATAATCTCGCCTCGGTTAAACCTCATAGGCTAAGATACTGCCGCTGCGCAAGAATGCTTACAGTGCGTTTAGACGAGGTATTCTAGTGGAGGATGTTGTCACCTCACTGACGGTTTGATATCAAACAGTATTGGGTCTAGGCTCTATACCAGGAGCAAAGTGTGGTTATTTACTCACGTGTTCTTTCAACAAGGGGATAGGAGGTGCACCGTTCCCGGCGGCACTGCAGTGCCGGGTCAATGCGTGGAGTGAACGGAGCAAGCCCCTGTTTCAACTCCCGAGTTCAAAAATCCGTTTAATATGTAGTCCCCATATAGGGGACATATCAGATATTAAACTGATAAGAACAGATACTACACTTGATCTTAGCCAAAAGGCCGAGAAGCGATAACCCCTTAACTGACTGCCTGAACGATCGCAATCTCCGCTGATTCCATCCTCACCCGGCCTGACACCCACTAGTCCCCCTCCTTTTGGCCTCATGAAGCTGTGGGCGTGGCTTATCGGCTTGGGGGTGTGGTTTGCAGCGGTGGGCGTGGCCTATCGGCTTGGGGGGGCGTGGTTTACAGCTGCGGGCGTGGCCTATCACCCAGGGGTGTTTGATTGATTGATTGAAAATGTTATTAGGCAAAAGAATGTAAAACAACACAGTTACATTTATGATACTTTTGTCTAAAAGGTCCGATCAAAAAAGTCCTTGCGGACTTGTTTCCGTCGGGGTCCTTGAATTAATTTCATAGACATAAGTGTGGTTTGAAGCTGTGGGCGTGGCTCGTAGATCTGATATCTTCCCTGCTTGCCTTCCTGCGGCAAATCATACTTTGTCAGCTACTGTAAAGTAGCTACAACGAGACGTCAAGGCCACAGAGTGACACAAATGCGCTCACGCCTACCTTGACCTCAAACATGCCCGCATACCACTGCTCTCCTTGTCATTTCCTTCAACAGCTGAGTTGGCCTTGTCCAAAGGGCAAGACCCTCCAAAAATATGCATAACTCATGAATGTCCCTCTCCACGGAAGTCTTTAGTAAAAGGCGAAAGGCTTATTCGTCATGAAGAGAGACCCGAGTAATTCTGACCTTTCACCGCCGTGGCCGGCAAAGGCGCCAGCCACGCCGATCAACCATTTAGCGGCGCACGCTCTTAGCTTTCTGGCAACATGGCAATATCCCCCCCCCCCTCTGTGAGTCAGGTTATTCATCATATTAGAAATAGGGGGAGTAGGCCTCGTTCAAATGTTCACAAAGTTAGTGCTCTTATGTGCATCTGGTGATCTCACCTTTTTTATTTTATTTAAGGAAAGCATCCTTAAAAAAAAAAAAAAAGTGAAATATCGGACACTTTGGAGAAGCACCAGGGGGCGCTACAGCGTAGAAAGCTCAGGTGGGCTGCGGAACACGGAACTAGGCATGACTTTGGTTACACCTGGCAGAGTGCTGTCCTCTTAAGGGGCCTCGGTTTGGCGTGGGGGGCCCCGCAAAACTGCATCTTCTGCAGTTTCGACTTAGAAGAATTCAGGGATATATATGGATTTGTACCCCCCTGTCCCCGGGCCGAAATTGGCTTATACTCCCCTGTCCCCGGGCAACTAGCGCCCGCGGCTGTGGGTCCAGACTCCGGGGGGGGGTGCTTAAAAGTGGGTCCCCGGGTTCGGATGGAGAGCCAGGTAGAGGACTTAGCTGGGCTCTGGCTGGGCACCCCGGTGGGGGCCGGAGGCTCCCCGGGGCCGCGTGGAGAGCCGGGCAAAACCCCATCTTTGGCCGTTTTGGCTTCTGGACATAGTCATTTTCACAGATTTTGACTTCTGGACATAGTCATTTGGAGACATTTTCCACAATCCAAGCCATAGAGGCTGCATTGATCGATCGATCGATCGATCGATCGATCGATAGGTTTGATCGGTCGAACACTTAACCCCGCCCCCCGGGCCCTCCCCTCCCCGCTCTGTGGGCGTGGCCTATCGCTCCGGGGGGGGGGGGTGGTTTGAAGCCGGGGGCGTGGCCTATCGGTGAGGAGGGAGTGGTTTGGAGCTGTGGGCGTGTCCTATCACCCGGGGGGGGGTGGTTTGGAGCTGTGGGCGTGGCCTGTCGGCTTGGGGGCGTGGCCTATCACCTTGGATTGTGGTTTAAAGCCGTGTGCTTGTCCTCTAGCGGCGAGGTGTGTGTGGTTTGAAGCTGGGGGCGTGGCCTATCGCCATGGGGGCGTGGTTTGGAGCTGTGGGCGTGGCTTGTTGGCTTGGGGGCGTGGTTTGAGGCTGGGGGCGTGGCCTATCACCTTGGATTGTGGTTTAAAGCCGTGTGCTTGTCCTCCATCGGCGAGGTGTGTGTGGTTTGAAGCTGGGGGCGTGGCCTATCACCATGGGGGCGTGGTTGGGAGCTGTGGGCGTGGCTTATCGGCTTGGGGGCGTGGTTTACAGCAGTGGGACTCAAAAATAGCAGATCTACAAGCTCGTAGATCATAGCTCTATGAGCTTGTAGATCTGATATCGGCTGGGGGTGGGCGTGGCCTATCACCCTGGGGGGTGGGGTCTGAAGCTGTGGGCGGGGCCTATTGGCTTGGGGGCGTGGTTTCAAGCCGGGGGCGTGGCCTTTCCCCTCGGATTGGGGTTTTAAGCCGTGTGCTTGTCCTCTATCGGCGAGGGGGGTGTGGTTTGAAGCTGGGGGCGTGGCCTATTGTGCTTTAAGGCCGTGTGCTTGGCCTCTATCGGCGAGGTGTGTGTGGTTTGAAGCTGGGGGCGTGGCCTATCACCTTGGGGGGGGGGTGGGCCCAAATCATGCTTTGTCGGCTTCTGTAAAGTAGCTACAACAACACGTTAAGGCCACAGCTTGTGCAAAACTCACTCAAAGGTATTTGGTTTTCAACACTTCATCGGGGGAGAGCGCGAACGCAGTCCCCCACTACCAGAAATTATGCAGTCGAGATTCCCACATTTGGGGAATTCGCACGGGTCAGCAAAGCACGGAGTGCAATGGCTGAGCCTCGCCGTGGGTGAACCACCTTCGTGATCGTGGTGTCTCCCCTGCCAGGTAAGTATGCCTCGCCATCGCGTGGCGTGGAGGCAAGGACCCACACACGTACACGTCGCCTTGACGGTTCATACAACACATGCTCAAACCACACACTACTATGTTAACGTACACACATTTTATGAACCTCGTTGATGATAGCTGTTGATTGTTGGGTTGGAGGAAATGGGCTACATTTTGACTTGTACATGCATTGTTTTTTGGAAGTGGAATCCTGTACTTTAGAAACACTTTGAAAAACAATGTGTCACCCACCTGTTAATCCAGCCCAAGCTATTTATCGCATTATTTTCATTTAACATTAAAGTGAGTCTCCGTAAAGACCGTCAAAAATTGCCTTTGCCGACTATATTTCAAGTCGTCATCGGCGGGGTATTGGGTAAAGTTTTCAACTAGCAATAATCTCGCCTCGGTTAAACCTCATAGGCTAAGATACTGCCGCTGCGCAGGAATGCTTACAGTGCGTTTAGACGAGGTATTCTAGTGGAGGATGTTGTCACCTCACTGACGGTTTGATATCAAACAGTATTGGGTCTAGGCTCTATACCAGGAGCAAAGTGTGGTTATTTACTCACGTGTTCTTTCAACAAGGGGATAGGAGGTGCACCGTTCCCGGCGGCACTGCAGTGCCGGGTCAATGCGTGGAGTGAACGGAGCAAGCCCCTGTTTCAACTCCCGAGTTCAAAAATCCGTTTAATATGTAGTCCCCATATAGGGGACATATCAGATATTAAACTGATAAGAACAGATACTACACTTGATCTTAGCCAAAAGGCAGAGAAGCGATAACCCCTTAACTGACTGCCTGAACGATCGCAATCTCCGCTGATTCCATCCTCACCCGGCCTGACACCCACTAGTCCCCCTCCTTTTGGCCTCATGAAGCTGTGGGCGTGGCTTATCGGCTTGGGGGTGTGGTTTGCAGCGGTGGGCGTGGCCTATCGGCTTGGGGGGGCGTGGTTTACAGCTGCGGGCGTGGCCTATCACCCAGGGGTGTTTGATTGATTGATTGAAAATGTTATTAGGCAAAAGAATGTAAAACAACACAGTTACATTTATGATACTTTTGTCTAAAAGGTCCGATCAAAAAAGTCCTTGCGGACTTGTTTCCGTCGGGGTCCTTGAATTAATTTCATAGACATAAGTGTGGTTTGAAGCTGTGGGCGTGGCTCGTAGATCTGATATCTTCCCTGCTTGCCTTCCTGCGGCAAATCATACTTTGTCAGCTACTGTAAAGTAGCTACAACGAGACGTCAAGGCCACAGAGTGACACAAATGCGCTCACGCCTACCTTGACCTCAAACATGCCCGCATACCACTGCTCTCCTTGTCATTTCCTTCAACAGCTGAGTTGGCCTTGTCCAAAGGGCAAGACCCTCCAAAAATATGCATAACTCATGAATGTCCCTCTCCACGGAAGTCTTTAGTAAAAGGCGAAAGGCTTATTCGTCATGAAGAGAGACCCGAGTAATTCTGACCTTTCACCGCCGTGGCCGGCAAAGGCGCCAGCCACGCCGATCAACCATTTAGCGGCGCACGCTCTTAGCTTTCTGGCAACATGGCAATATCCCCCCCCCCCTCTGTGAGTCAGGTTATTCATCATATTAGAAATAGGGGGAGTAGGCCTCGTTCAAATGTTCACAAAGTTAGTGCTCTTATGTGCATCTGGTGATCTCACCTTTTTTATTTTATTTAAGGAAAGCATCCTTAAAAAAAAAAAAAAAGTGAAATATCGGACACTTTGGAGAAGCACCAGGGGGCGCTACAGCGTAGAAAGCTCAGGTGGGCTGCGGAACACGGAACTAGGCATGACTTTGGTTACACCTGGCAGAGTGCTGTCCTCTTAAGGGGCCTCGGTTTGGCGTGGGGGGCCCCGCAAAACTGCATCTTCTGCAGTTTCGACTTAGAAGAATTCAGGGATATATATGGATTTGTACCCCCCTGTCCCCGGGCCGAAATTGGCTTATACTCCCCTGTCCCCGGGCAACTAGCGCCCGCGGCTGTGGGTCCAGACTCCGGGGGGGGGTGCTTAAAAGTGGGTCCCCGGGTTCGGATGGAGAGCCAGGTAGAGGACTTAGCTGGGCTCTGGCTGGGCACCCCGGTGGGGGCCGGAGGCTCCCCGGGGCCGCGTGGAGAGCCGGGCAAAACCCCATCTTTGGCCGTTTTGGCTTCTGGACATAGTCATTTTCACAGATTTTGACTTCTGGACATAGTCATTTGGAGACATTTTCCACAATCCAAGCCATAGAGGCTGCATTGATCGATCGATCGATCGATCGATCGATCGATCGATAGGTTTGATCGGTCGAACACTTAACCCCGCCCCCCGGGCCCTCCCCTCCCCGCTCTGTGGGCGTGGCCTATCGCTCCGGGGGGGGGGGTGGTTTGAAGCCGGGGGCGTGGCCTATCGGTGAGGAGGGAGTGGTTTGGAGCTGTGGGCGTGTCCTATCACCCGGGGGGGGGGGTGGTTTGGAGCTGTGGGCGTGGCCTGTCGGCTTGGGGGCGTGGCCTATCACCTTGGATTGTGGTTTAAAGCCGTGTGCTTGTCCTCTAGCGGCGAGGTGTGTGTGGTTTGAAGCTGGGGGCGTGGCCTATCGCCATGGGGGCGTGGTTTGGAGCTGTGGGCGTGGCTTGTTGGCTTGGGGGCGTGGTTTGAGGCTGGGGGCGTGGCCTATCACCTTGGATTGTGGTTTAAAGCCGTGTGCTTGTCCTCCATCGGCGAGGTGTGTGTGGTTTGAAGCTGGGGGCGTGGCCTATCACCATGGGGGCGTGGTTGGGAGCTGTGGGCGTGGCTTATCGGCTTGGGGGCGTGGTTTACAGCAGTGGGACTCAAAAATAGCAGATCTACAAGCTCGTAGATCATAGCTCTATGAGCTTGTAGATCTGATATCGGCTGGGGGTGGGCGTGGCCTATCACCCTGGGGGGTGGGGTCTGAAGCTGTGGGCGGGGCCTATTGGCTTGGGGGCGTGGTTTCAAGCCGGGGGCGTGGCCTTTCCCCTCGGATTGGGGTTTTAAGCCGTGTGCTTGTCCTCTATCGGCGAGGGGGGTGTGGTTTGAAGCTGGGGGCGTGGCCTATTGTGCTTTAAGGCCGTGTGCTTGGCCTCTATCGGCGAGGTGTGTGTGGTTTGAAGCTGGGGGCGTGGCCTATCACCTTGGGGGGGGGGTGGGCCCAAATCATGCTTTGTCGGCTTCTGTAAAGTAGCTACAACAACACGTTAAGGCCACAGCTTGTGCAAAACTCACTCAAAGGTATTTGGTTTTCAACACTTCATCGGGGGAGAGCGCGAACGCAGTCCCCCACTACCAGAAATTATGCAGTCGAGATTCCCACATTTGGGGAATTCGCACGGGTCAGCAAAGCACGGAGTGCAATGGCTGAGCCTCGCCGTGGGTGAACCACCTTCGTGATCGTGGTGTCTCCCCTGCCAGGTAAGTATGCCTCGCCATCGCGTGGCGTGGAGGCAAGGACCCACACACGTACACGTCGCCTTGACGGTTCATACAACACATGCTCAAACCACACACTACTATGTTAACGTACACACATTTTATGAACCTCGTTGATGATAGCTGTTGATTGTTGGGTTGGAGGAAATGGGCTACATTTTGACTTGTACATGCATTGTTTTTTGGAAGTGGAATCCTGTACTTTAGAAACACTTTGAAAAACAATGTGTCACCCACCTGTTAATCCAGCCCAAGCTATTTATCGCATTATTTTCATTTAACATTAAAGTGAGTCTCCGTAAAGACCGTCAAAAATTGCCTTTGCCGACTATATTTCAAGTCGTCATCGGCGGGGTATTGGGTAAAGTTTTCAACTAGCAATAATCTCGCCTCGGTTAAACCTCATAGGCTAAGATACTGCCGCTGCGCAGGAATGCTTACAGTGCGTTTAGACGAGGTATTCTAGTGGAGGATGTTGTCACCTCACTGACGGTTTGATATCAAACAGTATTGGGTCTAGGCTCTATACCAGGAGCAAAGTGTGGTTATTTACTCACGTGTTCTTTCAACAAGGGGATAGGAGGTGCACCGTTCCCGGCGGCACTGCAGTGCCGGGTCAATGCGTGGAGTGAACGGAGCAAGCCCCTGTTTCAACTCCCGAGTTCAAAAATCCGTTTAATATGTAGTCCCCATATAGGGGACATATCAGATATTAAACTGATAAGAACAGATACTACACTTGATCTTAGCCAAAAGGCCGAGAAGCGATAACCCCTTAACTGACTGCCTGAACGATCGCAATCTCCGCTGATTCCATCCTCACCCGGCCTGACACCCACTAGTCCCCCTCCTTTTGGCCTCATGAAGCTGTGGGCGTGGCTTATCGGCTTGGGGGTGTGGTTTGCAGCGGTGGGCGTGGCCTATCGGCTTGGGGGGGCGTGGTTTACAGCTGCGGGCGTGGCCTATCACCCAGGGGTGTTTGATTGATTGATTGAAAATGTTATTAGGCAAAAGAATGTAAAACAACACAGTTACATTTATGATACTTTTGTCTAAAAGGTCCGATCAAAAAAGTCCTTGCGGACTTGTTTCCGTCGGGGTCCTTGAATTAATTTCATAGACATAAGTGTGGTTTGAAGCTGTGGGCGTGGCTCGTAGATCTGATATCTTCCCTGCTTGCCTTCCTGCGGCAAATCATACTTTGTCAGCTACTGTAAAGTAGCTACAACGAGACGTCAAGGCCACAGAGTGACACAAATGCGCTCACGCCTACCTTGACCTCAAACATGCCCGCATACCACTGCTCTCCTTGTCATTTCCTTCAACAGCTGAGTTGGCCTTGTCCAAAGGGCAAGACCCTCCAAAAATATGCATAACTCATGAATGTCCCTCTCCACGGAAGTCTTTAGTAAAAGGCGAAAGGCTTATTCGTCATGAAGAGAGACCCGAGTAATTCTGACCTTTCACCGCCGTGGCCGGCAAAGGCGCCAGCCACGCCGATCAACCATTTAGCGGCGCACGCTCTTAGCTTTCTGGCAACATGGCAATATCCCCCCCCCCCTCTGTGAGTCAGGTTATTCATCATATTAGAAATAGGGGGAGTAGGCCTCGTTCAAATGTTCACAAAGTTAGTGCTCTTATGTGCATCTGGTGATCTCACCTTTTTTATTTTATTTAAGGAAAGCATCCTTAAAAAAAAAAAAAAAGTGAAATATCGGACACTTTGGAGAAGCACCAGGGGGCGCTACAGCGTAGAAAGCTCAGGTGGGCTGCGGAACACGGAACTAGGCATGACTTTGGTTACACCTGGCAGAGTGCTGTCCTCTTAAGGGGCCTCGGTTTGGCGTGGGGGGCCCCGCAAAACTGCATCTTCTGCAGTTTCGACTTAGAAGAATTCAGGGATATATATGGATTTGTACCCCCCTGTCCCCGGGCCGAAATTGGCTTATACTCCCCTGTCCCCGGGCAACTAGCGCCCGCGGCTGTGGGTCCAGACTCCGGGGGGGGGTGCTTAAAAGTGGGTCCCCGGGTTCGGATGGAGAGCCAGGTAGAGGACTTAGCTGGGCTCTGGCTGGGCACCCCGGTGGGGGCCGGAGGCTCCCCGGGGCCGCGTGGAGAGCCGGGCAAAACCCCATCTTTGGCCGTTTTGGCTTCTGGACATAGTCATTTTCACAGATTTTGACTTCTGGACATAGTCATTTGGAGACATTTTCCACAATCCAAGCCATAGAGGCTGCATTGATCGATCGATCGATCGATCGATCGATCGATCGATAGGTTTGATCGGTCGAACACTTAACCCCGCCCCCCGGGCCCTCCCCTCCCCGCTCTGTGGGCGTGGCCTATCGCTCCGGGGGGGGGGGTGGTTTGAAGCCGGGGGCGTGGCCTATCGGTGAGGAGGGAGTGGTTTGGAGCTGTGGGCGTGTCCTATCACCCGGGGGGGGGGTGGTTTGGAGCTGTGGGCGTGGCCTGTCGGCTTGGGGGCGTGGCCTATCACCTTGGATTGTGGTTTAAAGCCGTGTGCTTGTCCTCTAGCGGCGAGGTGTGTGTGGTTTGAAGCTGGGGGCGTGGCCTATCGCCATGGGGGCGTGGTTTGGAGCTGTGGGCGTGGCTTGTTGGCTTGGGGGCGTGGTTTGAGGCTGGGGGCGTGGCCTATCACCTTGGATTGTGGTTTAAAGCCGTGTGCTTGTCCTCCATCGGCGAGGTGTGTGTGGTTTGAAGCTGGGGGCGTGGCCTATCACCATGGGGGCGTGGTTGGGAGCTGTGGGCGTGGCTTATCGGCTTGGGGGCGTGGTTTACAGCAGTGGGACTCAAAAATAGCAGATCTACAAGCTCGTAGATCATAGCTCTATGAGCTTGTAGATCTGATATCGGCTGGGGGTGGGCGTGGCCTATCACCCTGGGGGGTGGGGTCTGAAGCTGTGGGCGGGGCCTATTGGCTTGGGGGCGTGGTTTCAAGCCGGGGGCGTGGCCTTTCCCCTCGGATTGGGGTTTTAAGCCGTGTGCTTGTCCTCTATCGGCGAGGGGGGTGTGGTTTGAAGCTGGGGGCGTGGCCTATTGTGCTTTAAGGCCGTGTGCTTGGCCTCTATCGGCGAGGTGTGTGTGGTTTGAAGCTGGGGGCGTGGCCTATCACCTTGGGGGGGGGGTGGGCCCAAATCATGCTTTGTCGGCTTCTGTAAAGTAGCTACAACAACACGTTAAGGCCACAGCTTGTGCAAAACTCACTCAAAGGTATTTGGTTTTCAACACTTCATCGGGGGAGAGCGCGAACGCAGTCCCCCACTACCAGAAATTATGCAGTCGAGATTCCCACATTTGGGGAATTCGCACGGGTCAGCAAAGCACGGAGTGCAATGGCTGAGCCTCGCCGTGGGTGAACCACCTTCGTGATCGTGGTGTCTCCCCTGCCAGGTAAGTATGCCTCGCCATCGCGTGGCGTGGAGGCAAGGACCCACACACGTACACGTCGCCTTGACGGTTCATACAACACATGCTCAAACCACACACTACTATGTTAACGTACACACATTTTATGAACCTCGTTGATGATAGCTGTTGATTGTTGGGTTGGAGGAAATGGGCTACATTTTGACTTGTACATGCATTGTTTTTTGGAAGTGGAATCCTGTACTTTAGAAACACTTTGAAAAACAATGTGTCACCCACCTGTTAATCCAGCCCAAGCTATTTATCGCATTATTTTCATTTAACATTAAAGTGAGTCTCCGTAAAGACCGTCAAAAATTGCCTTTGCCGACTATATTTCAAGTCGTCATCGGCGGGGTATTGGGTAAAGTTTTCAACTAGCAATAATCTCGCCTCGGTTAAACCTCATAGGCTAAGATACTGCCGCTGCGCAGGAATGCTTACAGTGCGTTTAGACGAGGTATTCTAGTGGAGGATGTTGTCACCTCACTGACGGTTTGATATCAAACAGTATTGGGTCTAGGCTCTATACCAGGAGCAAAGTGCGGTTATTTACTCACGTGTTCTTTCAACAAGGGGATAGGAGGTGCACCGTTCCCGGCGGCACTGCAGTGCCGGGTCAATGCGTGGAGTGAACGGAGCAAGCCCCTGTTTCAACTCCCGAGTTCAAAAATCCGTTTAATATGTAGTCCCCATATAGGGGACATATCAGATATTAAACTGATAAGAACAGATTTTTCTTTCGAAAAGTTTTATTGAATCTTATCCTTTCAGAAACAATACAAATTTTCAAACTTTTCTTAAAAAAAAAAAAAAAAAAAGTTGGGCTATACATATGGAAATAAAATTCATGCATATAACCAAACAAAAAAAACATGAAACCATTAACACATATCATGACAGGACTACAAACAGAATTGTCATGTATGACATACAGACGATAAGATCAGAACATTATTTTTTCTTTTTCTTTTTCTTTTTTTTTTTTTTCCTTTCCCCCCCCGCAATATACGAAAACAACAAAGCAAGTAAACCAAAAAACTTTTTCATAACATCTTCAGGACTTAAACGTGTGTCATAACTCCAGTCCGCCTACTCTGGCGGTTGGTAACTTAGAAAAGTCTTTTCACTGCCATCAGTCATTATGAACACATTTCTCATCAGCTGACCTTCCCGCCGCCTTGTTGGGGCACTCCTCCAGCAGGTGAGGATAGGGGAAGTGAGTACATAGTCTAATATCGCATTGATACTTCGGACAGTCTAGTTCGTCATGCGTCCTTTCGCCACAAAAAGGGCAACGTCTATTACTTTGTGTCTTTTTTAAAGCGGTCTCCGGTGAGGCCTCCGATGGGACCTCCGATGAGGTCTCTGATGGGACCTCTACTGAGGTCTCCGGAGAGGCCGCCGGTGATGTCCCTTTGTCCTCGTTCTTCTTTTTTCCATTTCCTCCTCCCTCCACACCCGGAGGTATGGGGGGGGGCCCTGGTGGAGTCGACGCTGGATCCTCAGGTGAGGCAGGACCAAAAAGGTTTGTGGGCCGGCCCGTGTCAAAACCCAAGCGTTTCTCCTCCTTGTTCCCACCAGTCACTTTCACTCCTTCATGTGGCCTTGACAGGGCCACATCTAGTGTTGTCTCGGTTCTTCTTGCTTTTGAGGCCTGGGAGTCTGTCTTTTTTTTTTCTCTGTCTGCACCAGGCGCTGGTGCCTCTTTCTCCACACTTCTCGGTGTTACCGGTAATGGGCGCTTCTTGCTTCCCCCCTCAGCCTGGGAGGAAGGTCCAGGGGCGCCCTCCTCATTCCCCCCTCCTCTCCCGGGCCCGTCAACACCTGCTCCACCCTTGGTCGGGCAGTCCCTGAACAGATGGTCTGTGGACTTACAGGCGTGGCAGGCCTTGGGTACGGGACAGTCTTTTTTTTCACATTTTTCCTCTATGTGCCCATTCCTCCTGCACCTTTTGCAGAAGGGAGGCTGCCTAGAGTAGTGCAGGCAGCCTCTTTCTCCTCCTATGGCAAACAAAGCAGGGGGATGGGCCAGACCTTCGTACCCTTCTGGGTCTTCATTCAGAAACATTTGAAACTGTCTTTTTCCATTCCAAATCCCCATCTTGTCCTTCATTTTTATGGATGTGCTCACTTTCACCATCCCATATTTTTCCAGATACTCCCCAATGTCCTCTGGGGACATATGGGGGTTATACATGTGCACAGTCAATAGTCTGTAATTCCTAAGATCCATGTTCATCACATCAAAAAGGCTCAGTATTGGCTCCTCACCTCCTCGCTTTAGAAAGTCATCGTAGACCTTTGCAGTCTTCTCCTTCGTGCAGAGAGTCACATCGTAGGCTCTATCACTTGGGTTGTCCTGTAGGCATAGGACCTCTTTTAACTCCAGTCGGAAAGCGCCCATCAGGATCTCCCTGGTGAACCTTTCTCTCTCCATCATCGGGGTATCCTGGTTCCAGACAAAGCGCAGCGTGTGCTTAATTCCGATTTTTGGGGTCCTCATCGTGCTTGTCGTCGTCAGCCTCTGGTCCAAAAAAAACGAACGTCGATACACCTCTCTCCTTCTGATAAGAACAGATACTACACTTGATCTTAGCCAAAAGGCCGAGAAGCGATAACCCCTTAACTGACTGCCTGAACGATCGCAATCTCCGCTGATTCCATCCTCACCCGGCCTGACACCCACTAGTCCCCCTCCTTTTGGCCTCATGAAGCTGTGGGCGTGGCTTATCGGCTTGGGGGTGTGGTTTGCAGCGGTGGGCGTGGCCTATCGGCTTGGGGGGGGGGCGTGGTTTACAGCTGCGGGCGTGGCCTATCACCCAGGGGTGTTTGATTGATTGATTGAAAATGTTATTAGGCAAAAGAATGTAAAACAACACAGTTACATTTATGATACTTTTGTCTAAAAGGTCCGATCAAAAAAGTCCTTGCGGACTTGTTTCCGTCGGGGTCCTTGAATTAATTTCATAGACATAAGTGTGGTTTGAAGCTGTGGGCGTGGCTCGTAGATCTGATATCTTCCCTGCTTGCCTTCCTGCGGCAAATCATACTTTGTCAGCTACTGTAAAGTAGCTACAACGAGACGTCAAGGCCACAGAGTGACACAAATGCGCTCACGCCTACCTTGACCACAAACATGCCCGCATACCACTGCTCTCCTTGTAATTTCCTTCAACAGCTGAGTTGGCCTTGTCCAAAGGGCAAGACCCTCCAAAAATATGCATAACTCATGAATGTCCCTCTCCACGGAAGTCTTTAGTAAAAGGCGAAAGGCTTATTCGTCATGAAGAGAGACCCGAGTAATTCTGACCTTTCACCGCCGTGGCCGGCAAAGGCGCCAGCCACGCCGATCAACCATTTAGCGGCGCACGCTCTTAGCTTTCTGGCAACATGGCAATACCCCCCCCCCCCCTCTGTGAGTCAGGTTATTCATCATATTAGAAATAGGGGGAGTAGGCCTCGTTCAAATGTTCACAAAGTTAGTGCTCTTATGTGCATCTGGTGATCTCACCTTTTTTTTTTTATTTAAGGAAAGCATCCTTAAAAAAAAAAAAAAAAAAAAAAAAAAGTGAAATATCGGACACTTTGGAGAAGCACCAGGGGGCGCTACAGCGTAGAAAGCTCAGGTGGGCTGCGGAACACGGAACTAGGCATGACTTTGGTTACACCTGGCAGAGTGCTGTCCTCTTAAGGGGCCTCGGTTTGGCGTGGGGGGCCCCGCTAAACTGCATCTTCTGCAGTTTCGACTTAGAAGAATTCAGGGATATACATGGATTTGTACCCCCCTGTCCCCGGGCCGAAATTGGCTTATACTCCCCTGTCCCCGGGCAACTAGCGCCCGCGGCTGTGGGTCCAGACTCCGGGGGGGGTGCTTAAAAGTGGGTCCCCGGGTTCGGATGGAGAGCCAGGTAGAGGACTTAGCTGGGCTCTGGCTGGGCACCCCGGTGGGGGCCGGAGGCTCCCCGGGGCCGCGTGGAGAGCCGGGCAAAACCCCATCTTTGGCCGTTTTGACTTCTGGACATAGTCATTTTCACAGATTTTGACTTCTGGACATAGTCATTTGGAGACATTTTCCACAATCCAAGCCATAGAGGCTGCATTGATCGATCGATCGATCGATCGATCGATCGATAGGTTTGATCGGTCGAACACTTAACCCCGCCCCCCGGGCCCTCCCCTCCCCGCTCTGTGGGCGTGGCCTATCGCTCCGGGGGGGGGGGGTGGTTTGAAGCCGGGGGCGTGGCCTATCGGTGAGGAGGGAGTGGTTTGGAGCTGTGGGCGTGTCCTATCACCCGGGGGGGGGTGGTTTGGAGCTGTGGGCGTGGCCTGTCGGCTTGGGGGCGTGGCCTATCACCTTGGATTGTGGTTTAAAGCCGTGTGCTTGTCCTCTAGCGGCGAGGTGTGTGTGGTTTGAAGCTGGGGGCGTGGCCTATCGCCATGGGGGCGTGGTTTGGAGCTGTGGGCGTGGCTTGTTGGCTTGGGGGCGTGGTTTGAGGCTGGGGGCGTGGCCTATCACCTTGGATTGTGGTTTAAAGCCGTGTGCTTGTCCTCCATCGGCGAGGTGTGTGTGGTTTGAAGCTGGGGGCGTGGCCTATCACCATGGGGGCGTGGTTGGGAGCTGTGGGCGTGGCTTATCGGCTTGGGGGCGTGGTTTACAGCAGTGGGACTCAAAAATAGCAGATCTACAAGCTCGTAGATCATAGCTCTATGAGCTTGTAGATCTGATATCGGCTGGGGGTGGGCGTGGCCTATCACCCTGGGGGGTGGGGTCTGAAGCTGTGGGCGGGGCCTATTGGCTTGGGGGCGTGGTTTCAAGCCGGGGGCGTGGCCTTTCCCCTCGGATTGGGGTTTTAAGCCGTGTGCTTGTCCTCTATCGGCGAGGGGGGTGTGGTTTGAAGCTGGGGGCGTGGCCTATTGTGCTTTAAGGCCGTGTGCTTGGCCTCTATCGGCGAGGTGTGTGTGGTTTGAAGCTGGGGGCGTGGCCTATCACCTTGGGGGGGGGGTGGGCCCAAATCATGCTTTGTCGGCTTCTGTAAAGTAGCTACAACAACACGTTAAGGCCACAGCTTGTGCAAAACTCACTCAAAGGTATTTGGTTTTCAACACTTCATCGGGGGAGAGCGCGAACGCAGTCCCCCACTACCAGAAATTATGCAGTCGAGATTCCCACATTTGGGGAATTCGCACGGGTCAGCAAAGCACGGAGTGCAATGGCTGAGCCTCGCCGTGGGTGAACCACTTTCACTTTTTCACTTTTTAGACATTTTATTTGATTCTGACAAAATATTACAGGCAGTTAATCAATACATTTACATAATATCGTTCGGAATTTCACAGATAATCTTAGTACTTTTCATTATAAATGACATATTCAATGGGTGAAGACATTTCATAACCTATTATAAGGCAACATGCTCAGATAATGTTTTTTTTTTTTTTTTTTTTTTTTTTTACAGTGTGTCTTTTAAAATGTCATGTTCAAAACCATTTCCAATTTTCCACAATCTTATTATCACATCTTTGTTATATCTGGTTTTGTCTCTGAGGATGTAATCCCGAGCTGTTGTTATGGCAAGCTTTGCTACCGACTCTGGTACCATGCTATACTTTTTAAAAACCAGTACATTCCTGCACTTCCAAATGGCCTCTTTTATGCAGTTAATTGCTGCCCACCATCTTGCCCATTTATCATACTCCTTAGAGTTCAGGTCACCATATATGACATCACTAGCAGTGGGGTCCCTATAGAGGTCAGTCAGCCAGGGCCTAAGGAACCCCCACACCCTCTGAGAGTGTGGACAGGACCAGAATAAGTGGTTAGCATTTTCGTCTGCGTTACAGTTCACTCTGGGACATTTACTGCTTCTGGAGCATCTCCTTGCATGCAGAAAGGCTCTGGTAGGAAGGCAGTTGTGTACTGCACTCCAGGCCACATCTTTATGCCCATTTACCAGGTATTTGGAGTTAACATTTTTCCAGACCTGGACACATTGTTTTTCTATCAAAACACCTACTGGCACTAGCCTAGTTGTCTGTGGTGACAGGCTCTTCTCCACCATACTCCTGTTCACTTTACCTACCACATTTCCCCCGAACTTTGCAGCCTTAAACAATATTTTTGCCTTTTCGTACAAAGTTGGCCTTGTCTCGGCGTGCGGTGTGTCTAGGGGGAGTCTTTTCCCAAATTTGCTTGAGACTATTTGTCCCACCCAAAACCTGGCAAAATATGTCCACAGGCTGGCACTATCGTCCACCAAAACTGCGTTTAACATCGGGGTTCAAAACAGGGCTTCCAATTTGGTACCTAATTCTGGCACTGCTTTTCCTCCCTTTTCAGCAGGCCGATACATTATTTCTCTTTTAACTCTCTCTTGTTGCGAACCCCATACAAACTGGAATATTGCTCTATTAAGCTGTGTAAGGAATGTTCTGGGCACTGGCAGGGTGGCTGCCAGATAGGTTAGGGATGCATGAATCTCAGCTTTAATGACGAGAACTTTGCCTGTAATGGACAATTCTCTGCCTTCCCATCTCAAAAGCTTGCCCTTGATCTTTGGGAGTCTTGCATCCCAATTGACTTTCATCATGTCTTTTCCAATTTCTAATCCCAGCACTTTGATCCTTTCTTTTTGTTCTTTCAGGCCCAAATCTATTTTGTCATTCCAATTTAAATACAGACATTCGCTCTTCGTTCTATTGAGCTTAGCCCCTGATGCTCTAGAGAAGCAATCGCTCCACCCTAGGGCCTTGACCAATGAGGTGTTGTCTATGCCAAATATTGTCATATCATCCATGTACAAGGTCAGCTTGGCCTCCCTGCCGCTGCTGCCTGGTACACGAAGACCTCGGATAGAGTGATCCTGCCGTATGGCGCAGGCCAGAGGCTCCATGGCCAAGATGAAGAGGACGACTGACAGCGGGCACCCCTGCCTAACCCCTGACTGCACCTTGAAGGTTTCAGTGCTATTTCCATTTATTACAACTCTGCTGACACATTCATTATACAGTAAGTCTATCCAGGCCCTTACTTTTGGCCCAAAACCAAATACCACCATCACCTCCTTTAGATACCACCATCGATCGATCGATCGATCGATAGGTTTGATCGGTCGAACACTTAACCCCGCCCCCCGGGGCCTCCCCTCCCCGCTCTGTGGGCGTGGCCTATCGCTCCGGGGGGGGGGGGTGGTTTGAAGCCGGGGGCGTGGCCTATCGGTGAGGAGGGAGTGGTTTGGAGCTGTGGGCGTGTCCTATCACCCGGGGGGGGGGGTGGTTTGGAGCTGTGGGCGTGGCCTGTCGGCTTGGGGGCGTGGCCTATCACCTTGGATTGTGCTTTAAAGCCGTGTGCTTGTCCTCTAGCGGCGAGGTGTGTGTGGTTTGAAGCTGGGGGCGTGGCCTATCGCCATGGGGGCGTGGTTTGGAGCTGTGGGCGTGGCTTGTTGGCTTGGGGGCGTGGTTTGAGGCTGGGGGCGTGGCCTATCACCTTGGATTGTGGTTTAAAGCCGTGTGCTTGTCCTCCATCGGCGAGGTGTGTGTGGTTTGAAGCTGGGGGCGTGGCCTATCACCATGGGGGCGTGGTTGGGAGCTGTGGGCGTGGCTTATCGGCTTGGGGGCGTGGTTTACAGCAGTGGGACTCAAAAATAGCAGATCTACAAGCTCGTAGATCATAGCTCTATGAGCTTGTAGATCTGATATCGGCTGGGGGTGGGCGTGGCCTATCACCCTGGGGGGTGGGGTCTGAAGCTGTGGGCGGGGCCTATTGGCTTGGGGGCGTGGTTTCAAGCCGGGGGCGTGGCCTTTCCCCTCGGATTGGGGTTTTAAGCCGTGTGCTTGTCCTCTATCGGCGAGGGGGGTGTGGTTTGAAGCTGGGGGCGTGGCCTATTGTGCTTTAAGGCCGTGTGCTTGGCCTCTATCGGCGAGGTGTGTGTGGTTTGAAGCTGGGGGCGTGGCCTATCACCTTGGGGGGGGGGTGGGCCCAAATCATGCTTTGTCGGCTTCTGTAAAGTAGCTACAACAACACGTTAAGGCCACAGCTTGTGCAAAACTCACTCAAAGGTATTTGGTTTTCAACACTTCATCGGGGGAGAGCGCGAACGCAGTCCCCCACTACCAGAAATTATGCAGTCGAGATTCCCACATTTGGGGAATTCGCACGGGTCAGCAAAGCACGGAGTGCAATGGCTGAGCCTCGCCGTGGGTGAACCACCTTCGTGATCGTGGTGTCTCCCCTGCCAGGTAAGTATGCCTCGCCATCGCGTGGCGTGGAGGCAAGGACCCACACACGTACACGTCGCCTTGACGGTTCATACAACACATGCTCAAACCACACACTACTATGTTAACCCTCTAAGACCCAGTGATCCCTTTTGGAAACAATTATATTTTATAAAGAAAGATGTTTAAATCCTTTTTTTTCCTGTTATTTTTTCACCTCTAAATGCTCATTGGGTCCTATTGTTTAGTCTTACAATGCCATTGGCCAGGATATTTGTATATAAATACCCCCCACAGAGCCAGGAATCATCACAACTTGAAAAATCTCTGTTGGAACAGATCTCTTTTTTCTCTGGAAGATATTCCTCACAAAAACGTAAGTAATATGCCTGTAATATTTTTTTTGTTGAACATTACAATGTCTAGAACATGTACATATGTTATTATTGTGAAATATATGTCCCAAATTAGAAATTAAAGCATGATTCATACTTGTGTCTTTTTGGAATCGTTGGGCCCTCTTGGTTGCAAAAAATACAAGGGCAGGCCTAATGTTCACCTGCTACTGTTCAGCCTTATATATAGTTTTCACAATAGATTTAAACAGTTATATGTGTATTTCCCCCACTTTGCATTACTATATATATATATATATATATATATATATATATATGAGAGAGAGAAACAGTGAGAGAGAGTAGGCTATATGTGCATTTTTACTTTAATTTCTAATTTCCAATGATATTTGTAACCATTGTTTTAACAGTCAGAACCATACAAGCTGGTTCCTTTGTTCACAAAAACTGAATTGTTTGCTTTGAGCAGTAAGCCTCAGAAAATGTCCACCCAAACTTTCTCTCTCCCCCTAAACAATACATATTCAACCATAGTTTAACCAATATATTCCCTTGTTATTTCTCAGTATGTTTAATTTGCTTTCGATACTACAAGGACAGTGGGACCACTTTGGTACTTGTTGGGGGTTGTGGGGGTTGTTCATTATTCATTCAAGGTGTGGTGGGTACTTAGGGGCAATGGAATGATGCCCACTTAGCGGCAATCATCATCACACAATAGGTTTGCCAGACAGTATTGTATGACTTGTGAAATGTTGTTTGTAAGCACTACTAAATGTACTAATGGTCTTTATTTCATTTCAGAATGCCACAACAACAGAAAGGGCCTCGCTTCTCAGCAAGGGATGTTCTGGATATCGTGATGAACGGAGAGAGTGATGTTGACATAGACATCAATGATATTTTGTTGTTCTTTTAATAAAATTGATTTAAAAATATGGCTTATTGGTGTTATTATTCATAATGTATACTGTTCTGAGGCCAAATATTATTAATAATTGATCTGAGGCCAAATAATAAACCATATAAATGAATCCTTAAGTTGTTTTAGTGAAGTAATTACACATTTGCCATGTTATCCTTAAAAATGGCCTATAGGAAATTTTGCTACCTGATGGACCCAACGTTTCCATATGGAAACATTTGCATAAAAACTTACCAAAACATAAAAAATAAAAAAACATTATATTTTCCTCTCCTAAGTACTCCTACAAGACCATCTGAAAGGTTTTTTTTTTTTTTTTGCAAGTAGAAATATATCCGGGTCTTACAGGGTTAACGTACACACATTTTATGAACCTCGTTGATGATAGCTGTTGATTGTTGGGTTGGAGGAAATGGGCTACATTTTGACTTGTACATGCATTGTTTTTTGGAAGTGGAATCCTGTACTTTAGAAACACTTTGAAAAACAATGTGTCACCCACCTGTTAATCCAGCCCAAGCTATTTATCGCATTATTTTCATTTAACATTAAAGTGAGTCTCCGTAAAGACCGTCAAAAATTGCCTTTGCCGACTATATTTCAAGTCGTCATCGGCGGGGTATTGGGTAAAGTTTTCAACTAGCAATAATCTCGCCTCGGTTAAACCTCATAGGCTAAGATACTGCCGCTGCGCAGGAATGCTTACAGTGCGTTTAGACGAGGTATTCTAGTGGAGGATGTTGTCACCTCACTGACGGTTTGATATCAAACAGTATTGGGTCTAGGCTCTATACCAGGAGCAAAGTGTGGTTATTTACTCACGTGTTCTTTCAACAAGGGGATAGGAGGTGCACCGTTCCCAGCGGCACTGCAGTGCCGGGTCAATGCGTGGAGTGAACGGAGCAAGCCCCTGTTTCAACTCCCGAGTTCAAAAATCCGTTTAATATGTAGTCCCCATATAGGGGACATATCAGATATTAAACTGATAAGAACAGATACTACACTTGATCTTAGCCAAAAGGCCGAGAAGCGATAACCCCTTAACTGACTGCCTGAACGATCGCAATCTCCGCTGATTCCATCCTCACCCGGCCTGACACCCACTAGTCCCCCTCCTTTTGGCCTCATGAAGCTGTGGGCGTGGCTTATCGGCTTGGGGGTGTGGTTTCCAGCGGTGGGCGTGGCCTATCGGCTTGGGGGGCGTGGTTTACAGCTGCGGGCGTGGCCTATCACCCAGGGGTGTTTGATTGATTGATTGAAAATGTTATTAGGCAAAAGAATGTAAAACAACACAGTTACATTTATGATACTTTTGTCTAAAAGGTCCGATCAAAAAAGTCCTTGCGGACTTGTTTCCGTCGGGGTCCTTGAATTAATTTCATAGACATAAGTGTGGTTTGAAGCTGTGGGCGTGGCTCGTAGATCTGATATCTTCCCTGCTTGCCTTCCTGCGGCAAATCATACTTTGTCAGCTACTGTAAAGTAGCTACAACGAGACGTCAAGGCCACAGAGTGACACAAATGCGCTCACGCCTACCTTGACCTCAAACATGCCCGCATACCACTGCTCTCCTTGTCATTTCCTTCAACAGCTGAGTTGGCCTTGTCCAAAGGGCAAGACCCTCCAAAAATATGCATAACTCATGAATGTCCCTCTCCACGGAAGTCTTTAGTAAAAGGCGAAAGGCTTATTCGTCATGAAGAGAGACCCGAGTAATTCTGACCTTTCACCGCCGTGGCCGGCAAAGGCGCCAGCCACGCCGATCAACCATTTAGCGGCGCACGCTCTTAGCTTTCTGGCAACATGGCAATATCCCCCCCCCTCTGTGAGTCAGGTTATTCATCATATTAGAAATAGGGGGAGTAGGCCTCGTTCAAATGTTCACAAAGTTAGTGCTCTTATGTGCATCTGGTGATCTCACCTTTTTTATTTTATTTAAGGAAAGCATCCTTAAAAAAAAAAAAAAAGTGAAATATCGGACACTTTGGAGAAGCACCAGGGGGCGCTACAGCGTAGAAAGCTCAGGTGGGCTGCGGAACACGGAACTAGGCATGACTTTGGTTACACCTGGCAGAGTGCTGTCCTCTTAAGGGGCCTCGGTTTGGCGTGGGGGGCCCCGCAAAACTGCATCTTCTGCAGTTTCGACTTAGAAGAATTCAGGGATATATATGGATTTGTACCCCCCTGTCCCCGGGCCGAAATTGGCTTATACTCCCCTGTCCCCGGGCAACTAGCGCCCGCGGCTGTGGGTCCAGACTCTGGGGGGGGGTGCTTAAAAGTGGGTCCCCGGGTTCGGATGGAGAGCCAGGTAGAGGACTTAGCTGGGCTCTGGCTGGGCACCCCGGTGGGGGCCGGAGGCTCCCCGGGGCCGCGTGGAGAGCCGGGCAAAACCCCATCTTTGGCCGTTTTGACTTCTGGACATAGTCATTTTCACAGATTTTGACTTCTGGACATAGTCATTTGGAGACATTTTCCACAATCCAAGCCATAGAGGCTGCATTGATCGATCGATCGATCGATCGATCGATCGATAGGTTTGATCGGTCGAACACTTAACCCCGCCCCCCGGGCCCTCCCCTCCCCGCTCTGTGGGCGTGGCCTATCGCTCCGGGGGGGGGGGTGGTTTGAAGCCGGGGGCGTGGCCTATCGGTGAGGAGGGAGTGGTTTGGAGCTGTGGGCGTGTCCTATCACCCGGGGGGGGGTGGTTTGGAGCTGTGGGCGTGGCCTGTCGGCTTGGGGGCGTGGCCTATCACCTTGGATTGTGGTTTAAAGCCGTGTGCTTGTCCTCTAGCGGCGAGGTGTGTGTGGTTTGAAGCTGGGGGCGTGGCCTATCGCCATGGGGGCGTGGTTTGGAGCTGTGGGCGTGGCTTGTTGGCTTGGGGGCGTGGTTTGAGGCTGGGGGCGTGGCCTATCACCTTGGATTGTGGTTTAAAGCCGTGTGCTTGTCCTCCATCGGCGAGGTGTGTGTGGTTTGAAGCTGGGGGCGTGGCCTATCACCATGGGGGCGTGGTTGGGAGCTGTGGGCGTGGCTTATCGGCTTGGGGGCGTGGTTTACAGCAGTGGGACTCAAAAATAGCAGATCTACAAGCTCGTAGATCATAGCTCTATGAGCTTGTAGATCTGATATCGGCTGGGGGTGGGCGTGGCCTATCACCCTGGGGGGTGGGGTCTGAAGCTGTGGGCGGGGCCTATTGGCTTGGGGGCGTGGTTTCAAGCCGGGGGCGTGGCCTTTCCCCTCGGATTGGGGTTTTAAGCCGTGTGCTTGTCCTCTATCGGCGAGGGGGGTGTGGTTTGAAGCTGGGGGCGTGGCCTATTGTGCTTTAAGGCCGTGTGCTTGGCCTCTATCGGCGAGGTGTGTGTGGTTTGAAGCTGGGGGCGTGGCCTATCACCTTGGGGGGGGGGGGTGGGCCCAAATCATGCTTTGTCGGCTTCTGTAAAGTAGCTACAACAACACGTTAAGGCCACAGCTTGTGCAAAACTCACTCAAAGGTATTTGGTTTTCAACACTTCATCGGGGGAGAGCGCGAACGCAGTCCCCCACTACCAGAAATTATGCAGTCGAGATTCCCACATTTGGGGAATTCGCACGGGTCAGCAAAGCACGGAGTGCAATGGCTGAGCCTCGCCGTGGGTGAACCACCTTCGTGATCGTGGTGTCTCCCCTGCCAGGTAAGTATGCCTCGCCATCGCGTGGCGTGGAGGCAAGGACCCACACACGTACACGTCGCCTTGACGGTTCATACAACACATGCTCAAACCACACACTACTATGTTAACGTACACACATTTTATGAACCTCGTTGATGATAGCTGTTGATTGTTGGGTTGGAGGAAATGGGCTACATTTTGACTTGTACATGCATTGTTTTTTGGAAGTGGAATCCTGTACTTTAGAAACACTTTGAAAAACAATGTGTCACCCACCTGTTAATCCAGCCCAAGCTATTTATCGCATTATTTTCATTTAACATTAAAGTGAGTCTCCGTAAAGACCGTCAAAAATTGCCTTTGCCGACTATATTTCAAGTCGTCATCGGCGGGGTATTGGGTAAAGTTTTCAACTAGCAATAATCTCGCCTCGGTTAAACCTCATAGGCTAAGATACTGCCGCTGCGCAGGAATGCTTACAGTGCGTTTAGACGAGGTATTCTAGTGGAGGATGTTGTCACCTCACTGACGGTTTGATATCAAACAGTATTGGGTCTAGGCTCTATACCAGGAGCAAAGTGCGGTTATTTACTCACGTGTTCTTTCAACAAGGGGATAGGAGGTGCACCGTTCCCGGCGGCACTGCAGTGCCGGGTCAATGCGTGGAGTGAACGGAGCAAGCCCCTGTTTCAACTCCCGAGTTCAAAAATCCGTTTAATATGTAGTCCCCATATAGGGGACATATCAGATATTAAACTGATAAGAACAGATACTACACTTGATCTTAGCCAAAAGGCCGAGAAGCGATAACCCCTTAACTGACTGCCTGAACGATCGCAATCTCCGCTGATTCCATCCTCACCCGGCCTGACACCCACTAGTCCCCCTCCTTTTGGCCTCATGAAGCTGTGGGCGTGGCTTATCGGCTTGGGGGTGTGGTTTGCAGCGGTGGGCGTGGCCTATCGGCTTGGGGGGGCGTGGTTTACAGCTGCGGGCGTGGCCTATCACCCAGGGGTGTTTGATTGATTGATTGAAAATGTTATTAGGCAAAAGAATGTAAAACAACACAGTTACATTTATGATACTTTTGTCTAAAAGGTCCGATCAAAAAAGTCCTTGCGGACTTGTTTCCGTCGGGGTCCTTGAATTAATTTCATAGACATAAGTGTGGTTTGAAGCTGTGGGCGTGGCTCGTAGATCTGATATCTTCCCTGCTTGCCTTCCTGCGGCAAATCATACTTTGTCAGCTACTGTAAAGTAGCTACAACGAGACGTCAAGGCCACAGAGTGACACAAATGCGCTCACGCCTACCTTGACCTCAAACATGCCCGCATACCACTGCTCTCCTTGTCATTTCCTTCAACAGCTGAGTTGGCCTTGTCCAAAGGGCAAGACCCTCCAAAAATATGCATAACTCATGAATGTCCCTCTCCACGGAAGTCTTTAGTAAAAGGCGAAAGGCTTATTCGTCATGAAGAGAGACCCGAGTAATTCTGACCTTTCACCTCCGTGGCCGGCAAAGGCGCCAGCCACGCCGATCAACCATTTAGCGGCGCACGCTCTTAGCTTTCTGGCAACATGGCAATATCCCCCCCCCCCCTCTGTGAGTCAGGTTATTCATCATATTAGAAATAGGGGGAGTAGGCCTCGTTCAAATGTTCACAAAGTTAGTGCTCTTATGTGCATCTGGTGATCTCACCTTTTTTATTTTATTTAAGGAAAGCATCCTTAAAAAAAAAAAAAAAGTGAAATATCGGACACTTTGGAGAAGCACCAGGGGGCGCTACAGCGTAGAAAGCTCAGGTGGGCTGCGGAACACGGAACTAGGCATGACTTTGGTTACACCTGGCAGAGTGCTGTCCTCTTAAGGGGCCTCGGTTTGGCGTGGGGGGCCCCGCAAAACTGCATCTTCTGCAGTTTCGACTTAGAAGAATTCAGGGATATATATGGATTTGTACCCCCCTGTCCCCGGGCCGAAATTGGCTTATACTCCCCTGTCCCCGGGCAACTAGCGCCCGCGGCTGTGGGTCCAGACTCTGGGGGGGGGTGCTTAAAAGTGGGTCCCCGGGTTCGGATGGAGAGCCAGGTAGAGGACTTAGCTGGGCTCTGGCTGGGCACCCCGGTGGGGGCCGGAGGCTCCCCGGGGCCGCGTGGAGAGCCGGGCAAAACCCCATCTTTGGCCGTTTTGACTTCTGGACATAGTCATTTTCACAGATTTTGACTTCTGGACATAGTCATTTGGAGACATTTTCCACAATCCAAGCCATAGAGGCTGCATTGATCGATCGATCGATCGATCGATCGATCGATAGGTTTGATCGGTCGAACACTTAACCCCGCCCCCCGGGCCCTCCCCTCCCCGCTCTGTGGGCGTGGCCTATCGCTCCGGGGGGGGGGGGTGGTTTGAAGCCGGGGGCGTGGCCTATCGGTGAGGAGGGAGTGGTTTGGAGCTGTGGGCGTGTCCTATCACCCGGGGGGGGTGGTTTGGAGCTGTGGGCGTGGCCTGTCGGCTTGGGGGCGTGGCCTATCACCTTGGATTGTGGTTTAAAGCCGTGTGCTTGTCCTCTAGCGGCGAGGTGTGTGTGGTTTGAAGCTGGGGGCGTGGCCTATCGCCATGGGGGCGTGGTTTGGAGCTGTGGGCGTGGCTTGTTGGCTTGGGGGCGTGGTTTGAGGCTGGGGGCGTGGCCTATCACCTTGGATTGTGGTTTAAAGCCGTGTGCTTGTCCTCCATCGGCGAGGTGTGTGTGGTTTGAAGCTGGGGGCGTGGCCTATCACCATGGGGGCGTGGTTGGGAGCTGTGGGCGTGGCTTATCGGCTTGGGGGCGTGGTTTACAGCAGTGGGACTCAAAAATAGCAGATCTACAAGCTCGTAGATCATAGCTCTATGAGCTTGTAGATCTGATATCGGCTGGGGGTGGGCGTGGCCTATCACCCTGGGGGGTGGGGTCTGAAGCTGTGGGCGGGGCCTATTGGCTTGGGGGCGTGGTTTCAAGCCGGGGGCGTGGCCTTTCCCCTCGGATTGGGGTTTTAAGCCGTGTGCTTGTCCTCTATCGGCGAGGGGGGTGTGGTTTGAAGCTGGGGGCGTGGCCTATTGTGCTTTAAGGCCGTGTGCTTGGCCTCTATCGGCGAGGTGTGTGTGGTTTGAAGCTGGGGGCGTGGCCTATCACCTTGGGGGGGGGGTGGGCCCAAATCATGCTTTGTCGGCTTCTGTAAAGTAGCTACAACAACACGTTAAGGCCACAGCTTGTGCAAAACTCACTCAAAGGTATTTGGTTTTCAACACTTCATCGGGGGAGAGCGCGAACGCAGTCCCCCACTACCAGAAATTATGCAGTCGAGATTCCCACATTTGGGGAATTCGCACGGGTCAGCAAAGCACGGAGTGCAATGGCTGAGCCTCGCCGTGGGTGAACCACTTTCACTTTTTCACTTTTTAGACATTTTATTTGATTCTGACAAAATATTACAGGCAGTTAATCAATACATTTACATAATATCGTTCGGAATTTCACAGATAATCTTAGTACTTTTCATTATAAATGACATATTCAATGGGTGAAGACATTTCATAACCTATTATAAGGCAACATGCTCAGATAATGTTTTTTTTTTTTTTTTTTTTTTTTTTTTACAGTGTGTCTTTTAAAATGTCATGTTCAAAACCATTTCCAATTTTCCACAATCTTATTATCACATCTTTGTTATATCTGGTTTTGTCTCTGAGGATGTAATCCCGAGCTGTTGTTATGGCAAGCTTTGCTACCGACTCTGGTACCATGCTATACTTTTTAAAAACCAGTACATTCCTGCACTTCCAAATGGCCTCTTTTATGCAGTTAATTGCTGCCCACCATCTTGCCCATTTATCATACTCCTTAGAGTTCAGGTCACCATATATGACATCACTAGCAGTGGGGTCCCTATAGAGGTCAGTCAGCCAGGGCCTAAGGAACCCCCACACCCTCTGAGAGTGTGGACAGGACCAGAATAAGTGGTTAGCATTTTCGTCTGCGTTACAGTTCACTCTGGGACATTTACTGCTTCTGGAGCATCTCCTTGCATGCAGAAAGGCTCTGGTAGGAAGGCAGTTGTGTACTGCACTCCAGGCCACATCTTTATGCCCATTTACCAGGTATTTGGAGTTAACATTTTTCCAGACCTGGACACATTGTTTTTCTATCAAAACACCTACTGGCACTAGCCTAGTTGTCTGTGGTGACAGGCTCTTCTCCACCATACTCCTGTTCACTTTACCTACCACATTTCCCCCGAACTTTGCAGCCTTAAACAATATTTTTGCCTTTTCGTACAAAGTTGGCCTTGTCTCGGCGTGCGGTGTGTCTAGGGGGAGTCTTTTCCCAAATTTGCTTGAGACTATTTGTCCCACCCAAAACCTGGCAAAATATGTCCACAGGCTGGCACTATCGTCCACCAAAACTGCGTTTAACATCGGGGTTCAAAACAGGGCTTCCAATTTGGTACCTAATTCTGGCACTGCTTTTCCTCCCTTTTCAGCAGGCCGATACATTATTTCTCTTTTAACTCTCTCTTGTTGCGAACCCCATACAAACTGGAATATTGCTCTATTAAGCTGTGTAAGGAATGTTCTGGGCACTGGCAGGGTGGCTGCCAGATAGGTTAGGGATGCATGAATCTCAGCTTTAATGACGAGAACTTTGCCTGTAATGGACAATTCTCTGCCTTCCCATCTCAAAAGCTTGCCCTTGATCTTTGGGAGTCTTGCATCCCAATTGACTTTCATCATGTCTTTTCCAATTTCTAATCCCAGCACTTTGATCCTTTCTTTTTGTTCTTTCAGGCCCAAATCTATTTTGTCATTCCAATTTAAATACAGACATTCGCTCTTCGTTCTATTGAGCTTAGCCCCTGATGCTCTAGAGAAGCAATCGCTCCACCCTAGGGCCTTGACCAATGAGGTGTTGTCTATGCCAAATATTGTCATATCATCCATGTACAAGGTCAGCTTGGCCTCCCTGCCGCTGCTGCCTGGTACACGAAGACCTCGGATAGAGTGATCCTGCCGTATGGCGCAGGCCAGAGGCTCCATGGCCAAGATGAAGAGGACGACTGACAGCGGGCACCCCTGCCTAACCCCTGACTGCACCTTGAAGGTTTCAGTGCTATTTCCATTTATTACAACTCTGCTGACACATTCATTATACAGTAAGTCTATCCAGGCCCTTACTTTTGGCCCAAAACCAAATACCACCATCACCTCCTTTAGATACCACCATCGATCGATCGATCGATCGATAGGTTTGATCGGTCGAACACTTAACCCCGCCCCCCGGGGCCTCCCCTCCCCGCTCTGTGGGCGTGGCCTATCGCTCCGGGGGGGGGGGTGGTTTGAAGCCGGGGGCGTGGCCTATCGGTGAGGAGGGAGTGGTTTGGAGCTGTGGGCGTGTCCTATCACCCGGGGGGGGGTGGTTTGGAGCTGTGGGCGTGGCCTGTCGGCTTGGGGGCGTGGCCTATCACCTTGGATTGTGCTTTAAAGCCGTGTGCTTGTCCTCTAGCGGCGAGGTGTGTGTGGTTTGAAGCTGGGGGCGTGGCCTATCGCCATGGGGGCGTGGTTTGGAGCTGTGGGCGTGGCTTGTTGGCTTGGGGGCGTGGTTTGAGGCTGGGGGCGTGGCCTATCACCTTGGATTGTGGTTTAAAGCCGTGTGCTTGTCCTCCATCGGCGAGGTGTGTGTGGTTTGAAGCTGGGGGCGTGGCCTATCACCATGGGGGCGTGGTTGGGAGCTGTGGGCGTGGCTTATCGGCTTGGGGGCGTGGTTTACAGCAGTGGGACTCAAAAATAGCAGATCTACAAGCTCGTAGATCATAGCTCTATGAGCTTGTAGATCTGATATCGGCTGGGGGTGGGCGTGGCCTATCACCCTGGGGGGTGGGGTCTGAAGCTGTGGGCGGGGCCTATTGGCTTGGGGGCGTGGTTTCAAGCCGGGGGCGTGGCCTTTCCCCTCGGATTGGGGTTTTAAGCCGTGTGCTTGTCCTCTATCGGCGAGGGGGGTGTGGTTTGAAGCTGGGGGCGTGGCCTATTGTGCTTTAAGGCCGTGTGCTTGGCCTCTATCGGCGAGGTGTGTGTGGTTTGAAGCTGGGGGCGTGGCCTATCACCTTGGGGGGGGGGTGGGCCCAAATCATGCTTTGTCGGCTTCTGTAAAGTAGCTACAACAACACGTTAAGGCCACAGCTTGTGCAAAACTCACTCAAAGGTATTTGGTTTTCAACACTTCATCGGGGGAGAGCGCGAACGCAGTCCCCCACTACCAGAAATTATGCAGTCGAGATTCCCACATTTGGGGAATTCGCACGGGTCAGCAAAGCACGGAGTGCAATGGCTGAGCCTCGCCGTGGGTGAACCACCTTCGTGATCGTGGTGTCTCCCCTGCCAGGTAAGTATGCCTCGCCATCGCGTGGCGTGGAGGCAAGGACCCACACACGTACACGTCGCCTTGACGGTTCATACAACACATGCTCAAACCACACACTACTATGTTAACGTACACACATTTTATGAACCTCGTTGATGATAGCTGTTGATTGTTGGGTTGGAGGAAATGGGCTACATTTTGACTTGTACATGCATTGTTTTTTGGAAGTGGAATCCTGTACTTTAGAAACACTTTGAAAAACAATGTGTCACCCACCTGTTAATCCAGCCCAAGCTATTTATCGCATTATTTTCATTTAACATTAAAGTGAGTCTCCGTAAAGACCGTCAAAAATTGCCTTTGCCGACTATATTTCAAGTCGTCATCGGCGGGGTATTGGGTAAAGTTTTCAACTAGCAATAATCTCGCCTCGGTTAAACCTCATAGGCTAAGATACTGCCGCTGCGCAGGAATGCTTACAGTGCGTTTAGACGAGGTATTCTAGTGGAGGATGTTGTCACCTCACTGACGGTTTGATATCAAACAGTATTGGGTCTAGGCTCTATACCAGGAGCAAAGTGTGGTTATTTACTCACGTGTTCTTTCAACAAGGGGATAGGAGGTGCACCGTTCCCAGCGGCACTGCAGTGCCGGGTCAATGCGTGGAGTGAACGGAGCAAGCCCCTGTTTCAACTCCCGAGTTCAAAAATCCGTTTAATATGTAGTCCCCATATAGGGGACATATCAGATATTAAACTGATAAGAACAGATACTACACTTGATCTTAGCCAAAAGGCCGAGAAGCGATAACCCCTTAACTGACTGCCTGAACGATCGCAATCTCCGCTGATTCCATCCTCACCCGGCCTGACACCCACTAGTCCCCCTCCTTTTGGCCTCATGAAGCTGTGGGCGTGGCTTATCGGCTTGGGGGTGTGGTTTGCAGCGGTGGGCGTGGCCTATCGGCTTGGGGGGGCGTGGTTTACAGCTGCGGGCGTGGCCTATCACCCAGGGGTGTTTGATTGATTGATTGAAAATGTTATTAGGCAAAAGAATGTAAAACAACACAGTTACATTTATGATACTTTTGTCTAAAAGGTCCGATCAAAAAAGTCCTTGCGGACTTGTTTCCGTCGGGGTCCTTGAATTAATTTCATAGACATAAGTGTGGTTTGAAGCTGTGGGCGTGGCTCGTAGATCTGATATCTTCCCTGCTTGCCTTCCTGCGGCAAATCATACTTTGTCAGCTACTGTAAAGTAGCTACAACGAGACGTCAAGGCCACAGAGTGACACAAATGCGCTCACGCCTACCTTGACCTCAAACATGCCCGCATACCACTGCTCTCCTTGTCATTTCCTTCAACAGCTGAGTTGGCCTTGTCCAAAGGGCAAGACCCTCCAAAAATATGCATAACTCATGAATGTCCCTCTCCACGGAAGTCTTTAGTAAAAGGCGAAAGGCTTATTCGTCATGAAGAGAGACCCGAGTAATTCTGACCTTTCACCTCCGTGGCCGGCAAAGGCGCCAGCCACGCCGATCAACCATTTAGCGGCGCACGCTCTTAGCTTTCTGGCAACATGGCAATATCCCCCCCCCCCCTCTGTGAGTCAGGTTATTCATCATATTAGAAATAGGGGGAGTAGGCCTCGTTCAAATGTTCACAAAGTTAGTGCTCTTATGTGCATCTGGTGATCTCACCTTTTTTATTTTATTTAAGGAAAGCATCCTTAAAAAAAAAAAAAAAGTGAAATATCGGACACTTTGGAGAAGCACCAGGGGGCGCTACAGCGTAGAAAGCTCAGGTGGGCTGCGGAACACGGAACTAGGCATGACTTTGGTTACACCTGGCAGAGTGCTGTCCTCTTAAGGGGCCTCGGTTTGGCGTGGGGGGCCCCGCAAAACTGCATCTTCTGCAGTTTCGACTTAGAAGAATTCAGGGATATATATGGATTTGTACCCCCCTGTCCCCGGGCCGAAATTGGCTTATACTCCCCTGTCCCCGGGCAACTAGCGCCCGCGGCTGTGGGTCCAGACTCTGGGGGGGGGTGCTTAAAAGTGGGTCCCCGGGTTCGGATGGAGAGCCAGGTAGAGGACTTAGCTGGGCTCTGGCTGGGCACCCCGGTGGGGGCCGGAGGCTCCCCGGGGCCGCGTGGAGAGCCGGGCAAAACCCCATCTTTGGCCGTTTTGACTTCTGGACATAGTCATTTTCACAGATTTTGACTTCTGGACATAGTCATTTGGAGACATTTTCCACAATCCAAGCCATAGAGGCTGCATTGATCGATCGATCGATCGATCGATCGATCGATAGGTTTGATCGGTCGAACACTTAACCCCGCCCCCCGGGCCCTCCCCTCCCCGCTCTGTGGGCGTGGCCTATCGCTCCGGGGGGGGGGGTGGTTTGAAGCCGGGGGCGTGGCCTATCGGTGAGGAGGGAGTGGTTTGGAGCTGTGGGCGTGTCCTATCACCCGGGGGGGGGTGGTTTGGAGCTGTGGGCGTGGCCTGTCGGCTTGGGGGCGTGGCCTATCACCTTGGATTGTGGTTTAAAGCCGTGTGCTTGTCCTCTAGCGGCGAGGTGTGTGTGGTTTGAAGCTGGGGGCGTGGCCTATCGCCATGGGGGCGTGGTTTGGAGCTGTGGGCGTGGCTTGTTGGCTTGGGGGCGTGGTTTGAGGCTGGGGGCGTGGCCTATCACCTTGGATTGTGGTTTAAAGCCGTGTGCTTGTCCTCCATCGGCGAGGTGTGTGTGGTTTGAAGCTGGGGGCGTGGCCTATCACCATGGGGGCGTGGTTGGGAGCTGTGGGCGTGGCTTATCGGCTTGGGGGCGTGGTTTACAGCAGTGGGACTCAAAAATAGCAGATCTACAAGCTCGTAGATCATAGCTCTATGAGCTTGTAGATCTGATATCGGCTGGGGGTGGGCGTGGCCTATCACCCTGGGGGGTGGGGTCTGAAGCTGTGGGCGGGGCCTATTGGCTTGGGGGCGTGGTTTCAAGCCGGGGGCGTGGCCTTTCCCCTCGGATTGGGGTTTTAAGCCGTGTGCTTGTCCTCTATCGGCGAGGGGGGTGTGGTTTGAAGCTGGGGGCGTGGCCTATTGTGCTTTAAGGCCGTGTGCTTGGCCTCTATCGGCGAGGTGTGTGTGGTTTGAAGCTGGGGGCGTGGCCTATCACCTTGGGGGGGGGGTGGGCCCAAATCATGCTTTGTCGGCTTCTGTAAAGTAGCTACAACAACACGTTAAGGCCACAGCTTGTGCAAAACTCACTCAAAGGTATTTGGTTTTCAACACTTCATCGGGGGAGAGCGCGAACGCAGTCCCCCACTACCAGAAATTATGCAGTCGAGATTCCCACATTTGGGGAATTCGCACGGGTCAGCAAAGCACGGAGTGCAATGGCTGAGCCTCGCCGTGGGTGAACCACTTTCACTTTTTCACTTTTTAGACATTTTATTTGATTCTGACAAAATATTACAGGCAGTTAATCAATACATTTACATAATATCGTTCGGAATTTCACAGATAATCTTAGTACTTTTCATTATAAATGACATATTCAATGGGTGAAGACATTTCATAACCTATTATAAGGCAACATGCTCAGATAATGTTTTTTTTTTTTTTTTTTTTTTTTTTTTACAGTGTGTCTTTTAAAATGTCATGTTCAAAACCATTTCCAATTTTCCACAATCTTATTATCACATCTTTGTTATATCTGGTTTTGTCTCTGAGGATGTAATCCCGAGCTGTTGTTATGGCAAGCTTTGCTACCGACTCTGGTACCATGCTATACTTTTTAAAAACCAGTACATTCCTGCACTTCCAAATGGCCTCTTTTATGCAGTTAATTGCTGCCCACCATCTTGCCCATTTATCATACTCCTTAGAGTTCAGGTCACCATATATGACATCACTAGCAGTGGGGTCCCTATAGAGGTCAGTCAGCCAGGGCCTAAGGAACCCCCACACCCTCTGAGAGTGTGGACAGGACCAGAATAAGTGGTTAGCATTTTCGTCTGCGTTACAGTTCACTCTGGGACATTTACTGCTTCTGGAGCATCTCCTTGCATGCAGAAAGGCTCTGGTAGGAAGGCAGTTGTGTACTGCACTCCAGGCCACATCTTTATGCCCATTTACCAGGTATTTGGAGTTAACATTTTTCCAGACCTGGACACATTGTTTTTCTATCAAAACACCTACTGGCACTAGCCTAGTTGTCTGTGGTGACAGGCTCTTCTCCACCATACTCCTGTTCACTTTACCTACCACATTTCCCCCGAACTTTGCAGCCTTAAACAATATTTTTGCCTTTTCGTACAAAGTTGGCCTTGTCTCGGCGTGCGGTGTGTCTAGGGGGAGTCTTTTCCCAAATTTGCTTGAGACTATTTGTCCCACCCAAAACCTGGCAAAATATGTCCACAGGCTGGCACTATCGTCCACCAAAACTGCGTTTAACATCGGGGTTCAAAACAGGGCTTCCAATTTGGTACCTAATTCTGGCACTGCTTTTCCTCCCTTTTCAGCAGGCCGATACATTATTTCTCTTTTAACTCTCTCTTGTTGCGAACCCCATACAAACTGGAATATTGCTCTATTAAGCTGTGTAAGGAATGTTCTGGGCACTGGCAGGGTGGCTGCCAGATAGGTTAGGGATGCATGAATCTCAGCTTTAATGACGAGAACTTTGCCTGTAATGGACAATTCTCTGCCTTCCCATCTCAAAAGCTTGCCCTTGATCTTTGGGAGTCTTGCATCCCAATTGACTTTCATCATGTCTTTTCCAATTTCTAATCCCAGCACTTTGATCCTTTCTTTTTGTTCTTTCAGGCCCAAATCTATTTTGTCATTCCAATTTAAATACAGACATTCGCTCTTCGTTCTATTGAGCTTAGCCCCTGATGCTCTAGAGAAGCAATCGCTCCACCCTAGGGCCTTGACCAATGAGGTGTTGTCTATGCCAAATATTGTCATATCATCCATGTACAAGGTCAGCTTGGCCTCCCTGCCGCTGCTGCCTGGTACACGAAGACCTCGGATAGAGTGATCCTGCCGTATGGCGCAGGCCAGAGGCTCCATGGCCAAGATGAAGAGGACGACTGACAGCGGGCACCCCTGCCTAACCCCTGACTGCACCTTGAAGGTTTCAGTGCTATTTCCATTTATTACAACTCTGCTGACACATTCATTATACAGTAAGTCTATCCAGGCCCTTACTTTTGGCCCAAAACCAAATACCACCATCACCTCCTTTAGATACCACCATCGATCGATCGATCGATCGATAGGTTTGATCGGTCGAACACTTAACCCCGCCCCCCGGGGCCTCCCCTCCCCGCTCTGTGGGCGTGGCCTATCGCTCCGGGGGGGGGGGTGGTTTGAAGCCGGGGGCGTGGCCTATCGGTGAGGAGGGAGTGGTTTGGAGCTGTGGGCGTGTCCTATCACCCGGGGGGGGGTGGTTTGGAGCTGTGGGCGTGGCCTGTCGGCTTGGGGGCGTGGCCTATCACCTTGGATTGTGGTTTAAAGCCGTGTGCTTGTCCTCTAGCGGCGAGGTGTGTGTGGTTTGAAGCTGGGGGCGTGGCCTATCGCCATGGGGGCGTGGTTTGGAGCTGTGGGCGTGGCTTGTTGGCTTGGGGGCGTGGTTTGAGGCTGGGGGCGTGGCCTATCACCTTGGATTGTGGTTTAAAGCCGTGTGCTTGTCCTCCATCGGCGAGGTGTGTGTGGTTTGAAGCTGGGGGCGTGGCCTATCACCATGGGGGCGTGGTTGGGAGCTGTGGGCGTGGCTTATCGGCTTGGGGGCGTGGTTTACAGCAGTGGGACTCAAAAATAGCAGATCTACAAGCTCGTAGATCATAGCTCTATGAGCTTGTAGATCTGATATCGGCTGGGGGTGGGCGTGGCCTATCACCCTGGGGGGTGGGGTCTGAAGCTGTGGGCGGGGCCTATTGGCTTGGGGGCGTGGTTTCAAGCCGGGGGCGTGGCCTTTCCCCTCGGATTGGGGTTTTAAGCCGTGTGCTTGTCCTCTATCGGCGAGGGGGGTGTGGTTTGAAGCTGGGGGCGTGGCCTATTGTGCTTTAAGGCCGTGTGCTTGGCCTCTATCGGCGAGGTGTGTGTGGTTTGAAGCTGGGGGCGTGGCCTATCACCTTGGGGGGGGGGTGGGCCCAAATCATGCTTTGTCGGCTTCTGTAAAGTAGCTACAACAACACGTTAAGGCCACAGCTTGTGCAAAACTCACTCAAAGGTATTTGGTTTTCAACACTTCATCGGGGGAGAGCGCGAACGCAGTCCCCCACTACCAGAAATTATGCAGTCGAGATTCCCACATTTGGGGAATTCGCACGGGTCAGCAAAGCACGGAGTGCAATGGCTGAGCCTCGCCGTGGGTGAACCACTTTCACTTTTTCACTTTTTAGACATTTTATTTGATTCTGACAAAATATTACAGGCAGTTAATCAATACATTTACATAATATCGTTCGGAATTTCACAGATAATCTTAGTACTTTTCATTATAAATGACATATTCAATGGGTGAAGACATTTCATAACCTATTATAAGGCAACATGCTCAGATAATGTTTTTTTTTTTTTTTTTTTTTTTTTTTTACAGTATGTCTTTTAAAATGTCATGTTCAAAACCATTTCCAATTTTCCACAATCTTATTATCACATCTTTGTTATATCTGGTTTTGTCTCTGAGGATGTAATCCCGAGCTGTTGTTATGGCAAGCTTTGCTACCGACTCTGGTACCATGCTATACTTTTTAAAAACCAGTACATTCCTGCACTTCCAAATGGCCTCTTTTATGCAGTTAATTGCTGCCCACCATCTTGCCCATTTATCATACTCCTTAGAGTTCAGGTCACCATATATGACATCACTAGCAGTGGGGTCCCTATAGAGGTCAGTCAGCCAGGGCCTAAGGAACCCCCACACCCTCTGAGAGTGTGGACAGGACCAGAATAAGTGGTTAGCATTTTCGTCTGCGTTACAGTTCACTCTGGGACATTTACTGCTTCTGGAGCATCTCCTTGCATGCAGAAAGGCTCTGGTAGGAAGGCAGTTGTGTACTGCACTCCAGGCCACATCTTTATGCCCATTTACCAGGTATTTGGAGTTAACATTTTTCCAGACCTGGACACATTGTTTTTCTATCAAAACACCTACTGGCACTAGCCTAGTTGTCTGTGGTGACAGGCTCTTCTCCACCATACTCCTGTTCACTTTACCTACCACATTTCCCCCGAACTTTGCAGCCTTAAACAATATTTTTGCCTTTTCGTACAAAGTTGGCCTTGTCTCGGCGTGCGGTGTGTCTAGGGGGAGTCTTTTCCCAAATTTGCTTGAGACTATTTGTCCCACCCAAAACCTGGCAAAATATGTCCACAGGCTGGCACTATCGTCCACCAAAACTGCGTTTAACATCGGGGTTCAAAACAGGGCTTCCAATTTGGTACCTAATTCTGGCACTGCTTTTCCTCCCTTTTCAGCAGGCCGATACATTATTTCTCTTTTAACTCTCTCTTGTTGCGAACCCCATACAAACTGGAATATTGCTCTATTAAGCTGTGTAAGGAATGTTCTGGGCACTGGCAGGGTGGCTGCCAGATAGGTTAGGGATGCATGAATCTCAGCTTTAATGACGAGAACTTTGCCTGTAATGGACAATTCTCTGCCTTCCCATCTCAAAAGCTTGCCCTTGATCTTTGGGAGTCTTGCATCCCAATTGACTTTCATCATGTCTTTTCCAATTTCTAATCCCAGCACTTTGATCCTTTCTTTTTGTTCTTTCAGGCCCAAATCTATTTTGTCATTCCAATTTAAATACAGACATTCGCTCTTCGTTCTATTGAGCTTAGCCCCTGATGCTCTAGAGAAGCAATCGCTCCACCCTAGGGCCTTGACCAATGAGGTGTTGTCTATGCCAAATATTGTCATATCATCCATGTACAAGGTCAGCTTGGCCTCCCTGCCGCTGCTGCCTGGTACACGAAGACCTCGGATAGAGTGATCCTGCCGTATGGCGCAGGCCAGAGGCTCCATGGCCAAGATGAAGAGGACGACTGACAGCGGGCACCCCTGCCTAACCCCTGACTGCACCTTGAAGGTTTCAGTGCTATTTCCATTTATTACAACTCTGCTGACACATTCATTATACAGTAAGTCTATCCAGGCCCTTACTTTTGGCCCAAAACCAAATACCACCATCACCTCCTTTAGATACCACCATCGATCGATCGATCGATCGATAGGTTTGATCGGTCGAACACTTAACCCCGCCCCCCGGGGCCTCCCCTCCCCGCTCTGTGGGCGTGGCCTATCGCTCCGGGGGGGGGGGTGGTTTGAAGCCGGGGGCGTGGCCTATCGGTGAGGAGGGAGTGGTTTGGAGCTGTGGGCGTGTCCTATCACCCGGGGGGGGGTGGTTTGGAGCTGTGGGCGTGGCCTGTCGGCTTGGGGGCGTGGCCTATCACCTTGGATTGTGCTTTAAAGCCGTGTGCTTGTCCTCTAGCGGCGAGCCCAGCCAGCACGCCCACGTGGGTCCCATATGGGTTCAAGGTGGGCTAAACCATATGGGCCCCATGTCGGCATGTCAGCGGGATCCACTTGGGTCCCATCTGGGATGCCCATGTGGGCCTTACGTGGGTACTACCTGGGCCCCACATGGGCCCCATGTGGGCTTTTAGGTGGGTTCTACCTGGGCCCCACATGGGCCCCATGTGGGCTTTAGGTGGGTTCTACCTGGGCCCCACATGGGCCCCATGTGGGCTTTAGGTGGGTACTACCTGGGCCCCATGTGGGCTTTAGGTGGGTTCTACCTGGGCCCCACATGGGCCCCATGTGGGCTTTAGGTGGGTACTACCTGGGCCCCATGTGGGCTTTAGGTGGGTACTACCTGGGCCCCACATGGGCCCCATGTGGGCTTTAGGTGGGTTCCACCGGGGCCCTAGGTGGGTCCCTTATGGTTTCAAGGTGGGCTAAACCATATGGGCCCCATGTCGGCATGTCAGCGGGATCCACTTGGGTCCCATCTGGGATGCCCATGTGGGCCTTACGTGGGTACTACCTGGGCCCCACATGGGCCCCATGTGGGCTTTTAGGTGGGTTCTGCCTGGGCCCCACATGGGCCCCATGTGGGCTTTAGGTGGGTTCTACCTGGGCCCCAGGTGGGCCCCAACTAGGCAAGTCTATGTGGGACCGAGGTGGGTCCCAACTGGGATGCCCATGTGGGCTTTAGGTGGGTTCTACCTGGGCCCCAGGTGGGCCCCAACTAGGCAAGTCTATATGGGACAGAGGTGGGTCCTAACTGGGTTTGTTTGTGCAATGGTTCCTTTGATTTCCAACATGGGTCCTAATAAGATTTAAATATAAATAAAATAGATTAAGCAGCAAACATGAACCGTGTTAATTCTTGTAAACACACCTAAAATAAAAATTGGGTATAACATTTTACACGTCTTCAGTTTTACCAGGATGAAAATAGACAATATATATTTTGACAAATTTATTAAAAACAATATTACAAGATAATGAAAATACAATGAAAATACAAATGGAAATAAATATAGCAGTAGTGTAAAGGTGCAGGAAGAGAAGGCACACACATTAAACGTGCAAGTGTACATACAGTATATACATAAAATCACAAAAATGCAACATAATATTCTGACAATGCTCCACAGAGACTATTAACAGAACAAAATATAAGAATAAAAATGGTCCAAAAAATGTATAAATAGTGTATAAGAGGTGCATCAAAAACTTCCATTGTCCATGTAACAGGGCAGAGGGATTCTGAGATCCAGTTTCATGTTGCAGATGAATCTGGGCCCTATGTGTACGTGGGTGTCTCTTGAGCCTTTCTGTTTAAATCCCCAGTGACAGAACCAACCAAGTATTGTGCTGCTAAGGGGAGAGAAAGAGAGACAGAGACTTTGTCTACTAGGGTGGTGCATCATCCAGTTGTGGAAGCTGTCTCTGAGCTCAAACTCTGTTTCCACCTCTATCACAAGCCCCAGTGAACCACTTGGAGAGAGCCTTCTCTGCATCCTTGTGTTCTTCAGTCCTCCTAATAGAAATGACAAGAAGCCAACTGTTAGAAATTATAGAATTATGAAACTTTCCATTACTGTATATGCTGTGGCATGCCTTCTACTGGTATACATCAAATGTGTTGCCAAATTACATTTAAAGTTAGACAGATAAAGGAAAATTAATCACACACAAACTGCCCAAACTGAGCAGCATAAAACAGCATGAAAATAAAGTTTAGCTTGAGAACAGAGTAATGCATAATCTACTACTTAAAGAGATCAGTACTGCATTTAAATATTTACTTACTTAGTTATGAAAGCAGAAATCCATCACAAGGCAATCCTCCTCTCTGCTTTGCTCCTTGAGTCCTTTGTCAGTTTAAATTTGAATTTAGTGGACAAACAGAGGGGGCCTTTAGGACCCAAAGCAAACAGGACCTTTAGCTGTCCTTAGAAATGCCTGAGCAAATAAACAATAAATAAATAACAATAAAATACTAACTGAAAACTAAATACAATGGCCTTGCCTGTCTTAAGTAAAGTGTGTAATACTGCATTAAAGCAAACATCACCAGCCTTTATAAACATAACCTGTGCTGATGTAAACATTCGACTTTCTAAATGAACACCCGAGCTCTCTCTCTCACTCACACACACACACACACACACACACACACACACACACACACACACACACACACACACACACACACACACACACACACACACACACACACACACACACACACACACACACAGCTCTGTTCAACACAATGCTGTACCCCCTCCAACTGTACTTCTTGTTTTCATTATGTTTTAAAAAAGACTCTCTGTCTTTCTAAAAGGAAGATATGTGTGTCCCCACTGCTGCCTAAGCCAAGAAACAAGGCTTTACAAAAAATATAACTAACTGAAACAGGATTGTGTATTTTCAAAGTTAACTAAAACAATCTATCTGAAAAAGAGCTTGTAGGTCGGCTATTTAAAAAAAAAAATCCATATTACAATAAAAAATTAAAACTAAACTTTAAATAAATAAATAAACTAAACCACCCACCCTCCAAACCCAGACTAGTCTGGCATGCCTTGAAGTGATAATTTGAATACCCATTGTTCCATTGTTGCTATCTGTGTGTGACCCCCACAGGGTCACACTCAGATAGGGCCATTAACAGGCAGTCAGGGGGAGGGGATTTAGTCTGGACTTGAACAGGATAATACAAATGTAGTTTGACTTGAAGCAGCACATGTAACTGAAAGAAAGCAGAAAGCTCTGAATCCACAAGCTTATGAACAAATTGTATTATCATTGCTCCCTATCACAAACGACACATTTATACTTGTTAAAATCTAAGAAAAAGTGAGTTGGGCTTTAACCACTTAACCCTTAGTAAACTTGTACTTGGTCTGCTCTTTTTTCCCCCTCTACACCAAACCTCTTTGCCAAAAATAGCCGATCTACAAGCTTGAGCTTGTAGATTGGTTTATTAGCCAGGGATCATTTTAATGGTTACCAGTTAAACGGTTAACAGTTAAACAGTTAACCTGCCATGGCCATCTCTAATAAATAAAAACAAATACTTAAATACTTAAAAATACAATGTAATGTCCAATCTGTATGGTAGAGTATGTTCATACAATATAACTTATACTATATATATAATTGGGGTGGTTGCATTTAGTCTCCCTGCTCTTCTATTGAGACATTTCGATTGTGTCGAAGGTCATGTCTCACCTAGACACAGGATCTGACACAAATTCTGACCTGATGGTCAAGATTGAAATCATCCCCTGAACAGGCAGGCTCTATCTTAATGGTAAAATATGTCAGCACTTGTGCAGGAAACTGGGTTAAAATCTGGGGTAGAAGAGGAAGATATAGTACAACTTAAAATGGGGTTGAATAGTTTGTCCGTCTTTGTGAGCTTGTATTGGCTGTTTTTGGCATTAGTGTTTAGTTTGGCAGTGGTAAAACAAAAAACAAAAACAAATCTGTTTACACATTATTCGATTTATAGTGAGTGAGTGAGTGTGCGCGCGTGTGTGTGTGTGTTCCAACCCATGCCCAGTTAGCCCATATGTACATGTCAGTTAGCCAGCATGTACACCACGTGGGAATCACATGGGCTTCCCCGCTTCCAACCCATGCCGGTTAGCCCACATGCAGACCACACGGGAACCACGTGGGCTTGCCCGCTTCCAACCCATGCCGGTTAGCCCACATGCAGCCCACGCGTGAACCACGTGGGCTTGCCCGCTTCCAACCCATGCCGGTTAGCCCACATGCAGCCCACGCGGGAACCACGTAGGCTTGCCCGCTTCCAACCCATGCCGGTTAGCCCACATGCAGCCCACGCGGGAACCACGTGGGCTTGCCCGCTTCCAACCCACGCCCAGTTAGCCCACATGCAGCCCACGCGGGAACCACGTGGGCTTGCCCGCTTCCAACCCACGCCCAGTTAGCCCACATGCAGCCCACGCGGGAACCACGTGGGCTTGCCCGCTTCCAACCCATGCCGGTTAGCCCACATGCAGCCCACGCGTGAACCACGTGGGCTTGCCCGCTTCCAACCCATGCCGGTTAGCCACCATGCAGCCCACGCGGGAACCACGTAGGCTTGCCCGCTTCCAACCCATGCCGGTTAGCCCACATGCAGCCCACGCGGGAACCACGTGGGCTTGCCCGCTTCCAACCCACGCCCAGTTAGCCCACATGCAGCCCACGCGGGAACCACGTGGGCTTGCCCGCTTCCAACCCACGCCCAGTTAGCCCACATGCAGCCCACGCGGGAACCACGTGGGCTTGCCCGCTTCCAACCCATGCCGGTTAGCCCACATGCAGCCCACGCGGGAACCACGTGGGATTGCCCGCTTCCAACCCACGCCCAGTTAGCCCACATGCAGCCCACGCGGGAACCACGTGGGCTTGCCCGCTTCCAACCCATGCCGGTTAGCCCACATGCAGCCCACGCGGGAACCACGTGGGCTTGCCCCTTTCCAACCCATGCCGGTTAGCCCACATGCAGCCCACGCGGGAACCACGTGGGCTTGCCCGCTTCCAACCCATGCCGGTTAGCCCACATGCAGCCCACGCGGGAACCACGTGGGCTTGCCTGCTTCCAACCCACGCCCAGTTAGCCCACATGCAGCCCACGCGGGAACCACGTGGGCTTGCCCGCTTCCAACCCACGCCCAGTTAGCCCACATGCAGCCCACGCGGGAACCACGTGGGCTTGCCCGCTTCCGACCCACGCCCAGTTAGCCCACATGCAGCCCACGCGGGAACCACGTGGGCTTGCCCACTTCCAACCCACGCCCAGTTAGCCCACATGCAGCCCACCTGGGACCCTCATAATTTGCCCAGTTCAAGCCCATGCCCACTTGGTACCCAAGTAGCCCGCATTGGGCCCATATGGGTCCCACGTGGGCGTGCTGGCTGGGGAGGTGTGTGTGGTTTGAAGCTGGGGGCGTGGCCTATCGCCATGGGGGCGTGGTTTGGAGCTGTGGGCGTGGCTTGTTGGCTTGGGGGCGTGGTTTGAGGCTGGGGGCGTGGCCTATCACCTTGGATTGTGGTTTAAAGCCGTGTGCTTGTCCTCCATCGGCGAGGTGTGTGTGGTTTGAAGCTGGGGGCGTGGCCTATCACCATGGGGGCGTGGTTGGGAGCTGTGGGCGTGGCTTATCGGCTTGGGGGCGTGGTTTACAGCAGTGGGACTCAAAAATAGCAGATCTACAAGCTCGTAGATCATAGCTCTATGAGCTTGTAGATCTGATATCGGCTGGGGGTGGGCGTGGCCTATCACCCTGGGGGGTGGGGTCTGAAGCTGTGGGCGGGGCCTATTGGCTTGGGGGCGTGGTTTCAAGCCGGGGGCGTGGCCTTTCCCCTCGGATTGGGGTTTTAAGCCGTGTGCTTGTCCTCTATCGGCGAGGGGGGTGTGGTTTGAAGCTGGGGGCGTGGCCTATTGTGCTTTAAGGCCGTGTGCTTGGCCTCTATCGGCGAGGTGTGTGTGGTTTGAAGCTGGGGGCGTGGCCTATCACCTTGGGGGGGGGGTGGGCCCAAATCATGCTTTGTCGGCTTCTGTAAAGTAGCTACAACAACACGTTAAGGCCACAGCTTGTGCAAAACTCACTCAAAGGTATTTGGTTTTCAACACTTCATCGGGGGAGAGCGCGAACGCAGTCCCCCACTACCAGAAATTATGCAGTCGAGATTCCCACATTTGGGGAATTCGCACGGGTCAGCAAAGCACGGAGTGCAATGGCTGAGCCTCGCCGTGGGTGAACCACTTTCACTTTTTCACTTTTTAGACATTTTATTTGATTCTGACAAAATATTACAGGCAGTTAATCAATACATTTACATAATATCGTTCGGAATTTCACAGATAATCTTAGTACTTTTCATTATAAATGACATATTCAATGGGTGAAGACATTTCATAACCTATTATAAGGCAACATGCTCAGATAATGTTTTTTTTTTTTTTTTTTTTTTTTTTTTACAGTGTGTCTTTTAAAATGTCATGTTCAAAACCATTTCCAATTTTCCACAATCTTATTATCACATCTTTGTTATATCTGGTTTTGTCTCTGAGGATGTAATCCCGAGCTGTTGTTATGGCAAGCTTTGCTACCGACTCTGGTACCATGCTATACTTTTTAAAAACCAGTACATTCCTGCACTTCCAAATGGCCTCTTTTATGCAGTTAATTGCTGCCCACCATCTTGCCCATTTATCATACTCCTTAGAGTTCAGGTCACCATATATGACATCACTAGCAGTGGGGTCCCTATAGAGGTCAGTCAGCCAGGGCCTAAGGAACCCCCACACCCTCTGAGAGTGTGGACAGGACCAGAATAAGTGGTTAGCATTTTCGTCTGCGTTACAGTTCACTCTGGGACATTTACTGCTTCTGGAGCATCTCCTTGCATGCAGAAAGGCTCTGGTAGGAAGGCAGTTGTGTACTGCACTCCAGGCCACATCTTTATGCCCATTTACCAGGTATTTGGAGTTAACATTTTTCCAGACCTGGACACATTGTTTTTCTATCAAAACACCTACTGGCACTAGCCTAGTTGTCTGTGGTGACAGGCTCTTCTCCACCATACTCCTGTTCACTTTACCTACCACATTTCCCCCGAACTTTGCAGCCTTAAACAATATTTTTGCCTTTTCGTACAAAGTTGGCCTTGTCTCGGCGTGCGGTGTGTCTAGGGGGAGTCTTTTCCCAAATTTGCTTGAGACTATTTGTCCCACCCAAAACCTGGCAAAATATGTCCACAGGCTGGCACTATCGTCCACCAAAACTGCGTTTAACATCGGGGTTCAAAACAGGGCTTCCAATTTGGTACCTAATTCTGGCACTGCTTTTCCTCCCTTTTCAGCAGGCCGATACATTATTTCTCTTTTAACTCTCTCTTGTTGCGAACCCCATACAAACTGGAATATTGCTCTATTAAGCTGTGTAAGGAATGTTCTGGGCACTGGCAGGGTGGCTGCCAGATAGGTTAGGGATGCATGAATCTCAGCTTTAATGACGAGAACTTTGCCTGTAATGGACAATTCTCTGCCTTCCCATCTCAAAAGCTTGCCCTTGATCTTTGGGAGTCTTGCATCCCAATTGACTTTCATCATGTCTTTTCCAATTTCTAATCCCAGCACTTTGATCCTTTCTTTTTGTTCTTTCAGGCCCAAATCTATTTTGTCATTCCAATTTAAATACAGACATTCGCTCTTCGTTCTATTGAGCTTAGCCCCTGATGCTCTAGAGAAGCAATCGCTCCACCCTAGGGCCTTGACCAATGAGGTGTTGTCTATGCCAAATATTGTCATATCATCCATGTACAAGGTCAGCTTGGCCTCCCTGCCGCTGCTGCCTGGTACACGAAGACCTCGGATAGAGTGATCCTGCCGTATGGCGCAGGCCAGAGGCTCCATGGCCAAGATGAAGAGGACGACTGACAGCGGGCACCCCTGCCTAACCCCTGACTGCACCTTGAAGGTTTCAGTGCTATTTCCATTTATTACAACTCTGCTGACACATTCATTATACAGTAAGTCTATCCAGGCCCTTACTTTTGGCCCAAAACCAAATACCACCATCACCTCCTTTAGATACCACCATCGATCGATCGATCGATCGATAGGTTTGATCGGTCGAACACTTAACCCCGCCCCCCGGGGCCTCCCCTCCCCGCTCTGTGGGCGTGGCCTATCGCTCCGGGGGGGGGGGGTGGTTTGAAGCCGGGGGCGTGGCCTATCGGTGAGGAGGGAGTGGTTTGGAGCTGTGGGCGTGTCCTATCACCCGGGGGGGGGGGTGGTTTGGAGCTGTGGGCGTGGCCTGTCGGCTTGGGGGCGTGGCCTATCACCTTGGATTGTGCTTTAAAGCCGTGTGCTTGTCCTCTAGCGGCGAGGTGTGTGTGGTTTGAAGCTGGGGGCGTGGCCTATCGCCATGGGGGCGTGGTTTGGAGCTGTGGGCGTGGCTTGTTGGCTTGGGGGCGTGGTTTGAGGCTGGGGGCGTGGCCTATCACCTTGGATTGTGGTTTAAAGCCGTGTGCTTGTCCTCCATCGGCGAGGTGTGTGTGGTTTGAAGCTGGGGGCGTGGCCTATCACCATGGGGGCGTGGTTGGGAGCTGTGGGCGTGGCTTATCGGCTTGGGGGCGTGGTTTACAGCAGTGGGACTCAAAAATAGCAGATCTACAAGCTCGTAGATCATAGCTCTATGAGCTTGTAGATCTGATATCGGCTGGGGGTGGGCGTGGCCTATCACCCTGGGGGGTGGGGTCTGAAGCTGTGGGCGGGGCCTATTGGCTTGGGGGCGTGGTTTCAAGCCGGGGGCGTGGCCTTTCCCCTCGGATTGGGGTTTTAAGCCGTGTGCTTGTCCTCTATCGGCGAGGGGGGTGTGGTTTGAAGCTGGGGGCGTGGCCTATTGTGCTTTAAGGCCGTGTGCTTGGCCTCTATCGGCGAGGTGTGTGTGGTTTGAAGCTGGGGGCGTGGCCTATCACCTTGGGGGGGGGGTGGGCCCAAATCATGCTTTGTCGGCTTCTGTAAAGTAGCTACAACAACACGTTAAGGCCACAGCTTGTGCAAAACTCACTCAAAGGTATTTGGTTTTCAACACTTCATCGGGGGAGAGCGCGAACGCAGTCCCCCACTACCAGAAATTATGCAGTCGAGATTCCCACATTTGGGGAATTCGCACGGGTCAGCAAAGCACGGAGTGCAATGGCTGAGCCTCGCCGTGGGTGAACCACCTTCGTGATCGTGGTGTCTCCCCTGCCAGGTAAGTATGCCTCGCCATCGCGTGGCGTGGAGGCAAGGACCCACACACGTACACGTCGCCTTGACGGTTCATACAACACATGCTCAAACCACACACTACTATGTTAACGTACACACATTTTATGAACCTCGTTGATGATAGCTGTTGATTGTTGGGTTGGAGGAAATGGGCTACATTTTGACTTGTACATGCATTGTTTTTTGGAAGTGGAATCCTGTACTTTAGAAACACTTTGAAAAACAATGTGTCACCCACCTGTTAATCCAGCCCAAGCTATTTATCGCATTATTTTCATTTAACATTAAAGTGAGTCTCCGTAAAGACCGTCAAAAATTGCCTTTGCCGACTATATTTCAAGTCGTCATCGGCGGGGTATTGGGTAAAGTTTTCAACTAGCAATAATCTCGCCTCGGTTAAACCTCATAGGCTAAGATACTGCCGCTGCGCAGGAATGCTTACAGTGCGTTTAGACGAGGTATTCTAGTGGAGGATGTTGTCACCTCACTGACGGTTTGATATCAAACAGTATTGGGTCTAGGCTCTATACCAGGAGCAAAGTGTGGTTATTTACTCACGTGTTCTTTCAACAAGGGGATAGGAGGTGCACCGTTCCCAGCGGCACTGCAGTGCCGGGTCAATGCGTGGAGTGAACGGAGCAAGCCCCTGTTTCAACTCCCGAGTTCAAAAATCCGTTTAATATGTAGTCCCCATATAGGGGACATATCAGATATTAAACTGATAAGAACAGATACTACACTTGATCTTAGCCAAAAGGCCGAGAAGCGATAACCCCTTAACTGACTGCCTGAACGATCGCAATCTCCGCTGATTCCATCCTCACCCGGCCTGACACCCACTAGTCCCCCTCCTTTTGGCCTCATGAAGCTGTGGGCGTGGCTTATCGGCTTGGGGGTGTGGTTTCCAGCGGTGGGCGTGGCCTATCGGCTTGGGGGGCGTGGTTTACAGCTGCGGGCGTGGCCTATCACCCAGGGGTGTTTGATTGATTGATTGAAAATGTTATTAGGCAAAAGAATGTAAAACAACACAGTTACATTTATGATACTTTTGTCTAAAAGGTCCGATCAAAAAAGTCCTTGCGGACTTGTTTCCGTCGGGGTCCTTGAATTAATTTCATAGACATAAGTGTGGTTTGAAGCTGTGGGCGTGGCTCGTAGATCTGATATCTTCCCTGCTTGCCTTCCTGCGGCAAATCATACTTTGTCAGCTACTGTAAAGTAGCTACAACGAGACGTCAAGGCCACAGAGTGACACAAATGCGCTCACGCCTACCTTGACCTCAAACATGCCCGCATACCACTGCTCTCCTTGTCATTTCCTTCAACAGCTGAGTTGGCCTTGTCCAAAGGGCAAGACCCTCCAAAAATATGCATAACTCATGAATGTCCCTCTCCACGGAAGTCTTTAGTAAAAGGCGAAAGGCTTATTCGTCATGAAGAGAGACCCGAGTAATTCTGACCTTTCACCGCCGTGGCCGGCAAAGGCGCCAGCCACGCCGATCAACCATTTAGCGGCGCACGCTCTTAGCTTTCTGGCAACATGGCAATATCCCCCCCCCCTCTGTGAGTCAGGTTATTCATCATATTAGAAATAGGGGGAGTAGGCCTCGTTCAAATGTTCACAAAGTTAGTGCTCTTATGTGCATCTGGTGATCTCACCTTTTTTTTTTTATTTAAGGAAAGAATCCTTAAAAAAAAAAAAAAACTAAAAAAAAAAGTGAAATATCGGACACTTTGGAGAAGCACCAGGGGGCGCTACAGCGTAGAAAGCTCAGGTGGGCTGCGGAACACGGAACTAGGCATGACTTTGGTTACACCTGGCAGAGTGCTGTCCTCTTAAGGGGCCTCGGTTTGGCGTGGGGGGCCCCGCAAAACTGCATCTTCTGCAGTTTCGACTTAGAAGAATTCAGGGATATAAATGGATTTGTACCCCCCTGTCCCCGGGCCGAAATTGGCTTATACTCCCCTGTCCCCGGGCAACTAGCGCCCGCGGCTGTGGGTCCAGACTCCGGGGGGGGGTGCTTAAAAGTGGGTCCCCGGGTTCGGATGGAGAGCCAGGTAGAGGACTTAGCTGGGCTCTGGCTGGGCACCCCGGTGGGGGCCGGAGGCTCCCCGGGGCCGCGTGGAGAGCCGGGCAAAACCCCATCTTTGGCCGTTTTGACTTCTGGACATAGTCATTTTCACAGATTTTGACTTCTGGACATAGTCATTTGGAGACATTTTCCACAATCCAAGCCATAGAGGCTGCATTGATCGATCGATCGATCGATCGATCGATCGATAGGTTTGATCGGTCGAACACTTAACCCCGCCCCCCGGGCCCTCCCCTCCCCGCTCTGTGGGCGTGGCCTATCGCTCCGGGGGGGGGGGTGGTTTGAAGCCGGGGGCGTGGCCTATCGGTGAGGAGGGAGTGGTTTGGAGCTGTGGGCGTGTCCTATCACCCGGGGGGGGGTGGTTTGGAGCTGTGGGCGTGGCCTGTCGGCTTGGGGGCGTGGCCTATCACCTTGGATTGTGCTTTAAAGCCGTGTGCTTGTCCTCTAGCGGCGAGGTGTGTGTGGTTTGAAGCTGGGGGCGTGGCCTATCGCCATGGGGGCGTGGTTTGGAGCTGTGGGCGTGGCTTGTTGGCTTGGGGGCGTGGTTTGAGGCTGGGGGCGTGGCCTATCACCTTGGATTGTGGTTTAAAGCCGTGTGCTTGTCCTCCATCGGCGAGGTGTGTGTGGTTTGAAGCTGGGGGCGTGGCCTATCACCATGGGGGCGTGGTTGGGAGCTGTGGGCGTGGCTTATCGGCTTGGGGGCGTGGTTTACAGCAGTGGGACTCAAAAATAGCAGATCTACAAGCTCGTAGATCATAGCTCTATGAGCTTGTAGATCTGATATCGGCTGGGGGTGGGCGTGGCCTATCACCCTGGGGGGTGGGGTCTGAAGCTGTGGGCGGGGCCTATTGGCTTGGGGGCGTGGTTTCAAGCCGGGGGCGTGGCCTTTCCCCTCGGATTGGGGTTTTAAGCCGTGTGCTTGTCCTCTATCGGCGAGGGGGGTGTGGTTTGAAGCTGGGGGCGTGGCCTATTGTGCTTTAAGGCCGTGTGCTTGGCCTCTATCGGCGAGGTGTGTGTGGTTTGAAGCTGGGGGCGTGGCCTATCACCTTGGGGGGGGGGTGGGCCCAAATCATGCTTTGTCGGCTTCTGTAAAGTAGCTACAACAACACGTTAAGGCCACAGCTTGTGCAAAACTCACTCAAAGGTATTTGGTTTTCAACACTTCATCGGGGGAGAGCGCGAACGCAGTCCCCCACTACCAGAAATTATGCAGTCGAGATTCCCACATTTGGGGAATTCGCACGGGTCAGCAAAGCACGGAGTGCAATGGCTGAGCCTCGCCGTGGGTGAACCACTTTCACTTTTTCACTTTTTAGACATTTTATTTGATTCTGACAAAATATTACAGGCAGTTAATCAATACATTTACATAATATCGTTCGGAATTTCACAGATAATCTTAGTACTTTTCATTATAAATGACATATTCAATGGGTGAAGACATTTCATAACCTATTATAAGGCAACATGCTCAGATAATGTTTTTTTTTTTTTTTTTTTTTTTTTTTTACAGTGTGTCTTTTAAAATGTCATGTTCAAAACCATTTCCAATTTTCCACAATCTTATTATCACATCTTTGTTATATCTGGTTTTGTCTCTGAGGATGTAATCCCGAGCTGTTGTTATGGCAAGCTTTGCTACCGACTCTGGTACCATGCTATACTTTTTAAAAACCAGTACATTCCTGCACTTCCAAATGGCCTCTTTTATGCAGTTAATTGCTGCCCACCATCTTGCCCATTTATCATACTCCTTAGAGTTCAGGTCACCATATATGACATCACTAGCAGTGGGGTCCCTATAGAGGTCAGTCAGCCAGGGCCTAAGGAACCCCCACACCCTCTGAGAGTGTGGACAGGACCAGAATAAGTGGTTAGCATTTTCGTCTGCGTTACAGTTCACTCTGGGACATTTACTGCTTCTGGAGCATCTCCTTGCATGCAGAAAGGCTCTGGTAGGAAGGCAGTTGTGTACTGCACTCCAGGCCACATCTTTATGCCCATTTACCAGGTATTTGGAGTTAACATTTTTCCAGACCTGGACACATTGTTTTTCTATCAAAACACCTACTGGCACTAGCCTAGTTGTCTGTGGTGACAGGCTCTTCTCCACCATACTCCTGTTCACTTTACCTACCACATTTCCCCCGAACTTTGCAGCCTTAAACAATATTTTTGCCTTTTCGTACAAAGTTGGCCTTGTCTCGGCGTGCGGTGTGTCTAGGGGGAGTCTTTTCCCAAATTTGCTTGAGACTATTTGTCCCACCCAAAACCTGGCAAAATATGTCCACAGGCTGGCACTATCGTCCACCAAAACTGCGTTTAACATCGGGGTTCAAAACAGGGCTTCCAATTTGGTACCTAATTCTGGCACTGCTTTTCCTCCCTTTTCAGCAGGCCGATACATTATTTCTCTTTTAACTCTCTCTTGTTGCGAACCCCATACAAACTGGAATATTGCTCTATTAAGCTGTGTAAGGAATGTTCTGGGCACTGGCAGGGTGGCTGCCAGATAGGTTAGGGATGCATGAATCTCAGCTTTAATGACGAGAACTTTGCCTGTAATGGACAATTCTCTGCCTTCCCATCTCAAAAGCTTGCCCTTGATCTTTGGGAGTCTTGCATCCCAATTGACTTTCATCATGTCTTTTCCAATTTCTAATCCCAGCACTTTGATCCTTTCTTTTTGTTCTTTCAGGCCCAAATCTATTTTGTCATTCCAATTTAAATACAGACATTCGCTCTTCGTTCTATTGAGCTTAGCCCCTGATGCTCTAGAGAAGCAATCGCTCCACCCTAGGGCCTTGACCAATGAGGTGTTGTCTATGCCAAATATTGTCATATCATCCATGTACAAGGTCAGCTTGGCCTCCCTGCCGCTGCTGCCTGGTACACGAAGACCTCGGATAGAGTGATCCTGCCGTATGGCGCAGGCCAGAGGCTCCATGGCCAAGATGAAGAGGACGACTGACAGCGGGCACCCCTGCCTAACCCCTGACTGCACCTTGAAGGTTTCAGTGCTATTTCCATTTATTACAACTCTGCTGACACATTCATTATACAGTAAGTCTATCCAGGCCCTTACTTTTGGCCCAAAACCAAATACCACCATCACCTCCTTTAGATACCACCATCGATCGATCGATCGATCGATAGGTTTGATCGGTCGAACACTTAACCCCGCCCCCCGGGGCCTCCCCTCCCCGCTCTGTGGGCGTGGCCTATCGCTCCGGGGGGGGGGGTGGTTTGAAGCCGGGGGCGTGGCCTATCGGTGAGGAGGGAGTGGTTTGGAGCTGTGGGCGTGTCCTATCACCCGGGGGGGGGGTGGTTTGGAGCTGTGGGCGTGGCCTGTCGGCTTGGGGGCGTGGCCTATCACCTTGGATTGTGCTTTAAAGCCGTGTGCTTGTCCTCTAGCGGCGAGGTGTGTGTGGTTTGAAGCTGGGGGCGTGGCCTATCGCCATGGGGGCGTGGTTTGGAGCTGTGGGCGTGGCTTGTTGGCTTGGGGGCGTGGTTTGAGGCTGGGGGCGTGGCCTATCACCTTGGATTGTGGTTTAAAGCCGTGTGCTTGTCCTCCATCGGCGAGGTGTGTGTGGTTTGAAGCTGGGGGCGTGGCCTATCACCATGGGGGCGTGGTTGGGAGCTGTGGGCGTGGCTTATCGGCTTGGGGGCGTGGTTTACAGCAGTGGGACTCAAAAATAGCAGATCTACAAGCTCGTAGATCATAGCTCTATGAGCTTGTAGATCTGATATCGGCTGGGGGTGGGCGTGGCCTATCACCCTGGGGGGTGGGGTCTGAAGCTGTGGGCGGGGCCTATTGGCTTGGGGGCGTGGTTTCAAGCCGGGGGCGTGGCCTTTCCCCTCGGATTGGGGTTTTAAGCCGTGTGCTTGTCCTCTATCGGCGAGGGGGGTGTGGTTTGAAGCTGGGGGCGTGGCCTATTGTGCTTTAAGGCCGTGTGCTTGGCCTCTATCGGCGAGGTGTGTGTGGTTTGAAGCTGGGGGCGTGGCCTATCACCTTGGGGGGGGGGTGGGCCCAAATCATGCTTTGTCGGCTTCTGTAAAGTAGCTACAACAACACGTTAAGGCCACAGCTTGTGCAAAACTCACTCAAAGGTATTTGGTTTTCAACACTTCATCGGGGGAGAGCGCGAACGCAGTCCCCCACTACCAGAAATTATGCAGTCGAGATTCCCACATTTGGGGAATTCGCACGGGTCAGCAAAGCACGGAGTGCAATGGCTGAGCCTCGCCGTGGGTGAACCACCTTCGTGATCGTGGTGTCTCCCCTGCCAGGTAAGTATGCCTCGCCATCGCGTGGCGTGGAGGCAAGGACCCACACACGTACACGTCGCCTTGACGGTTCATACAACACATGCTCAAACCACACACTACTATGTTAACGTACACACATTTTATGAACCTCGTTGATGATAGCTGTTGATTGTTGGGTTGGAGGAAATGGGCTACATTTTGACTTGTACATGCATTGTTTTTTGGAAGTGGAATCCTGTACTTTAGAAACACTTTGAAAAACAATGTGTCACCCACCTGTTAATCCAGCCCAAGCTATTTATCGCATTATTTTCATTTAACATTAAAGTGAGTCTCCGTAAAGACCGTCAAAAATTGCCTTTGCCGACTATATTTCAAGTCGTCATCGGCGGGGTATTGGGTAAAGTTTTCAACTAGCAATAATCTCGCCTCGGTTAAACCTCATAGGCTAAGATACTGCCGCTGCGCAGGAATGCTTACAGTGCGTTTAGACGAGGTATTCTAGTGGAGGATGTTGTCACCTCACTGACGGTTTGATATCAAACAGTATTGGGTCTAGGCTCTATACCAGGAGCAAAGTGTGGTTATTTACTCACGTGTTCTTTCAACAAGGGGATAGGAGGTGCACCGTTCCCAGCGGCACTGCAGTGCCGGGTCAATGCGTGGAGTGAACGGAGCAAGCCCCTGTTTCAACTCCCGAGTTCAAAAATCCGTTTAATATGTAGTCCCCATATAGGGGACATATCAGATATTAAACTGATAAGAACAGATACTACACTTGATCTTAGCCAAAAGGCAGAGAAGCGATAACCCCTTAACTGACTGCCTGAACGATCGCAATCTCCGCTGATTCCATCCTCACCCGGCCTGACACCCACTAGTCCCCCTCCTTTTGGCCTCATGAAGCTGTGGGCGTGGCTTATCGGCTTGGGGGTGTGGTTTCCAGCGGTGGGCGTGGCCTATCGGCTTGGGGGGCGTGGTTTACAGCTGCGGGCGTGGCCTATCACCCAGGGGTGTTTGATTGATTGATTGAAAATGTTATTAGGCAAAAGAATGTAAAACAACACAGTTACATTTATGATACTTTTGTCTAAAAGGTCCGATCAAAAAAGTCCTTGCGGACTTGTTTCCGTCGGGGTCCTTGAATTAATTTCATAGACATAAGTGTGGTTTGAAGCTGTGGGCGTGGCTCGTAGATCTGATATCTTCCCTGCTTGCCTTCCTGCGGCAAATCATACTTTGTCAGCTACTGTAAAGTAGCTACAACGAGACGTCAAGGCCACAGAGTGACACAAATGCGCTCACGCCTACCTTGACCTCAAACATGCCCGCATACCACTGCTCTCCTTGTCATTTCCTTCAACAGCTGAGTTGGCCTTGTCCAAAGGGCAAGACCCTCCAAAAATATGCATAACTCATGAATGTCCCTCTCCACGGAAGTCTTTAGTAAAAGGCGAAAGGCTTATTCGTCATGAAGAGAGACCCGAGTAATTCTGACCTTTCACCGCCGTGGCCGGCAAAGGCGCCAGCCACGCCGATCAACCATTTAGCGGCGCACGCTCTTAGCTTTCTGGCAACATGGCAATATCCCCCCCCCCTCTGTGAGTCAGGTTATTCATCATATTAGAAATAGGGGGAGTAGGCCTCGTTCAAATGTTCACAAAGTTAGTGCTCTTATGTGCATCTGGTGATCTCACCTTTTTTTTTTTATTTAAGGAAAGAATCCTTAAAAAAAAAAAAAAACAGAAAAAAAAAGTGAAATATCGGACACTTTGGAGAAGCACCAGGGGGCGCTACAGCGTAGAAAGCTCAGGTGGGCTGCGGAACACGGAACTAGGCATGACTTTGGTTACACCTGGCAGAGTGCTGTCCTCTTAAGGGGCCTCGGTTTGGCGTGGGGGGCCCCGCAAAACTGCATCTTCTGCAGTTTCGACTTAGAAGAATTCAGGGATATAAATGGATTTGTACCCCCCTGTCCCCGGGCCGAAATTGGCTTATACTCCCCTGTCCCCGGGCAACTAGCGCCCGCGGCTGTGGGTCCAGACTCCGGGGGGGGGTGCTTAAAAGTGGGTCCCCGGGTTCGGATGGAGAGCCAGGTAGAGGACTTAGCTGGGCTCTGGCTGGGCACCCCGGTGGGGGCCGGAGGCTCCCCGGGGCCGCGTGGAGAGCCGGGCAAAACCCCATCTTTGGCCGTTTTGACTTCTGGACATAGTCATTTTCACAGATTTTGACTTCTGGACATAGTCATTTGGAGACATTTTCCACAATCCAAGCCATAGAGGCTGCATTGATCGATCGATCGATCGATCGATCGATCGATAGGTTTGATCGGTCGAACACTTAACCCCGCCCCCCGGGCCCTCCCCTCCCCGCTCTGTGGGCGTGGCCTATCGCTCCGGGGGGGGGGGTGGTTTGAAGCCGGGGGCGTGGCCTATCGGTGAGGAGGGAGTGGTTTGGAGCTGTGGGCGTGTCCTATCACCCGGGGGGGGGTGGTTTGGAGCTGTGGGCGTGGCCTGTCGGCTTGGGGGCGTGGCCTATCACCTTGGATTGTGGTTTAAAGCCGTGTGCTTGTCCTCTAGCGGCGAGGTGTGTGTGGTTTGAAGCTGGGGGCGTGGCCTATCGCCATGGGGGCGTGGTTTGGAGCTGTGGGCGTGGCTTGTTGGCTTGGGGGCGTGGTTTGAGGCTGGGGGCGTGGCCTATCACCTTGGATTGTGGTTTAAAGCCGTGTGCTTGTCCTCCATCGGCGAGGTGTGTGTGGTTTGAAGCTGGGGGCGTGGCCTATCACCATGGGGGCGTGGTTGGGAGCTGTGGGCGTGGCTTATCGGCTTGGGGGCGTGGTTTACAGCAGTGGGACTCAAAAATAGCAGATCTACAAGCTCGTAGATCATAGCTCTATGAGCTTGTAGATCTGATATCGGCTGGGGGTGGGCGTGGCCTATCACCCTGGGGGGTGGGGTCTGAAGCTGTGGGCGGGGCCTATTGGCTTGGGGGCGTGGTTTCAAGCCGGGGGCGTGGCCTTTCCCCTCGGATTGGGGTTTTAAGCCGTGTGCTTGTCCTCTATCGGCGAGGGGGGTGTGGTTTGAAGCTGGGGGCGTGGCCTATTGTGCTTTAAGGCCGTGTGCTTGGCCTCTATCGGCGAGGTGTGTGTGGTTTGAAGCTGGGGGCGTGGCCTATCACCTTGGGGGGGGGTGGGTCCAAATCATGCTTTGTCGGCTTCTGTAAAGTAGCTACAACAACACGTTAAGGCCACAGCTTGTGCAAAACTCACTCAAAGGTATTTGGTTTTCAACACTTCATCGGGGGAGAGCGCGAACGCAGTCCCCCACTACCAGAAATTATGCAGTCGAGATTCCCACATTTGGGGAATTCGCACGGGTCAGCAAAGCACGGAGTGCAATGGCTGAGCCTCGCCGTGGGTGAACCACTTTCACTTTTTCACTTTTTAGACATTTTATTTGATTCTGACAAAATATTACAGGCAGTTAATCAATACATTTACATAATATCGTTCGGAATTTCACAGATAATCTTAGTACTTTTCATTATAAATGACATATTCAATGGGTGAAGACATTTCATAACCTATTATAAGGCAACATGCTCAGATAATGTTTTTTTTTTTTTTTTTTTTTTTTTTTTACAGTGTGTCTTTTAAAATGTCATGTTCAAAACCATTTCCAATTTTCCACAATCTTATTATCACATCTTTGTTATATCTGGTTTTGTCTCTGAGGATGTAATCCCGAGCTGTTGTTATGGCAAGCTTTGCTACCGACTCTGGTACCATGCTATACTTTTTAAAAACCAGTACATTCCTGCACTTCCAAATGGCCTCTTTTATGCAGTTAATTGCTGCCCACCATCTTGCCCATTTATCATACTCCTTAGAGTTCAGGTCACCATATATGACATCACTAGCAGTGGGGTCCCTATAGAGGTCAGTCAGCCAGGGCCTAAGGAACCCCCACACCCTCTGAGAGTGTGGACAGGACCAGAATAAGTGGTTAGCATTTTCGTCTGCGTTACAGTTCACTCTGGGACATTTACTGCTTCTGGAGCATCTCCTTGCATGCAGAAAGGCTCTGGTAGGAAGGCAGTTGTGTACTGCACTCCAGGCCACATCTTTATGCCCATTTACCAGGTATTTGGAGTTAACATTTTTCCAGACCTGGACACATTGTTTTTCTATCAAAACACCTACTGGCACTAGCCTAGTTGTCTGTGGTGACAGGCTCTTCTCCACCATACTCCTGTTCACTTTACCTACCACATTTCCCCCGAACTTTGCAGCCTTAAACAATATTTTTGCCTTTTCGTACAAAGTTGGCCTTGTCTCGGCGTGCGGTGTGTCTAGGGGGAGTCTTTTCCCAAATTTGCTTGAGACTATTTGTCCCACCCAAAACCTGGCAAAATATGTCCACAGGCTGGCACTATCGTCCACCAAAACTGCGTTTAACATCGGGGTTCAAAACAGGGCTTCCAATTTGGTACCTAATTCTGGCACTGCTTTTCCTCCCTTTTCAGCAGGCCGATACATTATTTCTCTTTTAACTCTCTCTTGTTGCGAACCCCATACAAACTGGAATATTGCTCTATTAAGCTGTGTAAGGAATGTTCTGGGCACTGGCAGGGTGGCTGCCAGATAGGTTAGGGATGCATGAATCTCAGCTTTAATGACGAGAACTTTGCCTGTAATGGACAATTCTCTGCCTTCCCATCTCAAAAGCTTGCCCTTGATCTTTGGGAGTCTTGCATCCCAATTGACTTTCATCATGTCTTTTCCAATTTCTAATCCCAGCACTTTGATCCTTTCTTTTTGTTCTTTCAGGCCCAAATCTATTTTGTCATTCCAATTTAAATACAGACATTCGCTCTTCGTTCTATTGAGCTTAGCCCCTGATGCTCTAGAGAAGCAATCGCTCCACCCTAGGGCCTTGACCAATGAGGTGTTGTCTATGCCAAATATTGTCATATCATCCATGTACAAGGTCAGCTTGGCCTCCCTGCCGCTGCTGCCTGGTACACGAAAGACCTCGGATAGAGTGATCCTGCCGTATGGCGCAGGCCAGAGGCTCCATGGCCAAGATGAAGAGGACGACTGACAGCGGGCACCCCTGCCTAACCCCTGACTGCACCTTGAAGGTTTCAGTGCTATTTCCATTTATTACAACTCTGCTGACACATTCATTATACAGTAAGTCTATCCAGGCCCTTACTTTTGGCCCAAAACCAAATACCACCATCACCTCCTTTAGATACCACCATCGATCGATCGATCGATCGATAGGTTTGATCGGTCGAACACTTAACCCCGCCCCCCGGGGCCTCCCCTCCCCGCTCTGTGGGCGTGGCCTATCGCTCCGGGGGGGGGGGGTGGTTTGAAGCCGGGGGCGTGGCCTATCGGTGAGGAGGGAGTGGTTTGGAGCTGTGGGCGTGTCCTATCACCCGGGGGGGGGTGGTTTGGAGCTGTGGGCGTGGCCTGTCGGCTTGGGGGCGTGGCCTATCACCTTGGATTGTGCTTTAAAGCCGTGTGCTTGTCCTCTAGCGGCGAGGTGTGTGTGGTTTGAAGCTGGGGGCGTGGCCTATCGCCATGGGGGCGTGGTTTGGAGCTGTGGGCGTGGCTTGTTGGCTTGGGGGCGTGGTTTGAGGCTGGGGGCGTGGCCTATCACCTTGGATTGTGGTTTAAAGCCGTGTGCTTGTCCTCCATCGGCGAGGTGTGTGTGGTTTGAAGCTGGGGGCGTGGCCTATCACCATGGGGGCGTGGTTGGGAGCTGTGGGCGTGGCTTATCGGCTTGGGGGCGTGGTTTACAGCAGTGGGACTCAAAAATAGCAGATCTACAAGCTCGTAGATCATAGCTCTATGAGCTTGTAGATCTGATATCGGCTGGGGGTGGGCGTGGCCTATCACCCTGGGGGGTGGGGTCTGAAGCTGTGGGCGGGGCCTATTGGCTTGGGGGCGTGGTTTCAAGCCGGGGGCGTGGCCTTTCCCCTCGGATTGGGGTTTTAAGCCGTGTGCTTGTCCTCTATCGGCGAGGGGGGTGTGGTTTGAAGCTGGGGGCGTGGCCTATTGTGCTTTAAGGCCGTGTGCTTGGCCTCTATCGGCGAGGTGTGTGTGGTTTGAAGCTGGGGGCGTGGCCTATCACCTTGGGGGGGGGGGTGGGCCCAAATCATGCTTTGTCGGCTTCTGTAAAGTAGCTACAACAACACGTTAAGGCCACAGCTTGTGCAAAACTCACTCAAAGGTATTTGGTTTTCAACACTTCATCGGGGGAGAGCGCGAACGCAGTCCCCCACTACCAGAAATTATGCAGTCGAGATTCCCACATTTGGGGAATTCGCACGGGTCAGCAAAGCACGGAGTGCAATGGCTGAGCCTCGCCGTGGGTGAACCACCTTCGTGATCGTGGTGTCTCCCCTGCCAGGTAAGTATGCCTCGCCATCGCGTGGCGTGGAGGCAAGGACCCACACACGTACACGTCGCCTTGACGGTTCATACAACACATGCTCAAACCACACACTACTATGTTAACGTACACACATTTTATGAACCTCGTTGATGATAGCTGTTGATTGTTGGGTTGGAGGAAATGGGCTACATTTTGACTTGTACATGCATTGTTTTTTGGAAGTGGAATCCTGTACTTTAGAAACACTTTGAAAAACAATGTGTCACCCACCTGTTAATCCAGCCCAAGCTATTTATCGCATTATTTTCATTTAACATTAAAGTGAGTCTCCGTAAAGACCGTCAAAAATTGCCTTTGCCGACTATATTTCAAGTCGTCATCGGCGGGGTATTGGGTAAAGTTTTCAACTAGCAATAATCTCGCCTCGGTTAAACCTCATAGGCTAAGATACTGCCGCTGCGCAGGAATGCTTACAGTGCGTTTAGACGAGGTATTCTAGTGGAGGATGTTGTCACCTCACTGACGGTTTGATATCAAACAGTATTGGGTCTAGGCTCTATACCAGGAGCAAAGTGTGGTTATTTACTCACGTGTTCTTTCAACAAGGGGATAGGAGGTGCACCGTTCCCAGCGGCACTGCAGTGCCGGGTCAATGCGTGGAGTGAACGGAGCAAGCCCCTGTTTCAACTCCCGAGTTCAAAAATCCGTTTAATATGTAGTCCCCATATAGGGGACATATCAGATATTAAACTGATAAGAACAGATACTACACTTGATCTTAGCCAAAAGGCCGAGAAGCGATAACCCCTTAACTGACTGCCTGAACGATCGCAATCTCCGCTGATTCCATCCTCACCCGGCCTGACACCCACTAGTCCCCCTCCTTTTGGCCTCATGAAGCTGTGGGCGTGGCTTATCGGCTTGGGGGTGTGGTTTCCAGCGGTGGGCGTGGCCTATCGGCTTGGGGGCGTGGTTTACAGCTGCGGGCGTGGCCTATCACCCAGGGGTGTTTGATTGATTGATTGAAAATGTTATTAGGCAAAAGAATGTAAAACAACACAGTTACATTTATGATACTTTTGTCTAAAAGGTCCGATCAAAAAAGTCCTTGCGGACTTGTTTCCGTCGGGGTCCTTGAATTAATTTCATAGACATAAGTGTGGTTTGAAGCTGTGGGCGTGGCTCGTAGATCTGATATCTTCCCTGCTTGCCTTCCTGCGGCAAATCATACTTTGTCAGCTACTGTAAAGTAGCTACAACGAGACGTCAAGGCCACAGAGTGACACAAATGCGCTCACGCCTACCTTGACCTCAAACATGCCCGCATACCACTGCTCTCCTTGTCATTTCCTTCAACAGCTGAGTTGGCCTTGTCCAAAGGGCAAGACCCTCCAAAAATATGCATAACTCATGAATGTCCCTCTCCACGGAAGTCTTTAGTAGTCTTTAGTAAAAGGCGAAAGGCTTATTCGTCATGAAGAGAGACCCGAGTAATTCTGACCTTTCACCGCCGTGGCCGGCAAAGGCGCCAGCCACGCCGATCAACCATTTAGCGGCGCACGCTCTTAGCTTTCTGGCAACATGGCAATATCCCCCCCCCCTCTGTGAGTCAGGTTATTCATCATATTAGAAATAGGGGGAGTAGGCCTCGTTCAAATGTTCACAAAGTTAGTGCTCTTATGTGCATCTGGTGATCTCACCTTTTTTTTTTTATTTAAGGAAAGAATCCTTAAAAAAAAAAAAAAAAAAAAAAAAAAGTGAAATATCGGACACTTTGGAGAAGCACCAGGGGGCGCTACAGCGTAGAAAGCTCAGGTGGGCTGCGGAACACGGAACTAGGCATGACTTTGGTTACACCTGGCAGAGTGCTGTCCTCTTAAGGGGCCTCGGTTTGGCGTGGGGGGCCCCGCAAAACTGCATCTTCTGCAGTTTCGACTTAGAAGAATTCAGGGATATAAATGGATTTGTACCCCCCTGTCCCCGGGCCGAAATTGGCTTATACTCCCCTGTCCCCGGGCAACTAGCGCCCGCGGCTGTGGGTCCAGACTCCGGGGGGGGGTGCTTAAAAGTGGGTCCCCGGGTTCGGATGGAGAGCCAGGTAGAGGACTTAGCTGGGCTCTGGCTGGGCACCCCGGTGGGGGCCGGAGGCTCCCCGGGGCCGCGTGGAGAGCCGGGCAAAACCCCATCTTTGGCCGTTTTGACTTCTGGACATAGTCATTTTCACAGATTTTGACTTCTGGACATAGTCATTTGGAGACATTTTCCACAATCCAAGCCATAGAGGCTGCATTGATCGGTCGAACACTTAACCCCGCCCCCCGGGCCCTCCCCTCCCCGCTCTGTGGGCGTGGCCTATCGCTCCGGGGGGGGGGGGTGGTTTGAAGCCGGGGGCGTGGCCTATCGGTGAGGAGGGAGTGGTTTGGAGCTGTGGGCGTGTCCTATCACCCGGGGGGGGGGGTGGTTTGGAGCTGTGGGCGTGGCCTGTCGGCTTGGGGGCGTGGCCTATCACCTTGGATTGTGGTTTAAAGCCGTGTGCTTGTCCTCTAGCGGCGAGGTGTGTGTGGTTTGAAGCTGGGGGCGTGGCCTATCGCCATGGGGGCGTGGTTTGGAGCTGTGGGCGTGGCTTGTTGGCTTGGGGGCGTGGTTTGAGGCTGGGGGCGTGGCCTATCACCTTGGATTGTGGTTTAAAGCCGTGTGCTTGTCCTCCATCGGCGAGGTGTGTGTGGTTTGAAGCTGGGGGCGTGGCCTATCACCATGGGGGCGTGGTTGGGAGCTGTGGGCGTGGCTTATCGGCTTGGGGGCGTGGTTTACAGCAGTGGGACTCAAAAATAGCAGATCTACAAGCTCGTAGATCATAGCTCTATGAGCTTGTAGATCTGATATCGGCTGGGGGTGGGCGTGGCCTATCACCCTGGGGGGTGGGGTCTGAAGCTGTGGGCGGGGCCTATTGGCTTGGGGGCGTGGTTTCAAGCCGGGGGCGTGGCCTTTCCCCTCGGATTGGGGTTTTAAGCCGTGTGCTTGTCCTCTATCGGCGAGGGGGGTGTGGTTTGAAGCTGGGGGCGTGGCCTATTGTGCTTTAAGGCCGTGTGCTTGGCCTCTATCGGCGAGGTGTGTGTGGTTTGAAGCTGGGGGCGTGGCCTATCACCTTGGGGGGGGGGGGTGGGCCCAAATCATGCTTTGTCGGCTTCTGTAAAGTAGCTACAACAACACGTTAAGGCCACAGCTTGTGCAAAACTCACTCAAAGGTATTTGGTTTTCAACACTTCATCGGGGGAGAGCGCGAACGCAGTCCCCCACTACCAGAAATTATGCAGTCGAGATTCCCACATTTGGGGAATTCGCACGGGTCAGCAAAGCACGGAGTGCAATGGCTGAGCCTCGCCGTGGGTGAACCACCTTCGTGATCGTGGTGTCTCCCCTGCCAGGTAAGTATGCCTCGCCATCGCGTGGCGTGGAGGCAAGGACCCACACACGTACACGTCGCCTTGACGGTTCATACAACACATGCTCAAACCACACACTACTATGTTAACGTACACACATTTTATGAACCTCGTTGATGATAGCTGTTGATTGTTGGGTTGGAGGAAATGGGCTACATTTTGACTTGTACATGCATTGTTTTTTGGAAGTGGAATCCTGTACTTTAGAAACACTTTGAAAAACAATGTGTCACCCACCTGTTAATCCAGCCCAAGCTATTTATCGCATTATTTTCATTTAACATTAAAGTGAGTCTCCGTAAAGACCGTCAAAAATTGCCTTTGCCGACTATATTTCAAGTCGTCATCGGCGGGGTATTGGGTAAAGTTTTCAACTAGCAATAATCTCGCCTCGGTTAAACCTCATAGGCTAAGATACTGCCGCTGCGCAGGAATGCTTACAGTGCGTTTAGACGAGGTATTCTAGTGGAGGATGTTGTCACCTCACTGACGGTTTGATATCAAACAGTATTGGGTCTAGGCTCTATACCAGGAGCAAAGTGTGGTTATTTACTCACGTGTTCTTTCAACAAGGGGATAGGAGGTGCACCGTTCCCGGCGGCACTGCAGTGCCGGGTCAATGCGTGGAGTGAACGGAGCAAGCCCCTGTTTCAACTCCCGAGTTCAAAAATCCGTTTAATATGTAGTCCCCATATAGGGGACATATCAGATATTAAACTGATAAGAACAGATTTTTTTTTTTTTTTTTTTAATATAACTTCATTTTTAACAATATACAATCATCAAAAACAACAAATGCCTCAAAACAATCAAATTAATCTCATATACATCATCTCAAACATCATCTCAAATCACTCAAAACATAATACCTCATTTCAGAATCACAGTTTCATCATATCATGCAAAAACCAAAAGACCCACTAAATAAACATCATGATAATAATTTCATCAAAACTTAAACATTGACTCCCAAACCGAAAAAATGCCTCATATACATGTCCTAAAAAAATCCATTACCTCCTTCTTTCCACCTTAACACAATACCTCAAAACCACACTCATTGATAAAAATCCATCTCATCCACAGCCCATGAATACGGAACTGTGTTGGGGGCCCCAGATGGCCTCCCCTCCCCTTCATATCCATCCACTGACACAGGGGAGAGTGGGGGGATAAGACTTAAGTCCTCCCCCAGACTTTGCCCCCCCAAGTCCGCTGTTGTCTTCCTCTCTTTTCTCTTCTTCTTTTTCTTATGATAAACCCCATTCCCCCCTCCCCCACCCCCACCCCATTCTCCCCTTCCACTCTGTGTCTCTTGTTCTCCCCCTCGTCCTTCAGAAAACTTTCCCAGGTCATTGGAGAGTGAGACTTTGGCTGAGAGTGCTCCTTGGTCTCGCCACCAGGTGGAGCCATTTCTCCCCAATTCACCTCGCCCTCTGCCTCCTGCTGCTGCTGTAGCCCACCAGTGGCTGCTGTTAGTCCCACCTTTGGCCCAGTGTCTGCTATGTGTCCATTCTCCTGCCCTGAGAAGTACTCGTCCGAGCCGACCTCCGGTGCCGCACCTTCCTCCTCCCTTATCTGCTGCTGGGCCCCTTCCTCCACTGCTCCCGATTGGCCCGCTTGGCCCTCGTCTCCTGACGCTTCCCCGGTAGGCCTCCTCCCGCCCTCGCCTCGAGGTCTCCCCGTAGCCGCTTCTGCATATGTCCTCCTTCGGTCCGGGCAGTCCCTCCGGATGTGGTCCGCCTTCCCGCAGCCATGACAGCTCCTCTGCTGCTGGTGTGGGCAGTCCGCTGCAACATGGCCAAATGCCGTGCAGACCCGGCACTTTATGAAACCACAGGCTCCGTCAGTGTGGCCATGCTTCTTGCACCTTCTGCAATACGCAGGCTGTCGAGCATAGTACAGGAACCCGCGATCAGCCGCAATGTTAAAAACCGCGGGGGGATGCATCAGCCCATCCTCCAACCCTGGGTCCTCGTTCAGGAGGACCTGGAACTGGGTCCTCCCATTCCAGAAGCCCAGTAAATCAGTTATTCTCCTGCTTCCAGGAAGTACTTCCCCGTAGCAGGATAGGAAACCCACAATCGATTCCCTCGATACATACGGGTTGTACATGTGCACAGTTATCAGCCGGAAATTTGGCCTGTCCAGGTTCAACACCTCATAGTTTGAAAACGGCTTCTCGCCAGCTCCCCTCCTGCATTCCACCAATACATCCTCAGTTATTCCCACTGAAGAAAAAGAAACATCATAGCTCCTCTCCTGAGCATTCGTCTGCAAGCAGTAAACGTGTTCATTTTTAAGCTTCAGTGCTCCCAACAAAACAGTCTTAGCAAAAACTGATCTATCTACCATCAAGGCATTCTTTACGTTCCAGCGGAACCGCACCGTGTTCCTCAATCCCGCCTTCGGTACTGGCTGTCCTGCCGCAAACTCCATTGGACGTTGATTTCCTCCAGCATCCTCCATCCCGGCACCTCGTTCACTCGTTCCTCCTCTCCAAAACTCCTTTAATCTGATAAGAACAGATACTACACTTGATCTTAGCCAAAAGGCAGAGAAGCGATAACCCCTTAACTGACTGCCTGAACGATCGCAATCTCCGCTGATTCCATCCTCACCCGGCCTGACACCCACTAGTCCCCCTCCTTTTGGCCTCATGAAGCTGTGGGCGTGGCTTATCGGCTTGGGGGTGTGGTTTGCAGCGGTGGGCGTGGCCTATCGGCTTGGGGGCGTGGTTTACAGCTGCGGGCGTGGCCTATCACCCAGGGGTGTTTGATTGATTGATTGAAAATGTTATTAGGCAAAAGAATGTAAAACAACACAGTTACATTTATGATACTTTTGTCTAAAAGGTCCGATCAAAAAAGTCCTTGCGGACTTGTTTCCGTCGGGGTCCTTGAATTAATTTCATAGACATAAGTGTGGTTTGAAGCTGTGGGCGTGGCTCGTAGATCTGATATCTTCCCTGCTTGCCTTCCTGCGGCAAATCATACTTTGTCAGCTACTGTAAAGTAGCTACAACGAGACGTCAAGGCCACAGAGTGACACAAATGCGCTCACGCCTACCTTGACCTCAAACATGCCCGCATACCACTGCTCTCCTTGTCATTTCCTTCAACAGCTGAGTTGGCCTTGTCCAAAGGGCAAGACCCTCCAAAAATATGCATATCTGGGTTTTTAAATTCCCAACCACACACCGTTTAGATGGGATTATGTTAACGCTCCTGCTGCAGAATATTAAGTATATCCTACCTAAAGCTGTTAGCCGTTAACCACTTAAACCCTATATACTGTTGACTGGAGCATAGACCCAGTGGTCTATACCATGGGTTCCCAAACTTTTCAGCCCGCGACCCCAAAATAATGCGGAAATTGACTCGCGACCCCACCTAAACCTGGAGGTCATTTATGCACATAAACTTGCATGTTCGGTGTGCATTTGTAATGTATTAAAATGGTAAAATGTACTATTTGTAATCATTTTTAGATTGTATTTCATCCATTCTGTTGAATTTAAAATAAAAATAGTTTTATTTTTATTTTTTTAATGACCCAAAATAAATTCGCGACCCCACCGTCAGTCTCCCGCGACCCCAAGTGGGGTCGCGACCCCAACTTTGGGAAACCCTGGTCTATACTTTGTCCCCTCCTTTTTTCCCTCTACACATATCTTTGAAATGGTTAGGAAAATAGCCTATTATTTTCACAGAATGTTCACCTATTTTTGCATATTCTGACATTTGGTTAATAAATGAATGAAATAACAATTTAATTATTTCACTGCCAGACTTATTTCTGGCTGCGTGCACCCACTGCTAGCGATTTTTGGATTTTCTTACCTTTTCAAGTAGTCACAGAATATTTATCTCCAGTATGATCGATCCCCTGATGGTTGCTGATCACGGAGGGTTTCACTGTGCTTCCGCGAAAAAAAGAAAAATGCCATCGCGACCTCCCATTCGCTTGTTATACGCCGTAGAAAATAGCATGTCTTGCCAAAAATACATACAACACAGGAGCCGAGATACAGGCGATTTCCCAACGAGACGCATTGTGAGCTTGTCGATCTGATATTTTCAAACATTTTAGTACTTTTACTTTTGGTACTTTAAGTACATTTTGATGGCAATACTTTTGTACTTTTACTCAAGTAAATTTTGAATTCTGGACTTTTACTTGTAACAGAGTATTTCTATATTGCAGTATTGGTACTTTCACTTAAAGGTAGGGTAAGTGATTTGCAATTATTCAAATAATTGCAAAATGGGTCTATGTTCTGATAGTGCTCGTTACTATAGGGTGTCCTGTCCATATAAGGAGTCTCCATGTCTCTCCAGCTCTTTATAAAACAGAAAATGCATTTTCGTTTCATTTCCTATTTTATCCAATCAGGATAGAGAACTCAATCAGGATATAGATTAAACAAGTGAAATTGGAAGTGATGACACTAAGAAATGAGCAGGCAAAATTAGAACTGGAACACTATAAAAATAAAGCTTAAAAATTGGTACTTTCTCCTGATTGGCTGAGATTTTGACACCTACCAGAAAATGTATTTTCTGTTTATTTAGGAGCTGGAGAGACGGGGAGACTCCTGTTACTGAACAAACACTCTATAGCAATGATTACTATCAGAATATAGTGCTTAAACCTTTAAAAAATATATTTTTTGTTTTAACCCAAAAATATCACTTACCCTACCTTTAAGTAAAGAATGTGAGTACTTTTTCCACCACTGGTGCATGCATGTGTGTGTTAGTGTGTGTCTGTGCCCGGCTTAACGCACGGCCTGACAAGGCAGCAGCCCGGGGCACTAAGCTCTCACAAAAAAAAAACAATAATGGTGCTATATCGGCACCTAAATGTTGTCTCCGTAGTGGTGCTGAAGCTGAAATATTCCATCCAAAAATATCCAGCAACCGAAAATAGCAATGAGTGCAGTGTGCCTCTCTACACAGATACCGGAAGACCTGATCCAAGCAGCTAGGTGGGCGGCGGATGACACAAAATCCATGTCCTCGTTGACCCTAAAACTGCAGTATGCTGCTGATCCGTAAACAACACCCCCCCCCCCTACCTCTCCTTCCACACCTGTGCACTGCAGCGAATCCCCAAAATACCAAAGATGTGCGGGCGGGGAAGATTATGCCACTTCAGCTACGGAAATGATCAATTCACCCAGTCAATGAGCACCTCACACCAATTTCCCTGACCCAAAGTATAGGGTCCTGTATATCTGTCTTTTGTATCTCTGATCTTACTGCTGTCTGTCTGTCTGTCTGTCTGTCTGTCTGTCTGTCTGTCTGTCTGTCTGTCTGTCTGTCTGTCTGTCTGTCTGTCTGTCTGTCTGTCTTGTCTTGTCTGTGGCAAAATTGTGTAAAAGCACACTAATCAACATCAAATATGTGTTAATATAAAACCTTTTTTTTTTACCTTTTTATGTTCTCATCCGTCTCTTACATTCTCATGAGTCACTGTATATATAAACTAATTAGAGGGAACCTCCTTGCAAAGATGACCTCTGCTTAAATGTCAGTAGAACTGTGTAAGAACATTACAGGAGAGCACGGCAGAGTCAAAGGAAATAACATATTGATCCAACGTAGAAGTCTAAAAACAAAGATCCTCTCTAAAATCTGGATGTTAAGAGCCAGAAACTTGACACAACCTTGGTTATGTGTTAGTGTTCTCTGAATCTTAACCACATGAACCCTATTGTTTGTCCCGAATGTCATAATAGGCAAAAATAGGTGAACATTATAGAGGGAAAAAATTGGAAACATTCGGTGAACACACAGAACACATTAGGCGGAC
>NC_137623.1:42208660-42278660 GCF_963280865.1 Gymnoscopelus braueri | reverse complement strand
TATTCAAAGATTTGCAAAGATTTCCACTATTTTACTTTTTTTGCAGATCTACAAGCTCGTAGCGCAGCACTTGGTGCCGCGCTATGAGCTTGTAGATCTGCTATTTTTTGTATAGCCAAAACAATCTTAAAGGGTAGTTCAGATTTTTTGAGTTTTTTCTGTAGGAAATACTTGCCATTAATGTAGTGGTTGCAAAGGTATTAATTGATTGCCCGAGTCCCAGAATCAGAATCAGAATCAGTTTTATTGTCACATCACAGGTTTACAAGGTAAAAAAGTGGGTGAAATTCGTTTTTGTACATCGTTCCCATCGCAACGTTAATTTCCATAGAAAGAAGAAGGGGGGGGGGGGGGGAGAAGAAGAGGGGTGGGGGGCAAGTGGAAAGGAGATCAAAACAAGAGAACAACAGAAGGCCAGACAAGTTATCTACATATTTACAAAGTACCTGAGATAATAAAAAAACTAAGGTGCCTGAGCATAGCAGCAATGTATGTATACTGTGCATGTTATACTTATACTGTGCATGATATACATATGGACGTTAAGGTGCTTAGAGAAAAAAAGAGCACAATAAAAAAGACAAAAAAAGTCAGTGCGTTATACATGGGATTAAGGTGCAAAAGGTCAGTGCGTGTCCACCTAGGGTGGACTGACCCTAGTATAATCCGCAAGTAGCTCCATGAGGGAGTGCAACAAAAAGTCATTTGTACCTGGCGTAGTCCACAGGTGTGTCCGAGGGGGAGCTAAATCCAAGTCATTTGTCCCTGGTATAATCCACAGGTGTGTTCAGGAAGAGCCAGAAAAGTCTGCACCGCCTGTTGTCAGGCTGCTGAACAAGGCTTATGCCTCATTCAGCATTCTGACAGCAGCCGGATTAAAACTGCACCAGAACCTGGTGGTGGAACTCTTGATACTGCGGTAGAGTCCCGTGGTCAGAGTTATGGTCCGGTTCTGATGAATATGAAGTAGTTCCGGTAGATTAGTAGATTTGGTGGCGGCCGCTCATTAAAAATAAATTAATTAAAAAAACTAGCATCATTTGTATTGTTGACCTATTTCTACCATATGGTGCAGGTTTCGTTCAATTTCGACCCCTCTGTCACATGGTACTAATGTTTGTGTCCAGAATCACTACGCCGCGGCAGCCTACTCACGCACAAAATATATGACACAAAAAAATCTGAACTAACCCTTTAAAATGACACAGATGGCTGTCTTAACTGCCAATCGCGTAGATCTACGCAAACCTATTTAAAGCCGCCACGTGCCAGTCGCGTAGATCTACGTGAAAAAATAAATAAATAAAATTGACCCAAATACCAAGGAGAAATGATTTTTCGAAGATCTAGACTCCTATCCACTTCCTTGTTAACTTAAAACTTAAAAATTCTGTATCTCGGCTCCTGAGTACTTTTTTCTTTTCAATGAAAAATCTCTGGCAGTGGGCAAACGCGGCCAGATTTTTTTTTGGCAGTCAATGAAGACCAGACCCATTGAGAGATGTTGCACTCTGTCTTTGCTAAACTGGGTCGGTTCAAGGCAGAAGACAGACAGACAGACAGACAGACAGACAGACAGACAGACAGACAGACAGACAGACAGACAGACAGACAGACAGACAGACAGACAGACAGACAGATAGACAGACAGACAGACATAATTTTAAACTTGAGAAATGCGATGCAAGAATAGGCACAGTTTGAACTTGCTGGTTCACAAATAGAGATAGGTCTATTACATGCGACAGCTAATAGATGGGATAGACGATAGACGGAATAAACGGATGGAACAAATGAAATGGAAACGGCTTTCCTGAACATTATCAGAACATGCTATGATTATCAGACAGTACTGTGGAGGAGAAGGGGTGTATATATGTGTTTAGCAGTGTTCTTGTTGTTAAAGTCTTTTTAAAGTTTACATTATTCCTGTGGAATAGGGAATGTCTATAAAAGCTAATTGATAGCTAATTGGAGAGTGTGCTTGTGGTAGGATCCACTCCCTATTTAACCCATTTAGACCGGGAACGCATCGGTGTCATTTTCTTTGGATATTCAAAAATAGCAGATATACAAGCTCATAGCACTATGAACTTGTAGATCTGCTATTTTTGAAAAATCGTAAAAATGTGTGCAAATCTTTCAATATATATTTTTTTACATGTTACAACTTCTGGGGGTCCCTGGAACAACATATTTTGAGGCCAAATACATATCATTTGGGGGTCCTTGACATGAAAAAGTTTGAGAACCACTGATATTACAAGAACACAACTGTGTTGTGTTGTGTGTGATTTAGAAGACATTTGTAGAATCCCCAGAAGCAAAGATTTGAGTTAGAAATGTTTGCCTTGAGACAGAGCTGCCAGAGCTGCCAGGGCCCTTATTTAAAGGATAGGCTTTTTGGACAGTGCACTGTATATGGTTTGTTGTCTTTAGTTGTGCTTTAAGTATTTCCATTTGTTTGTAAGTCTATTTTTCCAAGTCCTATTTATTTTTTATTTAAAAGGCCTTCACTGTTATCTGCTGCATGGAACTGTTCCTGGAGGTTTGAGATAAATACAACTCAAAATTCTGAACTTGTTTGTTTTGGAGCCTTGGCCGCTTGGTCAACCTTACGTATGAGTCAATTGTTTATGTGGAGTAGGCCTATTATATAACCACATGAAACCTATATAGCATTCATATTCTGAGCTATGTTATGATAGGCGTACATAACAAACAGAACATACTGGTGTGTACCCTAATAGTAAGGCGGAAATATGCCGTTTTCAATACATGATAGTGCACTTGGTGATACAAGCGCGAAATTTGGCACAGATGTCCTTCATATGACCCTAATTGATAATCAACCTCTGGCCAGGCAAAAATCCTAAGATTTCAAGATGGCCACCACCAGTTTTCGAAATGGCTGCAACTGGGCCAACATTTTGGACTATATCACTTTGCTGGGGCTGTAAATCTTTGATTTCCCCCGTATTTTAATATAGGAGAATATGTTCTGAAGGTATTTCTACCAAGTAAGATAAAAAAAGATATATTAGGCTCCAATATGGCGGCATATTTTCCAATATGGCTGCCGATAAATTGCATAAATGTACATTCACATGAGCTTGTAGCACATGTATTTGTATTAATTACCATACACAGAATACATTTATAGCACATTTTAAAGTGATTTGGTAGCTTTTTAATGACCTAGGGCAACAGACTTTTCAATATGTTCACCAATAAATACAAAAACTTAGATATATATAGGGATATTTTCTCAAACAGGTGCTGACCTTTTTCTCTTTCTGTGGAAGGACAAAACTGTATGGCATCTGCTGAACGCATGAAAGAAGCAAAGACCTGATGACTTTGATCCAATAGCTGATGCATTTTCATGAAGGGGGATCCATCTGAGGTCCTTCGACAGCTTTTTCAAGCCAAGTCTTTGTGTCTGGGTAGCTCAGTCGGTAGAGCTTTCACCTTCGGATCACATGGTCATGGGTTCGATCAGGATCAGTGTATGAGTAGGTACGGTGAGTGTGGCGCTCCACCTCAGCAATACCAGGGGGTCTATAAGACCCCTGCGTTCTCAGCTGATACTGACAATAAGTCTCAGACTTACTTAATATGAACAAGTGCAACTGCTATGACAACAACGTCAGTATCTGAGCTGCAAAGCATGATGTGTCAGATGCTATCCTCTGCAGCTCTGCCTCAGATACTGACATTGTTGACATAACAGTTTCACTTGTTCAAAGACTTGGCTTGAATTAGCTGTGGATTGCCTTTGGAAGGAGGGAAGGATCTCAGATGGATCCCGTTCATGAAATTGCATCAGCTATTGAATCAAAGTCATCAGGTCTTTGCTTCTTTCATGCATTCAGGGGATGCCACACAGTTTCGTCCTTCCATGGAAAGGGAAAAAAGGTCAGCATGGCAAACAACTTCTCCAAATTAGGTTCAACACCTGTTGCAATAAATGATAAACATATGCAAGTCATTGAGGAGTTCATAGTACTCATGTACGATAGAACTTCATAGAAGTAGTTCCTACAAGGAAGTGAATGCAAGTGAAGTGCATTCCAAGCAGGACATATATGGGGCCAGTCACTCTTGTGCAGTCCTGTTTGCCAAATTATGCCAGAAGCTGACACGATCTGGATGTAAAAAAGCATGTTCTGGACACTGCAAATACTTTAAGTTTGGATTTATCTGTACACCCCTCTGTGGTTGCAGTTGCTAGTACACTGGCCTGTCACTTGCCCAGCCACATTGTAAATGAAAATGTGTTTATAATGACTTGATAACAAAACAAGAAGTAAGCGCTTTACCAAGCTAATAAATCACTTTCAAATGTTCCATAAATGGATTCTGTGTATGGTAATTAATACAAATACATGTACTACAAGCTCATGTGGATAAACCATAAGCAGATGCACATTTCTGCAATTTATCGGCAGCCATATTGGAATACATGCCGCCATATTGGAACCTAATGTTATTCTGTATCTTACTTGGTAGGAATACCTCCAGAACATATTCTCTTATATTAAAATAAGCCCCAGCAAAGCGATATAGTCCAACACATTGGCCCAGTTTCAGACATTTTGAAAACTGGTGGTGGCCATCTTGAAATCTTAGGAATTCTGCGTGGCCAGAGGTTGATTATCAATTAGGGTCATATGAAGGTCATCTGTGCCAAATTTCGCGCTTGTATCACCAAGTGCACTATGGTATCAATTTTCCGCCTTACTATAACACAAGACATCAGAGGGAGATATGGACATGTTTACTGATCTGAGCTCAATCTTTGTGGGCACTAACAGAGTAACTTTGTGTATGCTACATGCCTGCCTGTCACTTTTGGAGCAACAGAAAGCTCCTGTTGTATGAGTAAAGGGATTTTGTGTTGTGTGTTGTATATTTTAATGTACTGTGCCTTTTAACGCTTTTCTTCATGGGTTTATGTTCTATTGTTTGGACCCAATGTTTTATGCAATTGTGTCAACAAAGTAACTAAACTAACTAACTAGCTACGAACAGCTGCCTCTTGAGGTCTTCTCCCATGACTGATTTCGACACTCTCCTCATCCCATGCAGGGAATTCCAGGCAAGTGCCCTCCGGACCTCAAGGTCCTGTTCCGTCGAAGCAGTCCAGGCCCTGAGATATTTGAAGTCCTTGACTGCGTCGAGCACCTGTGGCAGAGGCAATGTTTTTGACCTCCGTGTTAACTGTCAATACTTTTGTTGTCTTGGCATTGAGCCTGAGGCCGATCTTCCTCCACTTCATTGCAAACCACTTGCCTGCCTGCCTAAAGTACCACGCACGCACGCACGCACGCACAAACACACACAGTCACAAATAAATGTACAAAGAAATCCACACGTTAGATTAATTAAGTCAGGACCGACAGCACACATACTGTACACAAAACCTTTACACACCTGTACACAGCAGTCATATTATTTAAGCACATCCCACACAGGCACATGGCACTTTATATTGTGATTGTACACGTAAACAATTAAACATACTGTACATATTCACGCAGATACATTTACATTTGAAAACTTGAAATGGGACATTCTGCATAACGAGTAGGCTATTTTAACTTTTGGTACTTTACGTACATTTTGATGCCAATACATACGTACTATCAATCAAGTACATTTTGAATTCCGGACTTTTACTTGTAACAGAGTATTTCTACATTGCAGTATTGATACTTTTACTTAAGTAAAGCAATTGAGTACTTTTTCCACCACTGCTACACTGCACCTCATCACAACACAATGCAACAATCAAGTGTGCTTGTGATGCAGGGCTCAGTGAACTCTCTGAACCCACCCAAACGATACCTATGGTGAGAAGTGCACTCGTATGTGACATGCTTATGCAGAAATCCTGGCCCCTCTGAGAATAACAAGTATTGTGCGGCATGAAATTTATTCATAGCAAATTGCCAGTGGTCCTGGAATAAAGGCGGGCTTTTCACTCCTCCTGCTGTTGTGGCTTTCACGCTGCCATCATCATGACACCAGCAATCCATTCATCGCGGATCGTCTGGCTGATTCATCCGACAGTGCGGAGGTTGTAAACTCCTTCCTTTTATTTTTTCTCTCCATGAAAAGTCCCTGTAAATTGTACAGTGGTGGAAAATGTACTCGCATTTTTTACTTAAGTAAAAGTATCAATACTGCAATATAGATAGACTCTGCTGCAAGTAAAAATTTACTTGATTAAAGTACAAAAGTATTGGCATCAATTATGCAGAATGTCCCATTTCAAGTTTTCAAATGTACGAAAATCTTTTGAAAATAGCAGATCTACAAGCTCACAATGCGTCGCATCGCGACGCATTTTGAGATTGTAGATCGGCTATTTTCAAATGGCCGATATGTATATAGGGCTGAAGTGTTTAATGTATGTTTTGTAATAATAATCCAAATCTACAAAGTATAACTAGTAAGTAAGTTTTCAAATAAATGTAGTGGAGTAAAAGTACAATATTTGGATCCGAGTGGAGTAGAAATAAAAGTATTGGATATTGGCAATACTCAAGTAAAGTACTAATACCTTAAAATTGTACTTAAGTACAGTACTTAAGTAAATGTACTCTCACTCTCTCTCTCACTCACTCTCATCCTACACTGCATGCAGCCTGCCTCTTTTCCAAACATCCGAGCCTCCTCTGTGTCTCATATCCTCTCTTATAGCTCCCTGTAGCTTCTCACATCTGACTCAAAGTGCTGAGGCTTACATACAGGAGTACAAGGGGAGCTGAACACCCTTGGCTACAGGCTGTACCTCAGACTTCTATCCCTTCCATACCTTCCATACTGCAGTTAATAAACACATGGTGCTCTGTTTCCTGTGACAGTCTGAACACTGCTCCCTTGGGGCCAGACGGATCCTTCTCCATGGATCAAGTTGGACACTATAATGCTCTTGGTACCAGACCAGTGTTGCCATGTCTGCTTATTATAAGCGACTTTGGGCTTGTTTTTCAGTCAAGTCGCTCGTAATATTGGTAGTTGGCGGGTTGCGTTTTTTTGGGGATTGTTTCTAGAAGTGCAGTTGCTTATTTGGGCCTGCTGTGTAATGTTGTTTAAACCAGTGGTTCTCAAACATTTTCATGTCGAGGAACACCAAATTAATATGCTTTTGTTTGCGGACCCCATCTGAAAATATCTTGCCATGGACCCCCATACCAGATTTGTGTATTTAAAATGTTTCAAAAATATTCAAAATTTTCAAGATTTTGGGGAAAATGGCAGATCTACAATGTTTAAAGTGCTCAGTGCACTAGTCTCTTGGGTCCAGTGGCGTACATTGGGTCCAGTGTAGTCATACTGGGGCCCATGGGGCCTGTGCCCACCTGCAGTATATGTTTGGCAGAGAACGGGGTGTTTGCGAGTGATTCAGATTGCTGCCTCGAATGTACACCTGTGTTCAGACATTAACAACTCACATTAAACTACATGCAGCATCTTGCTGCCATTTGCTATGCTGCCATTTGCTATACCTCCACAGAATGGAAGCGACAGTCTGTGTCTGTGTCAGTATGCAGCACACATTTATGAGTCGTACAGCGCAGAGCGCATATACAGTACCTAGAGCCTGTAAATTGCTTATTTTGCCAGCGTGTTGTGTGTCCTATTGTACATTAAACTGACAGCAATGAGGTACTGTATATGAGAAACTTCAAAGGAATGGCGCGGCCAACTCAAAGGCCAGTCTTGAGGTTAAATTGGAATTTGAAACGCTGAGGAAGACCAATAGGTCGAAGCACATCTGTTTATTACGACTGCTGCTGCGGAACATTAAGACTCAAATTATTTCTCCATGGATCAACCTGGACACTGTTCTCTTGGGTCCAGACTGCTCACTCCCCAACTTTCCCACACACACACACACACACACGTAAGCTGGGGAAAGGAACACCAGCAGCTGATTCATCATTCGTCCCTCGATGCAGGGGAGACCGACACTTGGTTGGTCCTTTGTTAGACCTGAAGCTACACAATGAAGGCACAGAGCGTTCTGCCACCAGACGTTCCGCCCAGTCTTTGGATTAATGACCCATGCACACGATCATCGTGTCTCTGGCAAATTAAACCATTTAAACCCCAGCATCGGTATTGAAAATAGCCAATCGACAAGCTCACAATGTTTTCTGCTTTCCCCACAATAACAGAAAACAGAAAAGACACTAGTATTGAGCCTTGAGGGACGGTTACCCATTTGAGATTTAAGTGGTTAAGTCATGGAGGACTGGGATTTTCACTGGTGTCACAGATAGAGGCCTACTAAGGGAAACCGTTGGTCAATCCGAATTGCCATTCAAGATTGATTAGAATTTGAGAAAAAGACAATTGTGAGGACAAAGCTGTTTTAGGTTTACAACTAGGAAAAGATACAGGTTGGGGTGGTGATTAAGATTAGGCATTTAGAGGTTAGGATTAGGGGCTGATGTTAGAGTTATGGCTGATTTATAGACTTAGTTGCGCACTGGTATTGTACAGTGTAAATAGCAGAGCTAAAAACATTGTACGTTTGTAGATCTGCTATTGTCGGGGCATGACACCACCACACAGCAAAGTTTACTGTAACCCATGCTTCAGTGTGAGGGGAAAAAAAGTCAAATTGAAGGCATTTATAACATTTTGATGTCCTCACAAGTATTAGTACTAAGGTGTGTGTGTGTGTGTGTGTGTGTGTGTGTGTGTGTGTGTGTGTGCGTGCGTGCGTGCGTGCGAGCGTGCGCGCAGTGCGAGCGTGCGCGCAGTGCAGTGCATTTTGTGTACATGCCAGGGGAGAATCAGACTGACGTTCACATCCATCCCTGTCTCTATCCATTGCTGAGGGTGACAGGTGAAATGCTGACATCACCCTCTCCTTTAATCAGGTTTAGGAAATAATATATTCTTGTTGACATGTAAGTAGTAAATCAGGTATGAATAATGGAATGTCCTCTCTCTCTCTCTCTCTCTCTCTCTCTCTCTCTCTCTCTCTCTGGATCGATGGACATGCTGGACGGATTGATGAGAGGAGAGGTTTTAAAGTAGCGTGATGCCAACCTTTCTGCTGTCTCATTCTCTCTGGCTGTTATACTTTAGATGCTCTTGTTTTCTCTCTGTCTCCCTGATCCCCTATGTTTTAAAGCTTACTCAGCTCTAATTCATTGACAAATCCTTCATCCTCATTCATTGACAATCGTGTTCCTTGTCAGTCCATCAGTTTGACACGACCCAGTCTTGTATTTGACTTAATGTTCTCTTTTCCGTCAGTTATCACAGTTCCCTCCCTTTGAGAACATGAGGGATAGATGTGCGGGGGAGAAAAAGCAACAACCTCAAAGTGAAAGGGAAGAAATGATTGACATAGCCTACAGCTTGGCGAGTCATCCTTCATTTTGAACTACAGAACATAAAATCAGTAAACGCTGGGAGCTTAATAATGGGATAATGACCAAATCAATGACTCCAACAGCACATATTAATGTTGTGGGGTTGTGTTCTGGAAGCTAATGGGAAGTGACCTCCTTCAGTCACGAGTCACAGTTAGATTCTGAGCCTAGAGGGAAGAGGCTTTTCTCTCTTGGACTTGACAGTCAGTCCGCCTAAAGAAATATTGTTCTTGCTCTCTGTGCCTTTTTCTCCCTCTCTTTCGGTCATATGGACACGCAAACACGCACGTACGCGCGCCCACACGCACACGCACCCGCGCGCGCGCACACACGCACCCGCGCACACACGCACGTACCCATGCGCGCGCGCACACACACATTTCCAATTTCCCTTGTTTAGCCTGTATCCTGTATGACTTATCTCTCCTGATTATATCAAATTGGTAACCCCACGTGAAAATATATGTTCTGTTTACTGAAGAGCTGGGGAGATGGGGAGCCACCTGTTACTGAACAAACAATGACTGCTACAGTATCAGAATATAGAATCTATTAAACACTTATTTTAACAACAAAGAAAAAAAAATCACTTACAGTATATCACATCACATCACCTTTAAAGGTAGGGTAAGTGATTTGCAATTATTCAAATAATTGCGAAATGGGTCTATGTTCTGATAGTGCTCGTTACTATAGAGTGTCCTGTCCATATAAGGAGTCTCCATGTCTCTCCAGCTCTTTATAAAACAGAAAATGCATTTTTGTTTCAGTTTCAGTTTCATTTCCAATTTTATCCAATCAGGATAGAGAACTCAATCAGGATATAGATTAAACAAGTGAAATTGGAAGTGATGACACTAAGGAATGAGCAGGAAAATTTTGAACTGGAACACTATAAAAATTAAGCTTAAAAATGGGTACTTTCTCCTGATTGGCTGAGATTTTGACACCTACCAGAAAATGTATTTTCGGTTTATTAAGGAGCTGGAGAGACGGGGAGACTCCTGTTACTGAAAAAACACTCTATAGCAATGATTACTATCAGAATATAGTGCTTTAACCTTTTAACAAAATACTTTTTGTTTTAACCCAAAAATATCACTTACCCTACCTTTAACTATATCACTGACTTTAGGGAGAAGTCATTAACTACACCACTGACTTTTTAGTCAGTTAAGTCTGTTTTTTAGACACTTTTTAGCCACAACAGGTTGCAGTATCTGCCTTGTTTAAAAGTGATCAGTAAACCCTTTGCACTTACACAGGGCGGCGGCACAAGTCCATTATGTTTCCCCTTGGGGTAGTAGATAAATGAATCTATCATTCTCCCTCCGGCTCAACCTCCCCACAATCTCCACATGGGCGTGTGAGTGGTTGACGGACACACCTGTGTCCTCCTTTTCTCATTTGTAAGAGAGACATAGACGTACGCTTGCGTGTGTGTGTGCACACACACGCACGCTCGCACACACACACACACACACACACACACACACGCGCACGCACGCACGCACACACACACACACACACACACGCGTGCGCACGCATGCGCACACACACACACACACACACACACACACACACACACACACACACACACACACACACACACACACACACACACACACACACACGTTGTTCATGTATTCGTGCACTGATCAGTGCCCAGGACGATATCCTTCGTGAGAGATCAGAGGAATTCCATTCTAATTACTTGTTTTTTTTCCGGGATCTCAGAAATGGAGACGTAAAAGTTCCTGTCAGACATTATGAGACAGAGGCCCTTTTAAGCACGTCTTACATACCACCAGGTCTTATTCCTTAACTGAAGACGTGGAGGTGTGACCAATGCCATTTTGCTATTATGGGTGGTACTGTATTATGGGTAATCTGCACACTGCCCCAAGCCGCTACGCGGTAAAAACGGCTTTGAATTAGTCATGGGTGTGTCCGGGCGTTACTTTAATCAAACCAATCAGAATATCGGCTGCCATTTCCTTTAAGATCAGCGCAAGACGCAGTGCTATTTTCCATGCGTTAAGTGGTGAGATCAAAAGAGAAAAAAAACTCACATTGAAAGGAGAGATGTCCAAGCGCATGCATGGCCGCCATAATCACTGTAGCCTCTGTCTCATGTCCAAAACACATCTGTGATATCTCTTGACAAACCAATAAATGTTCACATTCTCAGTTGCCTATTCTCCCCCTTCTATCTATCTCAGCGCAACAATTAAGTGGACACACATCGGTATGTCTCACACATTTTCTCAATGCTGCTACTGCTGCCCAAAATATCTGATCTCCAAGCAAAAATCAGTCGCTGCGTGAATTATAACAATCGGTTGAGAATTGAGCTTAATTAAATGTCGAGTGCTCTTGCTATATTCATCCATGTGTTTTGTGAGTCCCAAATAATCGCCCGCCTCTCATTGAAAATGAATTCCTAAGGCGTGTCAATCGCTCCCCGTCAGGGCCCTATAAGACGTGCTTAATAGGGCCCTGAGTGTTTGTCCTTGTGTGCATTTGCAGCAACTTGATTTGCATCGAACATATTGTCGCTGTCGGCCGGAAACCTTGTATCTCATTGTCTATGTTTACCCGATCTGGAGTAACATACTGTACAATGCATTATCTTTGTGTATTTGCAGGGTTTAGAAATATTTAAACAATGTGAAATATCAACAAGAGATTGTGACTAAATAATAATAACTACATAAGATTCATTTTTACAATTCCTGAAAAGCAACGTTTTTGGATACACAAGCTTTCCACATGCCAGTGATGATAATAAAAAAAAAAGAATAAAAATAGAAATGTTTTACATTTGCTTTCATATTCAAATCAGCTCTGACCTGATATGTTGTTAACTCTTTCAGTGCCAATAAAAAAAAACATTGTTGCGAACTTTTTTTGTTGTTGTTTTTTTAGAGAAAAAAAAAAGTGCTTAGGAAGCGAGATACAGCCTTTTTCAGTTATAGGTTAAACAAAGAGTGGATGGAGCTGCACATCTTCAGATAATGATATCTTGGGTTCTGAACACTTTAAAAAAACACAGCAGCAGCAGGTGGCTTCATCAGTTTTTGTCATTTCCAGGTCTTGCTTTCGTAAAGGCAACAACAATAGCCTGAGGATATAAAGACTGTATTACAGGTTTTTCCACGAAAATTCAATGTCACAAACACACCGGGAAAGGATCAGACATTTGCTTTCCTTTTCCATCACTGCAGAGCAGTGCCAAAATATCTACCTGTTACAGTACATAGAGAGGAAAGTGTGGTTCAGGACAAGGACAAGGTGTTCTTCAAACTATTAAGCAGTTCTTCAGTGGTTCTTTGGGATGTTTGAGGTGTTACATAGCACTGCTGCTGCACAAAGAACCTGAGAAGCCTCTGTATGGCTGTTTGGTTCTCAAAGTGGGGTCCGGGGCCCCCCAGTGTCTTTGAGGGGGTTCAGGGGCACCCCATGCAGCAAAATGTGGTGATATACAGCATCAAAATCAGTTTAACCACTTTAACCCTGTCGGCTATAGAATATTTACTTAATAAGCTACCATGTTCAATAAGTAGAACATTGGGAAAGAATAATTTGTTTTAATTAGTATAACTGAACTCACGTGTGCTTCAAATGTGTGAAAAGGCATAATGTAGATAATGTGCTCTTTTTTATACTTGCAAAAGCTGACTGAGACTGGTATAAAAAAATGTGTTCATGCAGGCTCTGTTCATGCTGATACATGCAGTGGGGTAATGGTGATTGTTAAGCTATTTTAATGGCGTCACATGCACACACGGACATAACAGCTGTATTGGGTACAGTACCTGTGTGTGACCATAGAATTGGATGTGCACACCGGTGCATGTGCGACTGTGCGTGATCCTGCAAAAACGGCGGAATGCCGTGGTGTCGCGTGAAGCGACCAGTGCACCCCTGGATACATGACAGATTGCTGGGAACATGTAAAGCAATAGCCCAAAGAGTGACCTCTGATGATCCTGTTCTTCCCTCCTCATCCTCTCCTGCAAGGTGCTGAGCCTCTCCCATACACCCCTCTCAAACTCCTTTAACATCTGTAAGGTGCTGCAGCCTCTCCCAGAGACCCCTCTCAAACTCCATTAACATCTGCAAGGTGCTGAGCCTCTCCCAGAGACCTCTTTCATGTTCCATGAACATCTGCAAGGTGCTGGCGCCCATGGAGACCTCTTTCATGTTCCATGAACATCTGCAAGGTGCCCATGGAGACCTCTTTCAGCTGATCTACAAGCTCAAGTTGTGAGCTTAGATTGGCTGTTTTCACTAGTTTGGGTCTGGGGAAGACATCAAATTTCCCGTTTGGGTCACAAGCTAGAAAGTTTGGGACCCAACGTGTTAGACTCTTTGTTTCGCCTTTCCTTTGCTGTTTGTAATTGCATTGACCACAGGACCTCAGACTTCTGAATGAATATGATGATGAACGCATCCAGGATGTTTGCCCACTGATCAAAGCTTTCCCACAAATTTGATGCAGTGGAAATGAACTGTGTTGCCATGGCAATGGACCACAAAATCATCTGATCACAGCTCACACAATATGACACAGTACAATTATTCGGAACATCATTCTATTCCACTCAGTTTCTCCATGTCTGCAGCAGGTAATGATGAAAAGTCTGAATGAATAATGTGAAGTCTCTGAATGAGATCACAGAACAATGGCATAACCATGGCTCCATTGAAGAGAGAGAGAGAAAGACTAATCGGACCATTTGGAGAAATAGCAGTAAAATAGGTCACATTAGGATGCCAATACAAAGCTGAAACCCTGTGTGGAGCTGATTTGGGACGTTATTTAAAGCCATAAGTTGACTCATAATTATCGCCTCTCGCTCTTTGCCAAGCTCTTGGCAATCAGCACACAACTCGCCCACCGCGGAGGCAATTACCGAGAAGTTATTCTTAGTGCCAAAGACAGACCAAAATATTTATGGCGATGGAAGTTCCTCTGTAGCGGAACGTGGAGAAAGTATTTATGTTAACTGAAGATTTGTAGATCCTGTGAAATGTTATCTTTGCAGCGTCAGGTTTTGGGGTCATTTTTCAAAAGCTCTGTGAGTTGTGCTGACTGTTTGGCAGCAGATGAAGTCATTCAAAGAGGATTTGTTACTCAGCGAGAGCAAAAAGTGGAATACATCTACAGTGATGAATCTGTTTCTGTAAATAAGCAGGGAGAGAGTTCTTTCTGTTTACTTTTCAACACAAGACATTTCAATTTCAAGCCCCAGGTCACTGATGGAAGTGACGACATTGTCCCTAAACAGTGATTTTAACGGTTGTGTAAAAATGGAGGGTGAGGTGCAGACAACATGGTATATTTTCTTGTCCTTTCTATGTCTCTCTGTCTCTTCTCTCTGTCTAATCTAATATCAAGACATTGTGTGTGTGTGTGTGTGTGTGTGTGTGTGTGTGTGTGTGTGTGTGTGTGTGTGTGTGTGTGTGTGTGCGTGCGCGCGCATGCGTGCGTGTGTGTGTGTGTGTGTGTGTGTGTGTGTGTGTGTGTGTGTGAGACAAAAGAGAGACAAAAGAGAGCACTTGACTGTCATTCATAATTCAGTATCAATGACATATGAATGACATTCAGTATTCTGTTCATTGCGTTTGTGTATTACGTGTACTGTAACTGTCAGAGACAGCATCCATGAGAAATCTGAGGAATTCAATGCATTCATTCTACCTATATCTGAATATAGGTGGAGAATTTCATTCTTCTTATTTGTGTGCGTTGAGTTGACAGCAGCTCCATGCATCCCCAAGTAATGCATTAAAAAAGCAGAACAAAACAAAAATAGTTATGTTTTGTACACAACAAACCATTTGCATTTACTGTCCCACATGATATGCTGTTAAAGAAGAAAAATATAGATGCATTAGTAATTTTTCACACAACGCACCACAGACAGTCTTGATCTATGCCCCCTATGTTGATGTATAGATTCAATTATATTCATATGTAGCCATAAGTCGAATCCAAGGTTTATGGATCATTTATAACTATAAGGCTGGAATGGAAACACACTCAGTTATACTTTTCTCAACATCTTTTTCTCTTTCTCGTTCTCTCCCTCCAACAGTCAAGCTTGACTTAGTTTATTAAAAAATGAACCGACGGAACATTTGTCTTTATCAATCTTTAATACGGCGGCTGCAGAAAACTTTTAATGTCATTGATGTCTTCCTCCATAACTTCTCTCCCCCTCGTTATTTTATAATCTTCGTTGAAACCCTCCTGTCTCCTCAGCTTTTCATCTTCAAACTTTTCTCTACCGATCCATCCGCGTTCCATGAGCTGCATTTGGATCACCGAAAGCTCAGTAATCAGCCAGTCCTTCATAACAATCACCTCAGGGCTGAGATGCCTCATTACTCCATTAAGACCGGGAACGCATCTGTGTCATTTTAAGATTTCTTTGGTTATTAAAAAAATTGCGCCATGAGCTTGTAGATCTGCTATTTTTGAAAAAATTAGAACATTTGTGCAAATCTTTGAATATATATATTTTAAAGCGACCATTTTGAACTTTTTGAGGTCCTTGACATGAAAAAATTAGAACCACTGATATAGAAACATACGTTTAAAAAAATCCCCAGAAGCAAAGATTTGAGTTACAAATGTTTGCTTTAAATAATAATATATAGGCAGACAAGGTTATCTGCAGCTAGATTAGAATACAGGTTGCTTACTTCTTCAGAGGCTGAATTCCTTCATTTTAAAACTCGACAAAAACATTATGAATTTGCAGAAAGGCCCAGTAGACTTCTGGCACTAACATTAAAGCAATCCGAAAAGCTGGCTTCAATAGACTGTGTTAAAAATGATGGTGGTACATTATGTACACTTCCTTCAGACATAAATCAAGCCTTTACTTCCTTTTATTCCAAATTATATACCTCTGAAGCTCCGGAAGACAATCAGGAAATGTGGGCATTTTTGGGCCCATTGAATCTACCTTCTCTTTCTGCTGCTCAATCCGCTCGATTGGATGCTCCTATTACGGTAAAAGAACTTAAGGATGCCCTCGATATGATGCCAAAAAACAAATCTCCAGGCCTGGACGGAATTCCTCCTGAACTGCTCTCTGAGTTATGGCATTTATTAGGCCCTATTCTGCTTGATTCTATCAATTATTCACTTGAGTGTGGGTCCTTCCATAGAGATCAAAAAACAGCTCTTATCTCTCTCCTTTTAAAAAAGGACAAGGATCCGTTAGAGGTTGCTAGCTATCGCCCCCTATCCCTTTTAAACTCTGACTTCAAATTATATGCTAAAGTACTCTCTAGGAGGTTGGATTCCTGCATCACTTCTTTGATTCACTCAGATCAGACTGGTTTTGTGAAGACGCGCTTAGCCTCTGACAATATTCGTCGTTTATTACATATAATAAATGCTGCATCAGATGAGCATCCATGGGCAATATTATCGTTAGACGCAGAAAAGGCATTTGATCGTGTAGAATGGAGCTATTTATGGGCAGTCATGCAAAAATTCGGTTTTGGATCTTACTTCATAAAAATGATACGCACGCTTTATACTTCTCCTACTGCACGAGTCCATACCGGGCACCCTGGCGCCTCCGATTTTGTGTTACATAGAGGCACAAGACAAGGTTGTCCACTCTCTCCGGTTTTGTTCGCTCTTTCACTTGAACCTTTAGCACAAGCAATCAGGGAAAATCAGTCAATATCGGCAATAACAATTAAAGGAACTTCTCATCATATCTCCCTATATGCTGATGATATCTTATTATTTCTGTCAGACGTAGCTAACTCTGTCACTCAAGTCTTAAATCTTTTTGATAAATTCAGCGCCTTCTCTGGTTACAAAATTAATTGGTCTAAATCAATACTTATGCCGCTGTGTACATCTGTTGATTTAAGTCGCCTTCCAGTCCAATCACAAAATCATGGTTTTACTTATTTAGGTATTCAAATCAGACCTACAATCTCAAATTTAATGAAAGATAATTATAACTTGGCCTTAACTAAAGTAAAAAATGATCTTAACGGTTGGGCTGGTTTAAAAGCGGGTCTTCATGGTCGTGTCTCCATCATAAAAATGAATATACTCCCTCGAATCAATTTCTTATTTTCTATGTTACCTCTTTCCCCTCCATCAAATTTTTTCAAGGACCTTGATTCAATGTGTAGGAAATTCATTTGGAATGGGAAGACTCCTAGGATCAGCTTTTCTACCCTTTCTCGTCATAAAAACGCTGGTGGCCTTTCCCTACCTAACTTTAAATACTACTATTGGGCCTTCCAAGTAAGAACTATCAGAACCTGGTTGGACTCCTCATCAGATACATCTTGGCGAGTGTTAGAAAATGCTTTATCCTCTCCAATCAGGATTCAGGACCTACCTTTTACTGAAATCAAACAAAGAATTGTAGAATTGCGTATGGGCCCAATTATTGCCAACACACTATCCATCTGGCGCAGCATATTGAAACAGTTGTCTATTGATTGCAATTTTCATTCTCTTTCTCCCATTTGGCACAATAATGCTCTTCTTTCAGGATCTATACCATTTTCTTTCCCACAATGGTCAAAAAAAGGTGTTCATGTCTTAGGCGATATCTTTGATAATCAATGTCTCCGGTCTTTTCAGGACTTGAAGGAAGCTTATTCTCTTCCAGGCTCCTCATGGTTCTTTTACCTTAAGCTTCGCACTGCTCTAAGAACGTATGGGGTACCCTGGGATGCAGCTCTACCTCAACACCCATTGCTTCCAACAGTTACAACTAAGATCAAACCAGTTTCCTTATTATATGATAAACTTATTTCTATTAATACAAAACCACTCTTAATTACAAATAGTTGGGAAAGGACATTCCAGGCTTTAAATTTAGATTGGAACTGGCCCTCTATTTGGAACATTATCTTCTCCTCATCCAAAAATGCAGCTCACCAAATTATTCACTATAAATTCATACATAAATTTTACTTCACGCCCGAGCGTAGATTTAAATGTAAACTAGTGGACTCTGATCAATGTACCATTTGTTCTTCAGCTAAAGGAGACTATTTACATATGTTTTGGTATTGCCCCTCAATTAAAAGTTTCTGGATTTGGATTAAGGAGATTGTTATAGCTATTATTGGTAAACCTCTTCCCAGCTGCCCTGCCCTTTTACTTATTGGATATAACCCAAATATTTTGTTAACATTTCAGGATAAACACATATTACTAGCCGCCTCAACTGCCGCCAAGAAAACTATTATTAAAAACTGGTTTGAACCAACTATTAATTTGAAAATAAACTGGCTTAATAGTTTTTCGGATATTTGTTTACTGGAGCGCTCTACTGCCAGAATGAACGGTGCCAGAGCTGACACTGTGGATAACTGGTCCAGAGCTCTGGAAGCAGTTCAGTCGCTTGGCTAGCTTTAATCTGTATTGGGTTGTGGCCTTGTCCATTTCTCCCTTTCCCCGTACCTGTGGCTCCTGTACATGTCCTGTACTTGTCCTGTGCTTGTCTCGTGTTGGTCTGTCCCTGTCTGTACCTGTCTTGTACTTTTTCTGTTCATGTGGATGTCCATATTGTATGTTTTGCTTGTTATGTTTTGCTTGTTATGTTTTTTGTTTAATGCATGTATGCATGTCTCCATCTAATGCATGTATGCATGTTTATTGCTTGACTTGTCTCATTTATTTAGCTCTTTGTGAGTTTGTTTGTCTGACCGAGTTTTGTATTCTTTTTTATTCTATTTTTTATTAATTTTTTAATTATTATTTTTTGTTGTATGTCTACATGTGTGTATGTGTATTATTATCAGTTTATTTTTCCTTTCCCTTTTCTGTCTTGGTTTTTCCTGAGTATGGCCTCTTTGTGTGCTTTGGTGATCTCACCTGTTTGCTTAACTTGAAAAATAAATAAAAAATTGATCAAAAAAAAAAAAAATAATAATAATATATATATTCAAAGATTTGCACACATTTTCAAGATTTTTCAAAAATAGCAGATCTACAAGCTCGTAGCGCGGCACTCCCCCGCGCACTCTAAGTGGGTTAATGTAACCTCACCGGGAAGGCGTGGAGGGGGGATTAATCCACCAACCTGGCAATCCAGAGTCAGTCAGCAACTTTACACGATATGAAGATGGATAAGACAGCTTCATGATCAAGCTGAGAGAAGATAAATGGAGCTCTATAGAGATACAGAGACAATAAAACCGCGGACTTCGATGTTATTATCTACTAGACCTGTGCCCGTCGGGCACTGGCCTACTTGGGAACGATGCAAGTTGGGAACATTGAAACTAGGGAATGCATGGCCCACCCTGTTTTGCAATACCCGTTATACCCGTTGTCATAGCACCAGTTTTAACCGTCTGTCTCCCTTTTGTGGCTACAGCATATGGAGATCTCTGTACTGTACAGTATGTCTGTCTGCCTGTATCCCTTTTATGCCCATATATGGATATATCTATATATATCTTTAAAAAATAAAATAAAATAAAAACGATAAGGTCGCTCTCCTCCCTCCAATCTAGTCATCCTCCTCCTGATCCGTCCCATCGCCATCCTCTTCCTCCTCCTCTTCCTCCTCATCCTCCTCCTCATCTTGTCCCATCGTCATCCTCCTCCTCTTCCTCCTCATCCTCTTCCCCATCCGGTCCCATCGTCATCCTCCTCCTTCTCCTCCTCCTTTGCCTCCTCGCTATTCTTTGTTTCACGGTAAGCTATCATTTCCACGTCGAATGACTCCCTGAGTTCGGCAGCTTTTTTCTCATACGGAGACTTTTCCTCGGGACTCTGCTCGTTCCACAGTTTCCCCAACGCCTTGGCCGTGTCCGCGACGCTGATGCCCGGGTTGTTCTCCTTAGCGCGCTTCTCTGCGAGGAACAGGAAGAACGCTGAAGGTGGCATCTTGGGGGCGTTGGGGTCCCTCTCCTTCTTTCTCTTTGAGTCTTTAGGAGGAACGTAGGATGTCATCTCCAGGTTGTAGCGGTCCTTATCTATATCTATATCTGCCTGTCCTTGTCCTTTTTATGTGCATATGGAGATCCCTGATGTTATCAGTATATGGGCATAAATGGGCGGGATCGGCAGTTGTGGAAAGCCCTTGTGCAGTGGTAAACGTCTGTGGAGAATGTGTGGAAAATGTCTGAAGAGTGCAAAGTCACTGTGAAAAGTGGACTGACTAACTAATCAAATGGCAGGTGTGGGGAATTCGGCAGGTGTGAGGAATTTACCAAATCAAGCTATGGCTGGGGTTGCCATGGCAATCAATTGGCTCATTTGGGCCACGGCCAGAGCCCTTTCTGGTGGTTCTGGACAACCGCCGAGCACTGCACTCCCTCGGGTCGTCTGCGACGCGTGTGTCGAATTTGAAGTCGGTGGGTCGAGCGGTTCTCGAGAGACGTGGCTTACAGACGTACATACAGAGATTCAGTGCATTTATTGTAAGATGCCAGGTAAGATAAGTAGGTGCGGAGAGTATGTCTGTCAGTTTGTCTTGCAAACTGCAACACCGATCAGTATCATTTATCTCGACCACTCTGCAGGCCAAGGAAGTCAATCCCCAAATAGTCTTTTCTAATCTGTGAACTACAACGATGCTATTTATTATTCTCAGACCCACCACATCCCTCCATGCTATGATATAAGTGTCAGCGTGCCTACGGAGTGGAACTAGCCAATCGGGCGCAAGTTGTCCATCGGACATACAGTATGATCTACTACTACAGAGAGAGAGTGTGTGTAATCTGCGTAAACATGTTTTAAAATGTGAGACAGACAGACACACACGTGTTGCTCGCAACGCGTTGTGAGCTTGTAGATCTGATATTTTCAAAACATTTTAATACATTTTAGACATTTGAAAACCCAGGGTTACGTATGTAACCCCGGTTTTATTAGTAACGTAAGTAAGGTACTTACTATGGGATATCATCGCCCCCTGGCGATTGCACAGAGCACAACAGGACTCCCGAATTCCAATTCCTATTGGATAGGGTCGTGTGACGCAAAACACCGGCGACCGGTTGTGGTATAAATACCACTGCGTCACATGGACTCGCCCTCTGAAACCTTCCACTCTGCACGCCACACTGCGCACAGAGGGGGTTAAAAACGTAAGTACCTTACTTACGTTACTAATAAAACCGGGGTTATATACGTAACCCTGGGTTATTATACCGTAAGCTGCAGTAAGGTACTTACTATGGAGCACATAAACGTCCCCCGGGGGAGCCCATGTTTAACCAACCCTACCCAAATGCTTGCCCAAGGCCGCAGGTCCTGCCCTCGGCAAGACCATGGCCCCCAGGCAACCCAGACCCTTCGGGTCAGGATGCAAAAGGATTTATGGCAAGACCTTGACAGACATAAGTCCTGTCCCTAGTCACTAGCCCGGACAGACCCTGGTCTGACCGGCCCGTGACAGAGAAACCAAGGCCTCCTCCTCCCAGACCATGCCTAGCTGGTCTAGAGAGGGCTTGGAAGGCCAGCCAGGCAGGGAGAGAGAAACATGCCCCCAGGCATGACTCGCATTCCCTACCCTGAACCGGCTGCTGCCCACAAGTAGGAGGAAACCACATGCCACCAGGCATGTCTGTGTTTACCTAACCTTGAAGGCTGAAAAGGCCAGCCAGGCAGGGAGAGAACATGCCCCCAGGCATGCCTCGCATTCCCTGACCTGAACCGGCTGCTGCCTACACGTAGGAGGAAACCACATGCCCCCAGGCACGCCTGCGTTTACCTCACTACGAAGGCCGAGAAGGCCAGCCAGACAGGGAGAGAGAACATGCCCCCAGGCATGCCTCGCATTCCCTGACCTGAACCGGCTGCTGCTCACCAGTAGGAAGAAACCACATGCCTTCAGGCATGTCTGTGTTCACCTAACTTGAGCCAGCCGCTACACCCAAGATCGTGCGCGCCATCTCAGATGCCGCCACGTCCAGGCTGTAGAAAGATGCAAAGGTCAAGGGAGACGACCAGTTAGCCGCAGAGCATATCTCCTGCATCGACACCCCTTTGTAGAGGGCCCAAGATGCAGCTACACCCCGAGTAGAGTGGGCCCTCAGTCCCAGCGGGACAGCGGCACCACTACTCACATATGCCAACCGAATCGCCTCCACGATCGATCTGGACAGAGTCGGTCTAGCCACCGCCTTCCTCTGACCCCGGCCAAAGGAGACGAAAAGCTGAGACGACTCACGGCCGACCGCCGTCTTCAGACAGTAGAGCCTCAAGGCCCTCACTGGACAGAGACAGTGCAACCGTCTATCCTCTGCCGAAGCGAACGGCGGAGGATGGAAAGCCCCCAGTTCCACTGGGGCCCTGGCAACCGCGCCGGTCTTAGACACAACGCCAAGTTGGGTTTCAACAAAACCCTCTTGCCGTCGTCTGAAAACCACATGCAGTCCTCGCTCACAGAGAGCGCTTGCATGTCACCAACGCGTTTTGCCGTACAAAGGGCCACCAGGAGCACCGTTTTGAAACTCACGATCTTCAGATCTAATGCTTCAAGAGGCTCAAAGGGGGGCCGACACAGTGCGTCCAGCACCACAGTCATGTCCCATTTAGGGAACAAAGGTCTGTTCAACACCCGGGGGCTCAGTGACATGCCAAAAGGGAGCACTGTGTACTCATACACCTTGCCTTCGTAGCCAAAGCGCAGGAACTTGCGGTGCGGCGGGTAGATTGGGACGTGAAAGTAAGCATCCTTGAGGTCTATACTCATCCACCAATCTCCTTGACGTATCGTTTGCAACAACGTCGCCGTTGTGAGCATTCGAAAGTTGAAGACCTTCAGAAATCTGTTCAAACCCTTGAGGTTCAGAATAGGTCTTACGCCCCCCCCTTTCTTTTTCACCAGGAAGTACTCCGAATAAAAACCCAGTCGGTTCTGATCCGGAGATAATTCCCTGATTGCACCCTTGCTCAGGAGAGCCAGAACCTCTTCCCTCAGCGTTATGGCCGCTTGGCCTGACACTCGGGAGAACACTACTTTGGTTGTTAGTGGAGGTATGCTCGAGAATTGCAACCTGTATCCTTTTAGCACGGTACGTAGCACCCAAGGATTCGGTTCGCAAGCTTTCCATTTGGAAAAACATCGAGCGAGGGGATTCAAGGGGAAGGTGGGGGCTGCTGACGTCATCTGCCCCGTCGGGTTCTGACCGTTCGACAGTGGGGGAAGCCCGTGACGTAGACGGGGAATCCCACACACCGTCGACATCCGCCCTGTAGCATTGCTCGTTAACGCTAGCTGGGCTAATGTCGGTCTCGTCACAGAGCGAGCGTCCGTTCCCATGGGAACGTGAGACGCTGTCGCTCTGCAAACATACCATGAATCGTCCGATTCATGGTATGTTTAGATAGATGCAGCAGGGTTTCCGTTAGCCATTTTCCCCGTCGGCCATCTTGGCCGGCAGCGTTCCAAAATACCGGCCAACACACAATTTTACCGGCCACATATTAAATAACATTATTTAACACTTGTGACATTACTATTATTTGTTTGCAAAACTACATGTTTGAAAAATAAAGCCAAATGCAGTGTTGTAAACTGAATATTTTATTGTGGGCTACAAAATGAAATTACAGAATACTTTGTTGCCTCAAACTATTAATTAGACGGAGTCGGTCCTATGAACGAAATGAGCTGCAGCTGCTGCCAGAATAATAGCAAACAAAAATAGCAGTCTTATTGCAGGGCTAAAATAGCCAAAATTAGACTGAGATTAAATGGATAAAACAATAACAAATTATTGCACATTGCACATTAAATCAAATTAGCGAAATGAACACAACTGTTGCAGTCAGTTAAAAAAGAAAAAAGAAAAGGCGAGACGCCCAATTAATGCGGTCTTTAGCAGGCCTAGATTGATAGGCAATAGGCATATTTAACTAAAACAAAGTAGGCTATTGCACCTTTACATTTTATTAAGCAAATATAACAGAAAATAAATACCTATTTAAGGAATAACGAAAACAAAGTAGGCTATTGCACCTTTACATTGTATTAAGCAAATATAACAGAAAATAAATACGGTGCGTCTGTTGCTGTTTTCAAATTGTTTAGCCGCTGGTGCGTGGTGCTGCTCTATATAGGCCTATTTGCGACGTGATTTTGCGGCTGTGAAATGCGCTGCTGCCTTTGCAAAGTTGAACGTTTCCAAGTCTTTAGTGCAGCTAGAAATACGCATCAAACGAGTCACCTTTTCTTCAAGAAGCCGGCTTCTCATCAGCGTTTTTATCCTATTCTGTAGGGAAAATCCCCTTTCCGCTGGAACGCTTGACACAGGGATGGTGCATGCAATCTTTGCGAGTGTAGCCCAATCGGGGTACATGTCGCCCAGGTCCTTGATAAGCGCCTGGCAGCCTGTGGTGAACCCTAATCCACCGTATGCACTGAGTGCTGTCATCATTGGCACCGCGTCTCTGCGCGCATCTGAGGTGCAGATAAAAGGTGTGACAGTCTGTCCCTCTGCCTGAGTCTCTTCTCCATAGTGCTCCAGGAGCTGATCGATGGCTGGCTCTGCATAGTCTTGAAACTCTGTAAAGATGTTTTTTTCTCAATTAGCCAATGGCTTTTAGCGCATTCATTGCCTTCTATATCATGCACTAGAACTTGAAATTGAACATGAACTATTTTTTAGGAGAATAGCCTGACTGACGAGTGCGATAGGCTGAAGCCTGTTGGGCACAATTATACGCTTTTAAATGCACACCAAATGCAAATATGAATGAAATAATGACTCACCCTGGCTGCTGCGCGGGTATCTGGTAGGATTTAACAAGACATCAAAGCAGTTGATGATATCCAGGTCGTTTTCGGGGAATCGTTCCTTCAAAGCATCGCTCAGGTGCTGAATGTACTTCTCTCTGACAAGAGTCAAATCCGCGAGTGAACTTCTGATCTGTCTGTGTGAGTTTAATATCCTTGAAGACACCATCAGAAGCACCTTCATTAAACATCTGTTCTTCTTGGCCCGGGCTCTCTTTTAGCTGTGTTAGTGCTGCTATGGAGGCTTGTACCATTGGTCTGATGGTGGCTAAATTCACATCTTCTTTTTGAAAGACCAAATTCAGCTTTGTCATGACTGGGAGCACGTCACATAACATGTGGGTCATTGCAATGAAGTGATATGACTGGATTTGATTCTGTATCCCACGGGCTTGTGGATTTCCCCCATCTGCCTCTTCAGTTAGTTCCATCACCAGCGCAGGCCAGTTCTTTTTTATGGCATTAACTGCCCTGTCCAGTGACAACCAGCGGACTGCACAGTGGTGTTTTAAACTTGTCATGTCCTCGTCGCTTAAGTTGGCACTAAGTTGACGGAGTCGGTTTGTTCTGCTGGCGGAGTGCTTATAAAATGAATAAACCGAGTTCACAGTGCGTTTGTAGTTAGCGACCTTCTCCACCGCTTTGCATGCGTCTACCGCAGCCAGTGCACAACGGTGAGCTACGCAGTGAACTTGAATGGAGAAGGGACTTTTCTTTTTCAGCAGCGCAACAACTCCACCACGCTTCCCAGTCATCACACTAGCCCCGTCTGATCCCAGACTTGTCACACGAGTGATGGGGACACCTCGCTCCTGCAGCGCTTCCACCACTTTGTCAAAGACACACTGCGCTGTCCCATCCTGTATATCATAGTTGCCAAGGAAACACGTTTCGGGCCTCCCGTCTCGTTCAATCTTGGCGTAAATAATCAGTTTCTTTGTTACCGTTATGTTTACAGTTTCATCAATGATGATGCCCAGAAAATCACTTGCTTGCAGTTTCTCATCAAGCTCGTCCAGTAGGGTTTGTTCCAAGGCTTTCTCCATATCACTGACAGAGTCACTGTGTTTATAAAGGCTTGTGTCGTTTTGAAAGTCGGGGGCATTCAGCGATTTTAGCAACTCTGTCATTCCACGGAATTGATGACAGGCGATGTCATTTTTAGCCAAATGGAACACAACTTTGAGCTGTGATATGAGTTGATCTGAGGATGACTTCTTGGCTTTATCACAGTGCTCTTTCATAGCATGTTGTTGCAGCCTCAAACTCACTGCTGCCATGTGATCGCTGCATTTGCTGTGTTCATTTATCGCTCCCCTTTTAATGTTGGTTGAACCTTTTGTAAATCCATTCACCTTTCCTGCTTTCTGGCAGAATGTGCAGTACATTTTGTCTACACCGTCAACTGTGTCTCGTGTCAGCCATGAGTATATTTCCAACCACTCGTCCCTGAAAGATCGATTAGTTTTCTGTTTCTTTTTAGCTGGCCCTGTATCACTAATATCAACGTCTTCTTCATGTTCCTCTACCCTTTCCTCTTCATGGGCCTGCTCTTCGTTTGTTTTATTAGTGGAGGTTTTAAAGAATTTGGTGAGGGATGTCTGCTTTTTCGGCGGCGCCATGCTTGAGTGTGTCTGTCACTCTGGCTGTGTGTTTGTGTGTGTGTTTTTGTGTGTGTGCTTACCGCGGGGCGCAGATTCGGCGCTCCGCTGCAAACACAAATGGAGAATTTGCGTTCAACATAATGCTCTATATGATTTCAATGTTATATGGTTGTCTTCATATAAAATGTGTTAGGCTACTACTTTATTTATTATCCAAATAATAATTTTTATATAAATGCACTATTTATATATATATGTTTAACACTTTACCAGCCGGCCACGGTGGCCGGCAGTGTTTTTAAATACCGGCCAATCAATATTTTAACCGGTCAATGGCCGGTTAACGGAAACCCTGAGATGCAGGGGTCCATGCATCTATGTAGTCACATCGTTAATGCTTAAATCAATAACCTATTCATATCGGTTCAGCTTTACACCCTCAGTACCGGCCCACTTTCACCAATAAAATAAATAAAGACATATAGGGATATTTCACTTTCAAATTTTTTTTTGGTGATTTTATCGTCTACTCGGGCTTTTGTGAGCCCACCAGACAGTTTTTAAGTTGCTTGATTCAGTATTTAGATATTTGATATTAATTTGATCAGACACGCCCCCTTCCTATACAAACCCATTGTAACTTCAAACTCCATTTCTAACATGATTCATCAAAAACACCCGTCTTTGGTTCTGGTGACTCATCCTGCCCTCCTAATGTGTTCGATAACTTACATTCAATAGATTTTTTTTATTGTATTAAATTTTTTTCATTTTCCAGAAATATATAAAAAATAAATGAAAAGGGTAATTGAAAAAACACGGTCTCCTCACATATTAGAAGGACAATATCAGTCACCAGAACCAAGGACGGGTGTTTTAGATGAATCTAACATGGTTAAAATGGAGTTTGAAGTTACAATGGGTTTGTATAGGAAGGGGACGTGTCTGATAAAATAAATCATCAAAAAAATCAAATATCTAAATACTGAATCAAGCAAATTAAAAACTGTCTGGGGGGCTCACAAAAGCCTGAGTAGACGATAAAATGACCATTTTTTTTTTTTAAGTGAAATATCTCTTTAATAATAAGGACTTAAATAATAAGGACTTTGGTGTGCTATAAATACAAACTTTAATAATAAGGACTTTGATGTGACATACATAGTCTCTATATATAGTCCTATAGTCTCTATATATAGAGACTATAGACTATAAGCATAGTCATATTAAACTTTATAAACATTTCTAACACTCCTGCATAAAACTGAACCAGACCTTTTTTTTTTAACAATTATAAATCTAAATCTCAAAATGAAAGAAAATCTAGCAAGCAGTTTTTTTAAATTTATTATTTGAAACAGCCAACAACTTGAATTGAATATCAGTTCAATAATAGATTTATGATCCTGAAATAGATAACACAAGTAGGTATAACATTGTTGCTGTCAGGTGGAAACCTCCTATGTCCAAAACTGTCACTTTTCAGAATTCTTACAAAGAATTCTGCAAAAATATCAGATCAAAAGCTTGTAGATCGGCTATTTTAGCTGCTTTTGTGTGACACTGTAGTATGACGAATTAGGGCATTAATTTACAAAAGAAAAAAACAAGGTTGAAATATGGAGATACGCGGTTTCTGCCTGACAGCAACGATACGTAAAAAAAGGAAACACAGCTGCTATAATAGAACAGTGAGAATCATGTAGATCTCAGGATTCACATGGGATCGGTTCATCTTTACACCCTCAGTACCGGCCCACTTTCACCAATAAAATAAATAAAGACAGAGGGCTGAAACTTACTGAGATCCCAGGTGGTCTTCAGGTTCCTGTTCAAGGTGGTCTTCTGGTTCCTGTTTAATAGAAACAGTCCTGGCTGGAGAACTGATCTTCACCTGCAGACTGGACTTTTTTTTATTTGGCCATTCATAGGTACTGCAGCTCAAAACGGGGGCTGGGGCCACTGTACGTGAATGAGGAAAATGTTTCGACCAATGGGAGCTGGCGCACGGGGCTGCGCACAGAGGTGACGCAAAACGCGTCACCATCGTGATGCAAAGCGCGTCACAGAAGCCCCAAATAGGCCTTGCCCATCACATTTCACAACCTGGAAAAAGGGGTGATTTCGCCTCATGCGCTGGGTGAGCAACTCAATGCAAGTGGATGGGAGAGGATTTCCGGTGCCCTCTCTATTATTTTTAACTCTATGGCTGGGTGAGCAACTCAATGCAAGTGGATGGGAGAGGATTTCCGGTGCCCTCTCTATTATTTTTAACTCTATGGCTGGGTGAGCAACTCAATGCAAGTGGATGGGAGAGGATTTCCGGTGCCCTCTCTATTATTTTTAACTCTATGGCTGGGTGAGCAACTCAATGCAAGTGGATGGGAGAGGATTTCCGGTGCCCTCTCTATTATATTTTGAACTCTATGGTTTACACACACTTAGTACTTCCGGGGCAACAGGTTTCACACATGCGCATTAGGAACTGTTGCTATAATGCCCTTCGCCACCTGGTGGAGGGGGTGTGTAACTGTCACTGAAAAAAGAAAGAGAGACAGACAGACAGACAGACAGACAGACAAACAGACAGACTGACTGCTGACTATGAGATTCAATTCAAAGAGGCCTCACAGGTAGTTTGTGGTACTACCCGTGTAGGCCCTATAAAGAGAAGGTGCATTCGCCATCTGTTTTGAATAAGGGGTGTCATGTTTTGCAATTAATTAAACTTACCTAAACTATTTATGTTGTTAAGGCTTTGTGAGTTCTATTTAAAATAAAGTATAGTTTTGGACCATGACGGAGGCGCGCCGACTCAGTAGACCTTGAGGCCAAGGAGTCGCGCCCGAGCGCCTCCAGGCGCGAGTGCCCGCGGCGACCGGCCGATGGTCTGCTAGTCGACTCAGCGCCGTCCGAGTTATGTACCGATAGGCACAGAATCGTAAATAATATTGGTGGGGACTGCGTTTGCCCCACTAACTGTGTAATTAAACCTACATAGACTATTTCTGTTTTAAAGGTTTGTGATTTCTATTTGACTGTGCAGGGCAGAGGCGTCAATTCTCTGAGTCATGGTAACCGCATACCCTCGGATTTAAAATTATTTCCACTATTTCTTAATTCCATTTAAAGATGTGTTTACATTATATTTTATAACTAAGGGATAGGTGCTATAAGGTTACAGGCTTGGAACCCAGTTAGCATATCTACAGTTCTGCTGTTCACACTTCCATTTTGGAAGACAATGAGCTCCCTGTTGATGGCCCAATTGCTGATGGCTCTTGGTATCAATGTGTCTTCATTAATATTCTCACTAACTCAACAATGCGATCTCCCACTCAACTCTGTGGTTTGATGTAGGTGATCAACTCCATTGTTTAGTTTAGTGAGAATTTGTGAAGGGTTTCAGTTCTGTTGGGCAGTTTAAAAGTTTAAACCCCCTGGATATTTTGTGCTAAGTCTTGTGATCCATTCTTTTTCATGGAATCTTCTCTGTCCAATTGTCCAGCGGTCATTGTATTCCAAGCCACATACCTTTATAGCCTCAATTCCATGTGTCATAAAGTGTTGAACAATTAACAAATGGGTATCCTTTTCATTATTAATGGTATATTTATGTTGGCTTATTCTAATTGCTATGGAGTTGCTCGTCTCTCCTACATATTGTAATCCACATACTTGGCAAGTAATCAGATAACACAATTTCTGGTGTTGTATGTGATGTTCTGTCTTAGGATAATTATATTTTTGTTTGTCCTGTTTTTAACAGTTTGTTTTGGGCTAAAGTAGTTAGGTCTTGTCCTAATTATCTGGTTCCATGGTTTCAATTTGCTGTGGACCAAGTGGTCTTTTAAGTTTTTGTTTCTCCTGTAGGCCGAGATTATGTTGAAGTTCTGTAAGAGGTCCCCTCCCCTGTTTTCAAAATTTCTTTTGATGGCTCTGTTTGCCAATAAACTTTGTCTAGAAAATGTGGTTACTAAAGCTAGTGTGGGTTTCTCATTCCTTATTTTCACTTCCTGGAACGTGTTGTATGCTTTCCTGAGAAATGTTCTTGTATATCCACGTTTCCTTAATGCTGTGAACAGAGTCTTGTAGGCTTTTTCAAAATCTGCTGCTTGTGTGCAGATTCTCTTGAAACGTAGGAGCTGTGACTTGACTATTCCTGCGAAACAATGGGTTGGGTGGAAGGAAGTTTTGTGGAGCAATGCATGTGTATCCGTCTCCTTAAAAAATACCCTTAAATCCAGTTTGCCGGTGGTATTGAAGTCTTTTCCTTTGAAGACTGTAACATCCAAGAAGTCAATATGTTCTTTGTTAGTGACATATTTCACTGTTATTGAGGCATGATGTGTGTTTAGGATTTGGATGAACTGCTCAAATTCCTCTGTGGAGTGCTCAAAAACTCCAAAAATATCATCTAGAAACCTGAAATAATGTGTGGGTTTGAATCTGCACTTTTTGAGTGCGGTTTCTTCCCACAAAGCCAAATAAATGTTTGCATAAGATGGTGCAAATTTCTTTCCCATGGCTGTTCCACTGATCTGAAGGAAGGTTTTCCCATCAAATGTGAAATCGTTTTTGGTCAAATTTAATTCTAGCAATTTCAATAGTTCTGCGTCTGGTCTTTGCCTGTCAGGGTACTTTTTAAAGATATCTCTGATTGCCTTCAGCCCCGCCACTGTGTTTATATTGGTGTACAAACTGTCAACATCTATTGAAAACAAAATGGCCCCCTGAGGCACTGTGATGTTTTTTATTTTATCAATAAAGTCATATGTATCCTTAATATAGCTTGGATGTTTTACAGATAGTGGGTTTAAGTAGAATTCAATAAATTCTGCTGTGGCATATGTTTCTGAGTTACAATCCGAAACAATTGGGCGACCAGGTGGAATTTCATAAGGAATAGTCCAGGTACTAGGGTCCTTGTGGATTTTGGGTAAAAGGTAGAGAATTCTAGCTCTTGGGGAATTTTCGCCCCGTAGGTATTTCTCTTGTTTTTGATCTATACATTTTTTCTTTCTTAATTCGGTGATGATACCCCCAACTTCTATTGCTGTTTGTTTAAAAATGGGTGCCTCCAACTCCACATAGTGATTTGAGTTATTCAACTGTCTTAAACCCTCAAAAACATATTGTTGTCTGTCCAAAATGACTATACGGCTCCCTTTGTCTGCAGGCTTAATCACAATGTCCTGGTTGTTAGCTAATGATCTTAGAGCTCTCACCTGATCTGTTGTGATGTTATTTTTTTCTCTCAGGTGTCCTGGTACATTTTGTACTGTGGCTCTGTCCATCTGGATCAATTGTTTTAGGTTGTCCGGTATTTTGTCCTCGTCTGGTTCCCAGTATGATGGAAGGTGGAAGCGCGGAATTTCCGTGTTGTTTCCAACTCCAAAATGTGTAGCTAATTTGAGTCTGCGATGGTATTTTGACACATCTATTCTCAAGCTTTGTGATTGTTGTTTGTAGATGTCCAGGGTGGGGACGAATGACAAACCTTTTTCCAAAAGTGTTTTCTGGTGTTCGTTTGGTCGGAAATAATGAGACAGATTAATTATATCCGACTCCATAAGGCCCTGCCGGTTTGAGCTGTCGGGCCGTATTAGTTTAAAGAGTTGAGCCAGTGCTGTAGCATCAGTTTGGCTGTGTCTTCTTCCCAGTGGACGTTGTCTGATCCTGTTTTGAAGTGGGTTGCGGGCAATTTTGGGAGGTGGGGCTCTTTCTTTATTTCTTCATTTAGGCTTATCAGAATATTCTTGGGGTCAGTTCCTAGGCTTTCTGAGTAGTTGATTAGTGCTATGCGTCTGTCTGCGCAGGGGAATTGTTTTTTGGCTGTTGTGCGGAGTTTCTTCAAGGCTGTGTGGCTTGTTTTTCTAGTTTTTTGGTTCTTGTTGTTAATTCCCACCGAGATGATGAGGTGTGTGGCCGTCTCATTTTTCTCAGCCTTGCTCAGGACTGTTTCGGCCCATTCCAGGTTCATTCCAGAGTAGGATTCTATCTGGACTCTGTCATCTGTGATTGTCGGGATCCGAGCCAGGTTGGAGTCTCCAATTATGATGATGTCTCGGTTTGGTACTAATCTCCATTTGTGTTTGTTTTCCTTATTTACGCCTCTCCAGTGGCGTGGTTTTCTTTGTTCTGTCTCGTTGGTTTCTTCTCGTGCTGGGGCTTCTCTCTGTGTAGTAGTGTCTTGGGTAGGTCTCTCTGGTATTGTCTGGTTCTCTTCACTGTTCCTCCCCTCCTGGGTTGTCCTCTGGGGTGTGTCTCTGGGTGGTGTAGTCTGCCTCCTGGTGGACTGTTCCCTCTGGGGTGTGTCTCTGGGTGGTGTAGTCTGCCTCCTGGTGGACTGTTCCCTTTGTGGTTTCGGTGTGTTTCTTGGGTTCTGTTCTGTTCTGTTAGTGTCCTTCTGTTTCCTTTGGTTTCCATTCCGTCCAATCCGTGCCCATGGCTCCTCGGGTGTTCTGCTGCTTGTTGTAGGCAGGTCTGGGAACTCTTCCTGTGTTAGTTCTACTGGACCCTGTGTTGTTGCTGCTACGGTCCCCATTCCTCCAGTTGGGTCTTCTCTTGTTTCTACCGTGCCTGGGTTGCCTGTAGAGGGAAAAGAAGGAGGGGAGGACGGGGATGGGGGAGGGCGGGGGACGTGTGGTGTGGGGTGTGTTGTGGTGTGTGCTTTTGTGCTATATAATTCTGTTACTGCTGTACGGGCTAAGCCCAGTGTCTTCTCTGTTAGGCGCCTTCCTAGATTTTTTCTTGCCCATTTAGTGGCAATGGAGAAGGCCCTGTCGTATTCCCGGGTTAAGCACTGGGATAGGTCCTTTTTTGTGTTTTCAATCAATGTGTTAAAGTGTTCTATTAATATTAACAAAGTGGTGTAAGACCAATTCTTTGCACTTCCTTGTAGTAGCAGTAAAGTTCTCTCTGTTGGTTTTGCTGGTTTTATAAAATCCATCAGTTCTTGTTCTTTTCTAGCAATACTCTCTGGGTATTTGTCTATGTTTACATTCTGTGAATGGTGTAGTGCAACAATCAAGTTGTTTATCCCTCTAATTGATTTGTGAAAATCATTGTTCCTCTCTATTATATTTTGAACTCTATGGTTTACACACACTTAGTACTTCCGGGGCAACAGGTTTCACACATGCGCATTAGGAACTGTTGCTATAATGCCCTTCGCCACCTGGTGGAGGGGGTGTGTAACTGTCACTGAAAAAAGAAAGAGAGACAGACAGACAGACAGACAGACAGACAGACAGACAGACAGACTGACTGACTGACTGACTGACTGACTGACTCATTGGTTGTTTGTTTGTTTGTTTGTTTGTTTGACTGACAGTAAAACGTTTAGGCTAAAAGGATAACACAAAAAACGTCCACTCCTGGGGACTTGTTTCCATTGTGGTCCAATGTATTCAATTCATCAACAGACATTGAATATGAACACATTAGTATGTCATATATTTACAGAGGAGAAAAAGGAAAAAAGCATACAATATATGTTTATTATTTCATACAAAATACAAAATACAAAAGCTGTATTGTTTAACTTCAGCTTTTATTGTGTTAATCAAATTGTAATCAGTGCGAGGGGGTTGGCATATTCTAAGCCAATTGTATAACCTTTTTTGAAAAAAAAAACATAAAAAAAACAAGACCGTATTTCCTTGTTTTTGGAATACGCCAAAGGAAATGAAGGTTTTGATCCTGATTGTGGTTTGCGAGGAAAAGGCCACTTACTTTATTAAAACGAGAGCATTGTGTGGAGGACTGTGTGGAAATCCTTGTCATTCTGGGCTTAAACAAGAAGTTGAATATTTGAATGATATAGCACACATAGAGGAACTGTTAGTGGTGAAACCTTTATTAAACAAAACAAAACAAAAACATAATAATTTCTATATAATAATCAGATAATAATCTGATATTGTAACAATCTAAACAATACACATGTCAACACACAGTGAACAGTTACACAAACCCAGTAGTTTGTCAGCATTTTACTGCACTGTTATTTACTGCATATCAATGAACATAATTATTGCATGAATATGAATGAATATGACTTGCGAAATCTGGAAAAATGTGGAAAGACACAGTGACAGTGATGCTCATATTGTACTACCAGTGATTGAATAAGTAAATTAGCTGGAGGGAATAATGCTATAAAGATAAATACATGTTAAAAAAAATGTATTCCATCATGCTGAATAGAAAATAAGATCCATACACAAGATAAAATAAAAATCCATCACGAGAAACTATTAATGTTTATTTTCTTCAGTCATGTCGATTGTCAGATTATCTCTCTGCTTTATCATTCTCATCCTGGATAAGACTGAATGATCATATATGTGTCTGTGTGACTAACTTAAACTAAAGGCTAGAGGCCCCTGTATGAGTCCTCATGTGTCTTTTTAGATCACCCTTTTGAATGCAGACTTTACCACACACTTTACAGGAAAAGGGCCTTTCGCCTGTATGAGTCATCATGTGCTTTTTTAGATTACCCTTTTGAGCACAGCCTTTACCACAAACTTCACAAGAAAAGGTCTTTTCGCCTGTATGAGTCATCATGTGCTTTTTTAGATCATTTGTGCAAACACAGCCTTTACCACGTACTGAACAAGAAAAGGGCTTTTCGCCTGTATGTGTCATCATGTGCTTTTTTAGATCACTTGTGCTAACACAGCCTTTACCACATACTGAACAAGAAATGGGCTTTTCGCCTGTATGAGTCCTCATGTGTAATTTTAGATCACTTGTGCTAACACAGCCTTTACCACATACTGAACAAGAAAAGGGCTTTTCGCCTGTATGAGTCCTCATGTGTAATTTTAGATGACCCTTTTGAGCACAGCCTTTACCACAAACTTCACAAAAAAAAGGGCTTTTCGCCTGTATGAGTCATCATGTGCTATTTTAGATCACTTGTGCAAACACAGCCTTTACCACTTACTGAATAGAAATGGGCTATTCGCCTGTATGAGTCATCATGTGTGTTTTTAGATTACTTTTTCTAGCAAAGCCTTTACCATATACTGAACAAGAAAAGGGCTTTTCGCCTGTATGAGTCATCATGTGCTTTTTTAGATCACTTGTGCTAACACAGCCTTTACCACATACTGAACAAGAAATGGGCTTTTCGCCTGTATGAGTCCTCATGTGTAATTTTAGATCACTTGTGCTAACACAGCCTTTACCACATACTGGACAAGAAAAGGGCTTTTCGCCTGTATGAGTCCTCATGTGTAATTTTAGATGACCCTTTTGAGCACAGCCTTTACCACAAACTTCACAAGAAAAGGGCTTTTCGCCTGTATGAGTCATCATGTGCTTTTTTAGATCACTTGTGCAAACACAGCCTTTACCACATACTGAACAAGAAATGGGCTTTTCGCCTGTATGAGTCATCATGTGTGTTTTAGATTACTTTTTCTAGCAAAGCCTTTACCACATACTGAACAAGAAAAGGGCTTTTCCCCTGTATGAGTCATCATGTGTAATTTTAGATGAGTCTTTGTAGCAAAGCCTTTACCACAAACTGTACAAGAAAGGGTTTTTTCACCTGTATGAGTCCTCATGTGTATTTTTAGATCACCCTTGTGAGCACAGCCTTTACCACAAACTGTGCAGGCAAATGTCTTCTCCCCTGTGTGAATCAGATGTACCTTTTTATTAAACATTTTGTCACACTCTGGTTGCGTCTTGTGTGATTTCCGTGTGTTTAAAGCTGACTGATCTCCCCTAGTCTGCTCCCACTCATCACTGTCTTCAGTGTCTGATTCAGAACAGTGTGAAGAGAGGAGCTGGTCATCACTAGGCGGTTGTGATGTTCCACAGTCCTCTACATCAGCTTGTGTTTTCATGTGTTCAGTTGAGGTGCTGGCTGCAGGCTTCGTCTCTCTGTTTTCATCATCATCTTCACTTTTCACTGCTACTAATGTCAACGTTGACCCACCAGCCTCTTCTGGTCTTTGAAGTAGCTCCTCCTGTTCCTCTTTAATCTGTGGTTCTTCCTCCTGGACCAGACTAGAGCTCCACTCCTCTTCAGGGGAAACCTCCTCTTTACACACATGGGCGAGCAGGAAGTCTAGGAAAAAAGATACAATGAGACTCTATAGAACTTTACATGATATCATGCAGTGTTCCCTCTGCTTTATGAAAAGATGGCGCACATACATCCACTTCAGTGTCCAGGTGCAGGAAAGAAAAGTTCAACAACAAAAAAATATATGAAGCACACTGTATAAAAAAGCTCAGCTGTTTTAATTGCTTTATTTTCCTTTGTTTCCTGTTTTATGTCTTTAGTAGTTGGAAGAACTTCAGCTGTAAATAAACTCTGCTGCGCTCTGTGCTGAAAATAATGTGGCCCTTTGTTTACATTGCAGCTCTCATAGAAGATGCAAGGCGAGCTGAATGAGAGGTGTTCCCAATTATTTTTTAATTACTTGTAAATGTTAGATCAGTGAGTCTTTTGATTAGTTAATACTGAAGTAGAATTAACTGCACAGCTTCAGTGAACCCATTAATACTTTTACAACCGAACCATCGTACTGAGGTACACCCTCAGTACCGGCCCACTTTCACCAATAAAATAAATAAAGAGTGCTTAAAACTTACTAAGATCCAGGTGGTCTTCAGGTTCCTGTTCAAGGTAGTCTTCAGGTTCCTGTTTAATAGAAACAATCCTGGCTGGAGAACTGATCTTCACCTGCAGACTGGACTCCACTCACTGATCTGGAATGAAGGAATGCAGCACAAAATTAATAATAAGGACTTTGATGTGACATAAATAAGGAGGACTAGACTATATATAGAGACTATAGATATGTATAATATTAAACTTTAAAAGTAGGTGTGTGAGAATGTGTGTGGAGGGGGAAGTTAAACTCAGTCATCAAATGGAACCTAATGGTTGGTCTATTGATCTAGAAATAATGATCCCCAAAAACAGATCTACAACCTAACAACACTTCACCATGCAAACACTGTGTCATACATGCAGTGTGTAGATTGATGTTGTAACAGACATATCTGCGGTGTGTAGTTTGATGTTGTGTGTGTAACAGACATACCTGCAGTGTGTAGATCCATATCAAAATCAATGTCCAGCAGTTTGTTTTGTTTCTCCAACAAAGTTTCTAGTGTCTCTATCTCTCTCTGGAAGAGGTTGCACATGAACTCTGCAGCCGCACTGAGGCACTCCAACACAAACACTCTGACAAGCTTCACACAACAAACATCAGCACCACGCTGCTGTTTGTCCAAAACACACAATATCTCCTCTCCCACCGACGTCATGTGTTCATTTATCTTCAGCCGTACAGACTCCATTTGACACGTTTTTACCTTCTTTATGACACGTTTTTCGCCAAGACCACAACACGCACTTACTTTCGTTTCGGGTCAAAGTGTTTCACACATGCGCATTGAAGGATCCAGGCACCGTTGGCTTGTTAGTGCCTTTCGCCCCCTGGTGGAAGAGGTGTGTAAGTGAAGCTAGAGCCTCCTGTAGCTGTGGAAAGACAGTCTGTCCTCCGTCACTGTGAGTCCTGAGAGTTTAACTGTGGTGTGTCCTGGAGTCTGAGCAGGAGGACAGAGTGGAGATTTGGAGTGAAAACACCACCTTTTATCTTGAAGAGGAGAAACACCTCCCACCTCCTCACATTCTTCCAGTTCACTGCAGTCAGGGTCCATTTCAATGTGAAAGGCTCATAACAGAAGACAGTGCAATGATGGGCCATCACCAGAGAAACATTTACATAGATGCCAGTTCTTCCAATGTGTTTTGTTTCATCAACATATTGACTGTTTTTTCTTTGCCAAAGAAAGCAAACCCAGACACAAAAACATTTCACTGACTTATTTATACTTGTAAACCTGTGATGACACAAAAGTGGATTCTGATTATGTCAAAAGTTAATTTAGAAGTTTAGCTATTGATATTTTATGGAATTGTCCATTCAGATAACAGAACGTTACTTCTCTGTGAAAACAAGTGTGTTTGTTGGACAATACAATGATACGCCATCATGCCACCCTTTTTCGTTTTTGAAAATGTACAGAATTCAGGGTTTTATCAGCACTGCACACAGAGCGCTGAGAGTGGTAGGAGTTTTTACTAATATAATGAATGACCTTGTTTCAGTACTTTTTACATGTGAATGAGTATCATTCTTGAACTAGGTGTAGTTCGAGGTGTAGTTCCAGACTCTATACAGCATTCGGAGATTGTGGAACAGTTGTCTGGCTACGTGAGACTACTTCAGTTGAGCACAGTCCATAATGCTGTTCTGCTGTCGTTACATGAAACACTTCAATGTCGTGTATAAGCAGGTCAGACATTGAAGGATACAGATATTTGATCAGCCACACAGGCTGATCAAATATTAAAGGTGTTTTATTACTATTAATCAACCTGTCAACACCACAACTGACCCAAATGAGTGTAGATATATTGAGATTGAGAGGTTATTTCAGGAAGTATAGAGTCATAATATATCAGCTACTGTATTATGCTCCTAGGAAGACTTCACCTCTCTCTCTGTGGACAAACTGACAGAGATTCTTGCCAGCGACCATGTTAATGTGACCAAGGAGGAGACAATGTTTGAGGCTGCCATGTTGTGCAAGCAGAGCTTTGAAAAGGTCAGTCCCTTGTCAGTGTTTTACCTGATGAAAGACCATGGAGAAGTTAAAGCCATGCGACTGGCAAAGCTATCATAATGTTAAAGTTCATTTCAGTTAACTGTTGGATGGGCGTCTTACAAATAAAATACTTAATAGGGTTCATTTGGTTCAATGTGTTCACGTTTCTGTGTTCACTCTACTGAGTTAATTCACAGGAAGCACAACTACAGTATAACTACAACGATACGTATGTGAGCATCCACACTGATAAAACAGTAAACAGAGGCACCAAACGCTGTACAGTCCAGCTGTGTCAGAGCACACACAGAGAAGGGAGAGAGATCTCTGAGTGCTGAAAGACACATGCATAATGGATAGTCTGACTCTGATTATTAATTATAAGGAGGTGAGATAGTTGTACCCTACCTGAGATAATGACAGTTAACCTACCAGCTAGTGTTAGCTGCATAATAGTCTCCTCATCATCTACATTAATAACACAATCTTTTGAGGATTAGTGACAGATTGCATCCCAGATGTCTGATGGATTTTGAATGGCTGTCAATGCTTCATAAAATCGTTGAAATTGATCCAAACAATATTGTCGTTATCGTGCTTGGTGTGAATGACCCTTTAAATTAACACAGTGAGTTTAATGTGTGGTCTGCAGAAACAACAATATTTACCATTGAGTGTGCAACAGGACACGCGGACGGACAAGGGCAAAAGCATTGTCTCTGCCCCGCCTTCGGCCTGGGGGAGACATTATCACATTAATAATAACAACAACTAGGTATGCGGACTGTAAAATGAATACTTACTTCCATCATGTATTCTGTAGTAATAATTTAAGCACAAGATATGCAGGCTGTACAATGAAGCAGTGATTGCTCCTGTATTGATCACACGCATCATAATGTCATTGTATAATTGTGTTTCCTTTGCTTGATGTTCTGTAAAGTACATTGAATTGCCTTGTTGTTGAGATGTGATATACAAATGAAATTGCATTGCCGTGTTCAGATTTTGGAATTATATAAATATATTAACAACACAGATCATAACTTTATTTTATTCACATAGCCGAAGCTGTCCATTTTATTTCACAGAATAATTTGATAATAACTTTGGAAATAATGTCTTGGGGTTTGCTTTCTTTGGCAATGAAAAGTAATCAATTAAGCAAAATACATTGAAACTTGTGGCTATGTAAATGTTTCTCTGACCATGGCCCAGCATCATTATCTAGGTGTCTTTTGTTATGGACCTTTCACATTGAAATGGACCCTGACTGCAGTTAACTGGAGGAGAGCTGGGAGGAGGTGTTTCTCCACTCCAAGACAAAAGGGAGGAGTTACTGCTTTACTACATCAACACAACACAGACGGTCGGACCCCAGAAAACACACATATACATACAGAGAAGACACCATTATTACCTCAGTTCAACTTTCAGACTGCACTCTTCTCAAAGTGACCTTCTGAGAAAACATTGGTGTAAGATAAGATAAGGATGATAATAAACCCTATGATGTACACACCAGATATATTAAGCATATGCTCTGTGGCTTAAACATTTGTGACACTGCTGCTAAAAATATGTTATACTTGTCATTAAGATGTGTATTATACTGCTGTTCTGCCTGCCTCTACCTTTATTTCTCTCAATCAGTGTTGTTTCTTATTTTATAGTATTATCTGGTATTGTATTGTATTGTAACAGTTTCACTGCTTGTACCATGTATGAGTGTGACAAATAAAGATTCTTGATTCTAATTGCTTATTACTTATTTTTACTTCACTGCTTTATTTCAACAACTGATTTCTCGTTGCTATTTATCATCACATTTATTACAAATGCACTATAGAAGGAGCACGTTCATTGAGAGACTCATAACGCCAACATGTACCACTGGGAGACACAGGAGGTCATTCCTACCTGTGTCCATTACACTTGATAACGTGTAAGGGGCATTTAATCGACTGGATTGTACAAAGTATTATGTGACCAGGGCACCTAGGCCCGGAACAGAATACCAGACTACGCCACCCTGGGAGTTTCACCCAGAGAATACCACAAAATTCACAGTTCAGAATACCAAATGTCAGATTTAAAAGAGGAGCGGAGACGTGTTTCCAGTTCAAAATATATGCCATTTTATTTAGGCACAGGGCAGATGCTTTAATAATACCTTCATGATTTAAGCAAAAATACTTAACCACATGGACACATTCACAGAAATAGCCAATCTAGCGGCGTTAAAACGGACGCCTGCCGTTATGTTTTTCTCACTTTTACTGGTTTCTCACTAGTACTGTAACATATATATTACTGTGATAGAACAGACCACTAGGACATTGGTTCTTGTACTGTAACATTGATATTACTGTGATAGAATAGACCACTAGGACATTGGTTCTCAAACATTTTCAGCTGAGACCGAAGAGATACACATGTATGTGCCTCAGACATACAAAATAATCCTTCATGAACAAAATCTTTGAAACACTATTTAATAGTGAACATTGGAAATATCTACAAGCTCACAACGCCTCATTGAAAGTGTTTTTTCTTTTAAAAAAATCATTGCATTTAACGCCTATTATTTCTACTATTGATACACATTTCTACAGAACCTGTGGATATCCTTGTCATTCTGGGCTTAAACAAGAAGTTTAACATTTGAATGATATAGCACACATAGAGGAACTGTAGTGGTGAAACCTTTATTAAACAAAACAAAACAAAAACATAATAATTTCCCCCAAGGGATAAAAGGGGATCTGATATTGTAACAATCTAAACAATACACATGTCAACACACAGTGAACAGTTACACAAACCCAGTAGTTTGTCAGCATTTTACTGCACTGTTATTTACTGCTATCAATGAACATTATTATTGCATGAATATGAATGAATATGACTTGCGAAATCCTGAAAAATGTGGAAAGACACAGTGACAGTGATGCTCATATTGTACTACCAGTAACTGAATAAGTAAATGAGCTGGAGTGAATAATGATATAAAGATAAATACATGTAAAAAAAAAAATTCCATCATGCTGAATAGAAAGTAAGATCCATACACAAGATAAAATAAAAATCCATCACGAGAAAATATTAATGTTTATTTTCTTCAGTCATGTCGATTGTCAGATTATCTCTCTGCTTTATCATTCTCATCCTGGATAAGACTGAATGATCATATGTGTGTCTGTGTGTGACTAACTAAAGGCTAGAGGCCCCTGTATGAGTCCTCATGTGTCTTTTTAGATCACCCTTTTGAATGAAGCCTTTACCACACACTTTACAGGAAAGGGCTTTTCGCCTGTATGTGTCATCATGTGCTTTTTTAGATCACTTGTGCTAAAACAGCCTTTACCACATACTGAACAAGAAATGGGCTTTTCGCCTGTATGAGTCATCATGTGTGTTTTTAGACGACTTTTTCTAGCAAAGCCTTTACCACATACTGAACAAGTAAAGGGCTTTTCACCTGTATGAGTCATCATGTGCTTTTTTAGATCACCCTTTTGATTACAGCCTTTACCACAAACTGAACAAGAAAAGGGCTTTTCGCCTGTATGAGTCATCATGTGCTTTTTTAGACGACTTTTTTTAGCAAAGCCTTTACCACAAACTTCACAAGAAAAGGGCTTTTCACCTGTATGAGTCATCATGTGTCTTTTTAGATCACTCTTTTGAGCATAGCCTTTACCACAAACTTCACAAGAAAAGGGCTTTTCCCCTGTATGAGTCATCATGTGCTTTTTTAGATTACCCTTGTAATTACAGCCTTTACCACAAACTTCACAAGAAAAGGGCTTTTCCCCTGTATGAGTCGTCATGTGTTTTTTTAGATCACCCTTGTGAGCACAGCCTTTACCACAAACTGTACAGGCAAATGTCTTTTCCCCTGTGTGAATCAGATGTACCTTTTGATTAAACATTTTGTCACACTCTGGTTGCATCTTGTGTGATTTCAGTGTGTTTAAAGCTGACTGATCTCCCCTAGTCTCCTCCCACTCATCACTCTCTTCAGTGTCTGATTCAGAACAGTGTGAAGAGAGGAGCTGGTCATCACTAGTTGGTTGTGATGTTCCAAAGTCCACTACATCAGCTTGTGTTTTCATGTGTTCAGTGGAGGTGCTGGCTACAGGTTTCGTCTCTCCGTTTTCATCATCATCTTCACTTTTCACTGCTACTAATGTCAACGTTGACCCACCAGCCCCTTCTGGTCTTTGAAGTAGCTCCTCCTGTTCCTCTTTAATCTGTGGTTCTTCCTCCTGGACCAGACTGGAGCTCCACTCCTCTTCAGGGGAATCCTCCTCTTTACACACATGGGCGAGCAGGAAGTCTAGGAAAAAAGATACAATGAGACTCTATAGAACTTTACATGATATCATGCAGTGTTCCGTCTGCTTTATGAAAAGATGGCGCACATACATCCACTTCGGTGTCCAGGTGCAGGAAAGAAAAGTTCAACAACAAAAATATATGAAGCACACTGTATAAAAAAGCTCAGCTGTTTTAATTGCTTTATTTTCCATGGTTTCCTGTTTTGTCTTTAGTTGTTGGAAGAACGTCAGCTGTAAATAAACTCTGCTGCGCTCTGTGCTGAAAATAATGTGGCCCTTTGTTTACATTGCAGCTCTCATAGAAGATGCAAGGCGAGCTGCATGAGAGGTGGTCCCAATTATTTTTTAATTACTTGTAAATGTTAGATCAGTGAGTCTTTTGATTAGTTAATACTGAAGTAGAATTAACTGCACAGCTTCAGTGAACCCATTAATACTTTTACAACCGAACCACCGGCCCACTTTCACCAATAAAATAAATAAAGAGTGCTTAAAACTTACTAAGATCCAGGTGGTCTTCAGGTTCCTGTTCAAGGTAGTCTTCAGGTTCCTGTTTAATAGAAATAATCCTGGCTGGAGAACTGATCTTCACCTGCAGACTGGACTCCACACACTGATCTGGAAAGAAGGAATGCAGCACGAAATTAATAATAAGGACTTTGATGTGACATAAATAAGGAGGACTAGACTATATATAGAGACTATAGATATGTATAATATTAAACTTTAATAGTAGGTGTGTGAGAATAGGTGTGTGGAGTTAAATTCAGTCATCAAAATGGAACCTAATGGTTGGTCTATTGATCTACAAATAATGATCCCCAAAAACAGATCTACAACCTAACAACACTTCACCATGCAAACACTGTGTCATACATGCAGTGTGTAGATTGATGTTGTAACAGACATACCTGCGGTGTGTAGTTTGATGTTGTGTGTGTAACAGACATACCTGCAGTGTGTAGATCCATATCAAAATCAATGTCCAGCAGTTTGTTTTGTTTCTCCAGCAGAGTTTCTAGTGTCTCTATCTCTCTCTGGAAGAGGTTGCACATGAACTCTGCAGCCGCACTGAGGCGCTCCAACACAAACACTCTGACAAGCTTCACACAACCAACATCAGCACCACGCTGCTGTTTGTCCAAAACACACAATATCTCCTCTCCCACCGACTTCATGTGTTCATTTATCTTCAGCCGTACAGACTCCATTTGACACGTTTTTCACCAAGACCACAACACGCACTTACTTTCGGGTCAACGTGTTTCACACATGCGCATTGAAGGATCCAGGCACCGTTGCCTTCTTAGTGCCTTTCGCCCCCTGGTGGAAGAGGTGTGTAAGTGAAGATAGAGCCTCCTGTAGCTGTGGAAAGACAGTCTGTCCTCCCTCACTGTGAGTCCTGAGAGTTTATCTGTGGTGTGTCCTGGAGTCTAAGCAGGAGGACTGAGTGGAGATTTGGAGTGAAAACACCACCTTTTATCTTGAAGAGGAGAAACACCTCCTCCCACCTCCTCACATTCTTCCAGTTCACTGCAGTCAGGGTCCATTTCAATGTGAAAGGCTCATAACAAAAGACATTGCAATGATGGGCCATCACCAGAGAAACATTTACATAGATGCCAGTTCTTCCAATGTGTTTTGTTTCATCAACATATTGACTGTTTTTTCTTTGCCAAAGAAAGCAAATCCAGACACAAAAACATTTCACTGACTTCTTTACACTTGTAAACCTGTGATGACACAAAAGTGGATTCTGATTATGTCAAAAGTTCATTTAGAAGTTTAGCTATTGATATATGTAATTGTCCATTCAGATAACAAAATGTTACTTCTCTGTGAAAACAAGTGTGTTTGTTGGACATTACAATGATATGCCATCATGCCACCCTTTTTCGTTTTTGAAAATGTACGGAATTCAGGGTTTTATCAGCACTGCACACAGAGCGCTGAGAGTGGGGAGTTTTTACTAATATAATGAATGACCTTGTTTCAGTACTTTTTACATGTGAATGAGTATCATTCTTGAACTAGGTGTAGTTCGGGTTTAGTTCCAGACTCTATACAGCATTCGGAGATTGTGGAACAGTTGTCTGGCTACGTGAGACTACTTGAGTTGAGCACAGTCCATAATGCTGTTCTGCAGTCGTTACATGAAAGACTTCAATGTCGTGTATCAGCAGGTCAGACATTGAAGGATACAAATACAGATACAGACATTGAAGGATACAGATATTTGATCAGCCACACAGGCTGATCAAACATTAAAGGTGTTTTATTACTATTAATCAACCTGTCAACACCACAACTGACCCAAATGAGTGTAGAAATATTGAGATTGAGAGGTTATTTCAGGAAGTATAGTCATAATATATCAGCTACTGTATTATGCTCCTAGGAAGATTTCCTCTCTCTCTCTGTGGATAAACTGACAGAGATTCTTGCCAGCGACCATGTTAATGTGACCAAGGAGGAGACAATGTTTGAGGCTGCCATGTTGTGCAAGCAGAGCTTTGAAAAGGTCAGTCCCTTGTCAGTGTTTTACCTGATGAAAGACCATGGAGAAGTTAAAGCCATGCGACTGGCAAAGCTATCATAATGTTAAAGTTCATTTCAGTTAACTGTTGGATGGGCATCTTACAAATAAAATACTTAAGGTTCATTTGGTTCAATGTGTTCACGTTTCTGTGTTCACTCTACTGAGTTAATTCACAGGAAGCACAACTACAGTATAATTACAACGATACGTATGTATCCACACTGATAAAACAGTAAACAGAGGCACCAAACGCTATGCAGTCCAGCTGTGTCAGAGCACACACAGAGAAGGGAGAGAGATCTCTGAGTGCTGAAAGACACATGCATAATGGGTAATCTGACTCTGATTATTAATTATAAGGAGGTGAGATAGTTGTACCCTACCTGAGATAATGACAGTTAACCTACCAGCTAGTGTTAGCTGCATAATAGTCTCCTCATCATCTACATTAATAACACAATCTTTTGAGGATTAGTGACAGATTGCATCCCAGATGTCTGATGGATTTTGAATGGCTTTCAATGCTTCATAAAATCGTTGAAATTGATCCAAACAATATTGTCGTTATCGTGCTTGGTGTGAATGACCCTTTAAATTAACACAGTGATTTTAATGTGTGGTCTGCAGAAACAACAATAATTACCATTGAGTGTGCAACAGGACACACAGACGGACAAGGGCAAAAGCATTGTCTCTGCCACGCCTTCGGCCTGGGGGAGACATTAATAATAACAACAACAACTAGGTATGCAGACTGTAAAATGAATACTTAATTCCATCATGTATTCTGTAGTAATAATTTAAGCACAAGATATGCAGCCTGTACAATGAAGCAGTGATTGCTCCTGTATTGATCACACGCATCATAATGTCATTGTATAATTGTGTTTCCTTTGCTTGATGTTCTGTAAAGTACATTGAATTGCCTTGTTGTTGAGATGTGATATACAAATAAAATTGCATTGCCATTGCCGTGTTCAGATTTTGGAATTATATAAATATATTAACAACACAGATCATAACTTTATTTTATTCACATAGCCGAAGCTGTCCATTTTATTTCACAGAATAATTTGATAATAACTTTGGAAATAATATCTTGGGGTTTGCTTTCTTTGGCAATGAAAAGTAATCAATTAAGCAAAATACATTGAAACTTGTGGCTATGTAAATGTTTCTCTGACCATGGCCCATCATCATCATCTAGGTGTCTTTTGTTATGGGCCTTTCACATTGAAATGGTCCCGACTGCAGTTAACTGGAGGAGAGCTGGGAGGAGGTGTTTCTCCACTCCAAGACAAAAGGGAGGAGTTACTGCTTTACTACATCAACACAACACAGACGGTCGGACCCCAGAAAACACACAGATACATACAGAGAAGACACCATTATTACCTCAGTTCAACTTTCAGACTGCACTCTTCTTCAGAGTGACCTTCTGAGAAAACATTGGTGTAAGATAAGATAAGGATGATAATAAACCCTATGATGTACACACCAGATATATTAAGCATAATGCTCTGTGGCTTAAACATTTGTGACACTGCTGCTAAAAATATGTTATACTTGTCATTAAGATGTTTATTATACTGCTGTTCTGCCTGCCTCTACCTTTATTTCTCTCAATCAGTGTTGTTTCTTATTTGATAGTATTATCTGGTATTGTATTGTATTGTAACAGTTTCACTGCTTGTACCATGTATGAGTGTGACAAAAAAAGATTCTTGATTCTAATTGCTTATTACTTATTTGTACTTCACTGCTTTATTTCAACAACTGATTTCTCGTTGCTATTTATCATCACATTTATTACAAATGCACTATAGAAGGAGCACGTTCATTGAGAGACTCATAACGCCAACATGTACCACTGGGAGACACAGGAGGTCATTCCTACCTGTGTCCATTACACTTGATAACGTGTAAGGGGCATTTAATCGACTGGATTGTACAAAGTATTATGTGACCAGGGCACCTAGGCCCGGAACAGAATACCAGACTACGCCACCCTGGGAGTTTCACCCAGAGAATACCACAACGTTCACAGTTCAGAATACCAAATGTCAGATTTAAAAGAGGAGCGGAGACGTGTTTCCAGTTCAAAATATATGCCATTTTATTTAGGCACAGGGCAGATGCTTTAATAATACCTTCATGATTTAAGCAAAAATACTTAACCACATGGACACATTCACAGAAATAGCCAATCTAGCGGCGTTAAAACGGACGCCTGCCGTTATGTTTTTCTCACTTTTACTGGTTTCTCACTTGTACTGTAACATATATATTACTGTGATAGAACAGACCACTAGGACATTGGTTCTTGTACTGTAACATTTATATTACTGTGATAGAATAGACCACTAGGACATTGGTTCTCAAACATTTTCAACTGAGACCGAAGAGATACACATGGTGTCTCAGACATACAAAAGAATCCACCATGAACAAAATCTTTGAAACACTATTTAATAGTTAACATTGGAAATATCTACAAGCTCACAACGCCTCATTGAAAGTGTTTTTTCTTTAAAAAATCATTGCATTTAACGCCTATTATTTCTACTGTTGCTACACATTTCTACAGAACCTGTGGATATCCTTGTCATTCTGGGCTTAAACAAGAAGTTGAATATTTGAATGATATAGCACACATAGAGGAACTGTAGTGGTGAAACCTTTATTAAACAAAACAAAAACATAATAATTTCCCCCGAGGGATAAAAGGGGATCTGATATTGTAACAATCTAAACAATACACATGTCAACACACAGGGAACAGTTACACAAACCCAGTAGTTTGTCAGCATTTTACTGCACTGTTATTTACTGCATATCAATGAATATATATGACTTGTATATATGACTTGCTAAATCCTGAAAAATGTGGACAGACACAGTGATGCTCATATTGTACTACCAGTAACTGAATAAGTAAATGAGCTGGAGGGAATAATGCTATAAAGATAAATACATGTAAAAAAAACTACAAAAAAAATGAAATTCCATCATGCTGAATAGAAAATAAGATCCATACACAAGATAAAATATAAATCCATCACGAGAAACTATTAATGTTTAATTTCTTCAGTCATGTCGATTGTCAGATTATCTCTCTGCTTTATCATTCTCATCTTGGATAAGACTGAATGATCATATGTGTCTGTGTGACTAACTTAAACTAAAGGCTAGAGGCCCCTGTATGAGTCCTCATGTGTCTTTTTAGATCACCCTTTTGAATGCAGCCTTTACCACACACTTCACAAGAAAAGGGCTTTTCCCCTGTATGAGTCGTCATGTGTGTTTTTAGATGACCCTCTTGAGCAAAGCCTTTACCACAAACTTCACAAGAAAAGGGCTTTTCCCCTGTATGAGTCCTCATGTGTCTTTTTAGATTACCCTTGTGAACACAGCCTTTACCACATACTGTACAAGAAAATGGCTTTTCACCTGTATGAGTCCTCATGTGTGTTTTTAGATTATCCTTGAGAACACAGCCTTTACCACATACTGTACAAGAAAAGGGCTTTTCACCTGTATGAGTCATGTCTTTTTAGATCACCCTTTTGAGCACAGCCTTTACCACAAACTTCACAAGAAAAGGGCTTTTCGCCTGTATGAGTCATCATGTGTGTTTTTAGATTAACCTTTTGAGCAAAGCCTTTACCACAAACTTCACAAGAAAAGGGCTTTTCCCCTGTATGAGTCATCATGTGCTTTTTTAGCTTACCCTTGTGAGTACAGTCTTTACCACAAACTTCACAAGAAAAGGGCTTTTCCCCTGTATGAGTCGTCATGTGTTGTTTTAGATCACCCTTGTGAGCACAGCCTTTACCACAAACTGTACAGGCAAATGTATTTTCCCCTGTGTGAATCAGATGTACCTTTTGATTAAACATTTTGTCACACTCTGGTTGCGTCTTGTGTGATTTCAGTGTGTTTAAAGCTGACTGATCTCCCCTAGTCTCCTCCCACTCATCACTCTCTTCAGTGTCTGATTCAGAACAGTGTGAAGAGAGGAGCTGGTCATCACTAGTTGGTTGTGATGTTCCACAGTCCTCTACATCAGCTTGTGTTTTCATGTGTTCAGTTGAGGTGCTGGCTACAGGCTTCGTCTCTCTGTTGTCATCATCATCTTCACTTTTCACTGCTACTAATGTCAACGTTGACCCACCAGCCTCTTCTGGTCTTTGAAGTAGCTCCTCCTGTTCCTCTTTAATCTGTGGTTCTTCCTCCTGGACCAGACTGGAGCTCCACTCCTCTTCAGGGGAAACCTCCTCTTTACACACATGGGTGAGCAGGAAGTCTAGGAAAAAAGATACAATGAGACTCTATATAACTTTACATGATATCATGCAGTGTTCCCTCTGCTTTATGAAAAGATGGCGCACATACATCCACTTCAGTGTCCAGGTGCAGGAAAGACAAGTTCAACAACAAAAAAGCATATGAAGCACACTGTATAAAAAAGCTCAGCTGTTTTAATTGCTTTATTTTCCTTTGTTTCCTGTTTTATGTCTTTAGTAGTTGGAAGAACTTCAGCTGTAAATAAACTCTGCTGCGCTCTGTGCTGAAAATAATGTGGCCCTTTGTTTACATTGCAGCTCTCATAGAAGATGCAAGGCGAGCTGAATGAGAGGTGGTCCCAATTATTTTTTAATTACTTGTAAATGTTAGATCAGTGAGTCTTTTGATTAGTTAATACTGAAGTAGAATTAACTGCACAGCTTCAGTGAACCCATTAATAATTTTACAACGAACCATCGTACTGAGGTACACCCTCAGTACCGGCCCACTTTCACCAATAAAATAAATAAAGAGTGCTTAAAACTTACTAAGATCCAGGTGGTCTTCAGGTTCCTGTTCAAGGTAGTCTTCAGGTTCCTGTTTAATAGAAACAATCCTGGCTGGAGAACTGATCTTCACCTGCAGACTGGACTCCATACACTGATCTGGAATGAAGGAATGCAGCACGAAATTAATAATAAGGACTTTGATGTGACATAAATAAGGAGGACTAGACTATATATAGAGACTATAGATATGTATAATATTAAACTTTAAAAGTAGGTGTGTGAGAATAGGTGTGTGGAGGGGGAAGTTAAACTCAGTCATCAAAATGGAACCTAATGGTTGGTCTATTGATCTACAAATAATGATCCCAAAAACAGATCTACAACCTAACAACACTTCACCATACAAACACTGTGTCATACATGCAGTGTGTAGATTTAGGTTGTAACATACATACCTGCTGTGTGTAGTTTGATGTTGTGTGTGTAACAGACATACCTGCAGTGTGTAGATCCATATCAAAATCAATGTCCAGCAGTTTGTTTTGTTTCTCCAACAGAGTTTCTAGTGTCTGTATCTCTCTCTGGAAGAGGTTGCACATGAACTCTGCAGCTGCACTGAGGCGCTCCAACACAAACACTCTGACAAGCTTCACACAACAAACATCAGCACCACGCTGCTGTTTGCCCAAAACACACAATATCTCCTCTCCCACCGACGTCATGTGTTCATTTATCTTCAGCCGTACAGACTCCATTTGACACGTTTTTACCTCCTTTATGACACGTTTTTCACCAAGACCACAACACGCACTTACTTTCGGGTCAACGTGTTTCACACATGCGCATTGAAGGATCCAGGCACCGTTGCCTTCTTAGTGCCTTTCACCTCCTGGTGGAAGAGGTGTGTATGTGAAGATAGAGCCTCCTGTAGCTGTGGAATCACAGTCTGTCCTCCCTCACTGTGAGTCCTGAGAGTTTAACTGTGGTGTGTCCTGGAGTCTGAGCAGGAGGACAGAGTGGAGATTTGGAGTGAAAACACCACCTTTTATCTTGAAGAGGAGAAACACCTCCTCCCACCTCCTCACATTCTTCCAGTTCACTGCAGTCAGGGTCCATTTCAATGTGAAAGGCTCATAACAAAAGACAGTGCAATGATGGGCCATCACCAGAGAAACATTTACATAGATGCCAGTTCTTCCAATGTGTTTTGTTTCATCAACATATTGACTGTTTTTTCTTTGCCAAAGAAAGCAAACCCAGACATAAAAACATGTCACTGACTTCTTTACACTTGTAAACCTGTGATGACACAAAAGTGGATTCTGATTATGTCAAAAGTTAATTTAGAAGTTTAGCTATTGATATTTTATGTAATTGTCCATTCAGATAACAAAATGTTACTTCTCTGTGAAAACAAGTGTGTTTGTTGGACATTACAATGATACGCCATCATGCCACCCTTTTTCGTTTTTGAAAATGTACGGAATTCAGGGTTTTGTCAGCACTGCACACAGAGCGCTGAGAGTGGGGAGTTTTTACTAATATAATGAATGACCTTATTTCAGTACTTTTTACATGTGAATGAGTATCATTCTTGAACTAGGTGTAGTTCGAGGTGTAGTTCCAGACTCTATACAGCATTCGGAGATTATGGAACAGTTGTCTGGCTACGTGAGACTACTTGAGTTGAGCACAGTCCATGCTGTTCTGCTGTTGTTACATGAAACACTTCAATGTCGTGTATCAGCAGGTCAGACATTGAAGGATACAAATACAGATACAGACATTGAAGGATACAGATATTTGATCAGCCACACAGGCTGATCAAATATTAAAGGTGTTTTATTACTATTAATCAATCTGTCAACACCACAACTGACCCAAATGAGTGTAGAAATATTGAGATTGAGAGGTCATTTCAGGAAGTATAGAGTCATAATATATCAGCTACTGTATTATGCTCCTAGGAAGACTCTGACAGAGATTCTTGCCAGCGACCATGTTAATGTGACCAAGGAGGAGACAATGTTTGAGGCTGCCATGTTGTGCAAGCAGAGCTTTGAAAAGGTCAGTCCCTTGTCAGTGTTTTACCTGATGAAAGACCATGGAGAAGTTAAAGCCATGCGACTGGCAAAGCTATCATAATGTTAAAGTTCATTTCAGTTAACTGTTGGATGGGCATCTTACAAATACAATACTTAAAGTTGTACAATGCAAAATCACAAATAACGATTTTTAGCAACCTCTGCTGGTCACTACCGTCACTGCATACAATTTCCGTAGTCTTCGATTACCCAGAATTCCATTCGTTTTCACCGGAAGCCGGAAGCGTTTCAAAAAGCGTTCTTTTAATTGTTTTATACTATCTACGGATCGTTTCTCTTAGCCAGTGGAGCATTAGTTACCATGAGCTGTGCTTTCTTTTTCTGTTCTTTTTCGATCTTCCAATCCTACATTCTCTTAAAATCAGCGTGAGGTTCCTTTTTGTTATTAGCGCGGTAGTTCCTGGCCAAACAGGAAACCGTTGCGTTAGTTCCTGGCCAAACAGGAAACCAGTGCATTTCCGCCTCCGTTTTCCGGCCAGATGACGTCATTTCCCCGGGAAAGTCCCCCCCTTCACCGTTCAATAGTAAATATATAAATAAAAGGCTTCCGGGGGTGAAATTCATGGAGTGGGTGTTGTGAAACTTTTGCCACTCACAAAAGATATACAATTTAACTTTAGTTTTGTTGAAAACGTTACCTAGTATGCCTTTAATAGGGTTCATTTGGTTCAATGTTCAATGTGTTCACGTTTCTGTGTTCACTCTACTGAGTTAATTCACAGGAAGCACAACTACAGTATAACTACAACGATACGTATGTGAGCATCCACACTGATAAAACAGTAAACAGAGGCACCAAACGCTGTGCAGTCCAGCTGTGTCAGAGCACACACAGAGAAGGGAGAGAGATCTCTGAGTGCTGAAAGACACATGCATAATGGATAATCTGACTCTGATTATTAATTATAAGGAGGTGAGATAGTTGTACCCTACCTGAGATAATGACAGTTAACCTACCAGCTAGTGTTAGCTGCATAATAGTCTCCTAATCATTTACATTAATAACACAATCTTTTGAGGATTAGTGACAGATTGCATCCCAGATGTCTGATGGATTTTGAATGGTTCATAAAATCGTTGAAATTGATCCAAACAATATTGTCGTTATCGTGCTTGGTGTGAATGACCCTTTAAATTAACACAGTGATTTTAATGTGTGGTCTGCAGAAACAACAATATTTACCATTGAGTGTGCAACAGGACACGCGGACGGACAAGGGCAAAAGCATTGTCTCTGCCACGCCTTCGGCCTGGGGGAGACATTAATAATAACAACAACAACTAGGTATGCGGACTGTAAAATGAATACTTACTTTCATCATGTATTCTGTAGTAATAATTTAAGCACAAGATATGCAGGTTGTACAATGAAGCAGCGATTGCTCCTGTATTGATCACATGCATCATAATGTCATTGTATAATTGTGTTTCCTTTGCTTGATGTTCTGTAAAGTACATTGAATTGCCTTGTTGTTGAGATGTGATATACAAATAAAATTGCATTGCCATTGCCGTGTTCAGATTTTGGAATTATATAAATATATTAAAAACACAGATCATAACTTTATTTTATTCACATAGCCGAAGCTGTCCATTTTATTTCACAAAATAATTTGATAATAACTTTGGAAATAATATCTTGGGGTTTGCTTTCTTTGGCAATGAAAAGTAATCAATTAAGCAAAATACATTGAAACTTGTGGCTATGTAAATGTTTCTCTGACCATGAACCATCATCATCATCTAGGTGTCTTTTGTTATGGACCTTTCACATTGAAATGGACCCTGACTGCAGTTAACTGGAGGAGAGCTGGGAGGAGGTGTTTCTCCACTCCAAGACAAAAGGGAGGAGTTACTGCTTTACTACATCAACACAACACAGACGGTCGGACCCCAGAAAACACACAGATACATACAGAGAAGACACCATTATTACCTCAGTTCAACTTTCAGACTGCACTCTTCTTCAGAGTGACCTTCTGAGAAAACATTGGTGTAAGATAAGATAAGGATGATAATAAACCCTATGATGTACACACCAGATATATTAAGCATATGCTCTGTGGCTTAAACATTTGTGACACTGCTGCTAAAAATATGTTATACTTGTCATTAAGATGTTTATTATACTGCTGTTCTGCCTGCCGCTACCTTTATTTCTCTCAATCAGTGTTGTTTCTTATTTGATAGTATTATCTGGTATTGTATTGTATTGTATTGTAACAGTTTCACTGCTTGTACCATGTATGAGTGTGACAAATAAAGATTCTTGATTCTAATTGCTTATTACTTATTTGTACTTCACTGCTTTATTTCAACAACTGATTTCTCGTTGCTATTTATCATCACATTTATTACAAATGCACTATAGAAGGAGCACGTTCATTGAGAGACTCATAACGCCAACATGTACCACTGGGAGACACAGGAGGTCATTCCTACCTGTGTCCATTACACTTGATAACGTGTAAGGGGCATTTAATCGACTGGATTGTACAAAGTATTATGTGACCAGGGGCCTGTTCCTCAAAAGGTGAATTAGAGCTAAAGCCTGGCTTTACCACCTATCCTGGCTTAATTTAGCCAGGATTAGAGCTGACTCGGTTCCTCAAAAGGTGAATTATCTTGAAGATTAGTTTAGCCAGTTCACCCTGGCTAAGTTTAGCCTTATCCGATTCCTCAAAAGAGAATTGAAGCAAGCCTAGCTTAGTTACCATGGCAATTTAGCTGTGAAGTTAGCCTGGTCAGGAGCAGGCTAACAGCCAAGCTTACTTAAGCCAGTGCCTTGTTCTTCAAGTTTTTCCACAGTTAATTCAAAACATGTGTTTGTATATGGACTCATTTTAATGACCCTGCATTCAAATAAAATGAAATCAATACAATAAGATATAATCAATGTAATTATATTACTGAAATAGTGTGTGACCATGAATCATAATTGTTTCACAATGACTCATGTGATATGTCATTGTCACTCTGTTAACACTATAGTTCATATTGTTGTTAGATGTTTGATAATATATTACCATTTTTTTAAAATATTATAAAAAATGTCTAACACATACATATACACACATATATATATATATATATATATATATATATATATATATATATATATATATATATATATATATATATATATATATATATATATATATATATAAATATATAATATATATATAATATATATATATATTTAAATATATATATAAATTATTAGTTACGGGTTTAAAGGAGCCTCTGTGTAAGTCAATAAGGAGCATATTTTAAATTATCAATTTCTAGTCAATGGAGAAATTGTTTTGTTTTTTATTTCTTGTCCACCTTTGGAGTTACATCATGATGGCAAGGTAACTACACAACCCAAACCTCTACCAAAGTGGTCTTGCAAATGTGGGGTTATTGCGTGTCTCGTCCCGTCCCCCGCTCATCCCGTCGGTCAACCCCTCCCCCGTCCCGTCCCGTCCGTCCCGTGCGTCCCGTTGCGGACCCCGTCGCAGTACACCCCCGTCCCGTCCCGTCCCGTCCCCGTCCCGTCCCGTCCCGTCCCCGTCCCGTCCCGTCCCGTCCCGTCCCGTCCCGTCCCGTCCCGTCCGTCCTGTTGCCCGTCCGTCGCAAACACACACACACACACACACACACACACACACACACACACACACACACACACACACACACACACACACCGACACACACTCAACTCTGTGTGTGCTTGCAATACTTTGCCACGCTTTCTCCCTGGATTTATTAATAACGGCCGTGTTTCCTTTTCTGTTGATAACATGTTTCACTTCCTCATATGCTTGCATGAGCTGCTGTTGTTCGGCCACAGAGAAAAACGCTGCGCGAGTTTTGTTCCCCGCTGCCATGATTGGTCAAGTTCAAGGAATCTGCGCTCGAGTTCATGGTCTTTTATAGAAATACGTCGTCGGCGAATCGCCGCCCATTTAGCCTGGCTTCATTATCCTGGCTGGACACAGCCTGGCTTGACAAGGTCTAGCTCGACAAAGTTGCTCCTTTTCAGCCTGGCTTGGCGTCTGAGGAACGGAACAAACGAGGCTTTTCGGACCCGACTTTGTCAAGCCTTGATTTGGCTTAAGGCCAGGCTTTGTTAATTCACCTTTTGAGGAACAGGCCCCAGGGCACCTAGGCCCGGAACAGAATACCAGACTATGCCACCCTGGGAGTTTCACCCAGAGAATACCAGAAAATTCGCATAGAAGTAGCAAAAATATCAGATCAAAAGCTTGTAGATCGGCTATTTTAGCTGCTTTTGTGTGACACTGTAGTATGACGAATTAGGTTATTAATTTACAAAAGAAAAAAACAAGGTTAAAATATGGAGATACGCGGTTTCTGCCTGACAGCAACGATGCGTAAAAAAAGGAAACACAGCTGCTATAATAGAACAGTGAGAATCATGTAGATCTCAGGATTCACATGGGATCGGTTCATCTTTACACCCTCAGTACCGGCCCACTTTCACCAATAAAATAAATAAAGTGCTTAAAACTTACTGGGATCCATGTGGTCTTCAGGTTCCTGTTTAAGGTGGTCTTCAGGTTCCTGTTTAATAGAAACGGTCCTGGCTGGAGAACTGATCTTCACCTGCAGACTGGACTCCACACACTGGTCTGGAATGAAGGAACACAATAAATACTTTAATAATAAAGACTTTGTGACATGAATAAGAACCGCAATAATAAGACTTGATGTGACTTGATCTTGTCTTGAGCAGAACAAATTTCCCTTCTGGATGATAAAGACATCTGATCTAATAAATAAGCACTTTAATAAATAGGATGGCTTCTCAATCGTGGCACCAGATTCCCATTATTTGGATTCCATATAGTGTGTGTGTGTGTGTGTGTGTGTGTGTGTGTGTGTGTGTGTGTGTGTAGGGGGAGCCTACTGGCTGGTCTATTGATCTACAAACAATGATCGCCAAAAAACAGATATACCTAACAACACCTCACCATGCACGCTGTGTCTGACCTGCAGTGTGTAGTTTGATGTTGTGTGTGTAACAGACATACCTGCAGTGTGTAGTTTGATGTTGTGTGTGTAACAACAGACATACCTGCAGTGTGTAGATTGATGTCCATATCAAAATCAATGTCCAGTAGTTTGTTTTGTTTCTCCAGCAGAGTTTCTAGTGTCCCTATCTCTCCCTGTTAGTCCATGAGCCAGAGCCCCAAAATTGAGCAATGATTATCGAAAGAGTGGGCAAAACCAAACCTATATTAAATTGTTCATAGGGTCAATACGAGTAAATACATATATGATAACCTTTCCACAGGAGTAGCTTTTTCATAGTTATCACACATTTTGTTATTTTCCCCATACGTACATGTGTGCACATGGGACTGTTCACTGTTGGCATTCTCGCTGTGTGTGTGATGCCAAGGATGAATAAATCATAGTATAACAATAGTAGTGTTTCTACCGAGCAGAGCAAATATGAATACAAAGGAAATGAACTGCAATCACGCTGAGGTAAAGAGGGTGATGTTAACAAAGGAGACGAGAGAAGAAAAAAGAGGGATGGAGGGTTGTATCTACACACTACTTTTCTTGCTCCACAAAAACAAAACAAAATATTTGGTTGTGTATCTAATGAATCTAACGATGATTTGTATCGTATTGTATGTCTTGTACTGTATATATATATGCCTTGATGATGAATTGAATACACAGGACCACAATGGCTTATAGCATTTATTGCGCGATTGTACTTGCTGGTATTGTTTGCAACGTGTTAATAAAGTATTTAATCAATGTAAACATGATTATATTCTAGCTGGAGTTACACTGTGACATCTCTCATCTCCACCTTTCAAAAAATCGAGCCCCCCCCCCCCCCCTCGCCTCTTGACAGCAGTGATATGCCCCCCTGTCTGTCTGTCTCTCTCTCCTCTCATATCAGCATGCACTTAGTATTCAGAGAATGTGTTCCAGTCAGGTAGAATTGGCGGGTAAGCATAATATCACTCCCTCGTCAATACCTTTTATCATAAAGCCCCGACCATTTAAAAGCGGGAACATTCAGGGAGCAGCAAGAGAACATCATCCAATAAACCTTCACTCATACAGGAAATTCGTAATCCAGATGCCATTTGGCAATGGATTTTTGTGATGATGTATAAAGGGGAACTTTACATAACAATTATGTGCTCTGCCAGCGCTGAATGTCACCCTAAATTATACACACAACTCCAAAACTAGTAAATTCGGAGCCAAAGGGTTGGTTTAAAATCAGAAACCCATTGAAAGCATCCAGGTTTTTTAAAAGATATACAAATCAAAATAATCACAATCAAACACCTCCAGATATGCCAGATTTGACTCACAAGCCATGCGGATGACGTCAACACGTTCAGTATGTTCAGGAATACCATGGGAAAAAGCGCGTACTGTACCTCACAATACTTCATACTGTCCATAATATGAGTCTCTATGAAACACTAATGTAACACTAGAATATGTTTATGAGAGTGACTTATACTTCAAGGGCATATTTTTTCATTTTAAATTCTTGCTCTACCCAGTTAAACCTGAGTTAATCTGTCATAGAAAAAATAATTGTAAATGTTTTATGCAGGAGGATTTGATTTATGTTTAATGCATGCATTGTATTGTAACATATTGTATTGTCTCTTGTAGCAATGTGTGTGTCTGTTATGATTGTGTGGAACTGTGGTATTTTTATGCAGTATGCACAGTGGTGTAAAGTAACTAAGTACATTTCAATTTTTAGGTACTTTTTACTTTACTGGAGTATTTCCAATTTTCAATAATTTTACTTCTACTCCACTGTGCTTGTAGATCTGCTATTTTCAAAAGATTTGTATACATTTTATACATTTGAAAACTTGTGAAATGGGACCTTCTGCATAATGAGTACTTTTACTTATGGTACTTTACGTACATTTTGAGACCAATACTTTTGTACTTTTAATCAAGTACATTTTTAATTCCAGACTTTTACTTATTTCTACATTGCAGTATTGATACTTTTACTCAGGTAAAAAAAAGGAAATTTTTCCACCACTGAGTATGCACTTCTAATCAATTAGACAGAGTATTGCGATATTGTTCAATTGTGTGCCAGCTGTCACCTCTGGTGCAGAAGGGTCCATCGTAGGCTGTGGAGGTACAGTCACAGGAGTAGCCGTTGTACTTCTCCACACACTTCCCTCCGTTCTGACAGTACATCCCATAGCTGGTACAGTGACCCTGACAGCCAGGCTTGACCCCCGGTGTCACCGTTGCCCTCGCCTCGAGGTCCAGGGTCACGCCGTTCATCCTCAGAGCGCGGATACAACCCAAGAACCCCCTCTGACCCCCCGCCGCACCTAGAGAGAGAGAGAGGAGAGGAGATACGATAAATAGTACAGATACATGAGATGAGGATTATGATTGTATCTCTCCATACATTATGATATGGAGATGTATGAGAATGAACTGAGGTCCAACAGGTGTCATATTTACAGTTAAGACTTACCAGCACTTCAGGTAATAGGCTCGATCTATGCACAGCAGCCATATTGGAAATAAATTGGGCCCCTTCCTTACTTCCTTAACAGGTCTTAACAATTATACTAATTAAGGCTCTGTTCCATTCTGGTCAAACAGAGTCAGGGTACTGATATTGTGCATGTTGGCTCACTGGAAACACTCTGCTACACCAGTGGGTCTCAATGTGTCCTTGAGGGGGTTCAAAATGGCCCCCTATGGGTCTGTAACTCTGAGTGTGTACAAATGGAACCAAATAGACCCTTACGGGTCCATTTGGTTCCATTTGTACACTCTCAGAGTTATGATGGCCCTTGAAATGAAAAAAAGTTTGAGAACCACTGTGCTACACTAAATGGAACAGAGCCTTCATAGTATCATTGGTAACACCTGTGAAGGAAGGGGCCCAATTTATTTCCAATAAAGCTGCTGTGTATAGAGCCTATTATCATGGTCATTGTATTACTGATATTCTGTTTAACATGGTAGTATTTTGTGAAAATTTGCTTCAAATGAGTATATCTTATTAACATATTTTACGATTTCAATGAATGACAAATCATTTGAAAGCTTACACTCTCTACACTCATCTGTAAAATGCTTAACAATGACCACAGACCCCCCATGTGTCCCAATTCTCCAAAGCACTGGACTTGGTCACAAAATGTTACCTACTGTCAACGCAGGTGAGTGCAGCAGGTTTCCCTGTGACACGCATGTCACAAACACACACATGCAGTGAGGAGAAGATGAAGGTGACACCAGGCCCATGAAGAAAGAAAGAAAGAATGGGAAGAGAAAAGACGAGAAGAAATAAAGAAAGAAAGACAGAAAGACAGACAACCAACCAAGTTAAGTACAAACATGCAAAGACAAATAGGAAATAAAACAATAAATAAAACCACACAAGAGTTTTCAATCATAAAGAAAGAAGGACTGTGATGTTAACCAAAACATGGTGATTTATACAACGGACGATAAAAGCAGTCCTGGAATGATAGCAGACATGATAAAACATTTTCTTCCAGCAAATCGTGGACAAAAATCTGCAGAAATGATCATTTGTCCAAATTCAAGCACTGTCTGTAACACCTTTATAGTTCATGAATAGTTCAATTCCCAGACATAGCCTTACATCAGAAAGATTTGAGCACAGACCCTCTTTTCAAAGAGCAATCTTCAGTCTAGCAGGGGAGGCATAAAGAGCATCAAATTGCCAATGGGTGGCTGTAATAAAATGTAGGCCTACTGCTTTGATGTTAAAATGATACATTTTCAGGCTCTTGCAACATGCAACAAATTGGTAACTGTCAAAGATGCGTCAGCACACAAATAAATATTCCCAGTTGAGCTTCATGAGTCATGGCAATAAATGACTTCAATTTGTCTTTTTAGTTGACTGTAAAAATCTCTCTCCCAAGCGGCCTTCAGTGCAGCACGCACACAGTGGGTGGTTAACTGCTGTCTCCACTGTTTTTGATGTACACACAATGGCAGTACTAAGGGATGAGAGAAACTGGCTTCCACACACAAATAGATAATACGTGGACATATACATGTGTGTATGTGTGTGTGTGTGTGTGTGTGTGTGTGTGTGTGTGGGTGCGCACATGCATGCATGCATGCATATATATATATATATATATATATATATATATATATATATATATATATATATATATATATATATATATATATATATATACATATATATATATATATATATATATATATATATACATATATATATATATATACATATATAATAATAATAATAATAATAATAAACTTTATTTGTATAGCACCTTTCATGACATGAAATGCAGCTCAAAGTGCTTTACAGAGCAAGAATACAATTACAGTTAGAACCAATTTAACAATAAAGCAAACAAAAATAAAATAAAATAAAATAAAAGCAAAGGCATAAAACAACATTAAAATAGGCAATACAGTGAGGAATTAAAAATCAACCAAAGAATCAGCTAAAAGCAAGAGTGAAGTAATAGGTCTTGAGCTGTGCTTTAAAGCTATCGACAGAGGCTGCCTGTCTTAAGTGTAATGGGAGTTTATTCCACACTGTCGGTCCGTAAAAGCAGAATGCTGCTTCACCGTATTTTTTATATGTCATTGTAGGCACCTCGAGCAGGTCAGCACTTGAAGACCTGAGGGCCCGGTTTGGAACATATCTCTCTAGGCAGTCAGAGAGGTAGGAGGGTGCCAGACCATTTAGAGCTTTATAAACTATTAAAAGAAATTTAAAATCAATCCTAAAAACAACCGGGAGCCAGTGTAGTGAAGCTAGAACTGGAGTGATATGTTCTCTCATCCTGGTTTTAGTTAAAATTATGGCTGCCGCATTTTGAACAAGTTGTAATCTGTCAGTTGTTTTCTTTGGCAGGCCAGAGTAGAGTGCGTTGCAGTAATCAAGCCGAGAGAAAACAAAAGCGTGGATCAGCGTTTTTGCATCGTCTAACGACAGATAGTCTCTAATTCGTGCAATATTTCTAAGATGAAAGAAAGCAATCTTGGTGACATGATTAATGTGTGTATTGAAATTCAATTCAGAATCGATAATCACCCCCAGGTTCTTTACTGTGGTGTTACTTTCTACAGCCAGGTTACCAAGTCTACTTGTTATTGATTCTCTCTGCTCACTGGAGCCAATTATGAGAACTTCTGTTTTATCCTCATTTAGCTTAAGAAAGTTCTCACTCATCCAGCATTTTATACTGGACAGACAGGTCAACAATGGGTCTAGAGCGCAGGGGTCGTCTGGAGCTACTGAAAGATACAGCTGGGTATCATCAGCATAGAAATGGAAGTTCACTCCGTGATCGGCGATGAGTTCTCCCAGCGGTAGTATATACAGGGAGAACAATAAGGGACCCAGAATTGAGCCCTGTGGAATACCAGAACAGATGTTGTGTTTGTCTGAGTCAAAGTTAGCTAGACTGACAAAATAGCTTCTGCCTGTTAGGTAAGAGTGAAACCAAGACAAGGCTGTGCCTGACAAACCAATCCAGTACTCCAAACGTTGTAGTAGAATTGTGTGATCAATCGTATCAAAAGCAGCGGTTAAGTCAAGGAGGAGGAGAACAGATACATTTTTGTCGTCAGCGGACACCCTAAGATCATTAATTACTTTTACAAGTGCTGTTTCTGTACTATGACCTTTCCTGAAGCCAGATTGGAATTTGTTATGAACCTTATTGTTCTGTAGGAACACATCCAGTTGATGAAAGATAGTTTTTTCTAAGACCTTGCCCAAAAATGGCAGATTTGAGATTGGTCTATAATTACCCAGCACCAATGGATCAAGGTTGTGTTTCTTGAGTAGCGGCCTGACTACAGCCGTTTTCAGTGAGTCTGGAAAGACGCCTGAAAGTAGAGAGCTGTTTACAATTCTTAGGATATCTCCAATAACACTGTCTAAAACCTCTTTGAGAAACGGGGTGGGTACTACATCCAGTGAGCAAGATGATGATGTCATCTGTGATATAGTTTTACGGAGTTCCTCTTCATTAATTGCGCAGAATGATATTAGGCTTCCTCTGGAGGGATCTACATTTTTGCACCATGCACCATTTGCCGCATTTGCAGTGCTAGCAGCAGCATTCATAATACCAGCTCGAATGCTAAAAAATTTGTTTTCAAAAAAGGATGCGAATTCATCACACTTAGCTTTAGAAGCAGGGAGCGACTCCTTGTAAGCCTGGGGGGGGTTTAAGAGATGTTCAATGGTAGAGAATAAGACTCTGGCATGTTGCTTGTTGTCATTGATAATGCGTGAGAAATATGCCTGCCTTGCCAAGCGCAGTGCTTTGTTATAGGCCACTGTTGACTTCTTAAAGATCTCTAGGTGGACAGTGAGTTTGTTTTTTCTCCAAATTCGCTCAGCTTTACGACATTCTTTCTTGAGTGAGCGCATGTGCTCGTCAATCCAGGGTGTTACTCTAGAGTTAAGTTTCTTTTTAGTTTTCATAGGAGCCACTATGTCAAGAGCTGACTCTAATTTGAGATTAAGATGTTGAACCATATCATTCACTGAGGGAGCATCAAGTAGGGGGGGCACCTGCACACACGCCAGATGACGAGGAAACTCGTTTGCTGCAGATGAGATAAAAAAACGTTTTTTTATAGTATATTCTGTATTGTTTTTCCCTAGATCAGAGACAGTCATATTAAAACACAATAAATAGTGGTCTGTTAGTTCGGGCTTATCAATAATACTGTCAACAGTGATATTCAAACCTTTAGTGATCACCAAGTCCAGGGTATGGCCATGTTTATGTGTTGGCCCAACAACATGTTGAATAAAGTCAAAGTTGTGCAGTAACTGTAGGAAACCCATAGCCACAACATCCGAAACAATGTCAACATGTAGATTAGCATCTCCAGTAATCAGAGTTCTGTCATAATTAGTGGAACAGATAGATAAAAGTTCTGATGTTTCTGTTAGAAATAAGGCTTTGCTGCACTTTGGAGGTCGATACATACTAATCATAAGCACAGAGGATTGACTCTCCAATATGGTGGCCTGGTATTCAAATGATTTAAAACTGCCGAAGTTTGGCAGAGGTTTGAATTTTAAAGTGTCAGAAAAGATATTCGCCAGACCACCTCCTCTTTTTCCTTCACGTCCTGAGTGAATGAAACTGTACTTTGGTGGGCATGCTGCAGCTAGGGGCACCGCTCCATCAGATCCAAGCCAAGTTTCTGTTAGAAAGATAATATCTAGTTTCTCTTTACAGATGATATCATTTACAGAGGAAGACTTGTCATTAAGTGACCTGATGTTAAATAGGGCCAGGTTTAGCTTCAGGCATTCAACTATCTGGCTGTTGCCTCTACAGGGAATGCGTGTTAAATTTGCTATATTTGCAGAGTGTTTAAAGTCACTCCTTGTCCCGGAGGCTCTATTTGAGATAACAGTGGAAATATTGTAAACCTTGTTTTCTACAAGGCTAACTGAAATAGCCTTGGGCCCAGACATGATTTTGGCTATGCATAATGGACCCTGCCTATCTCAGCAGTCAAATGTATTCTCTAGACGTAGGGAAGCCGACAGGACGTTCTTGTTCTTGCGCTGTTCTTGACGTTCTTCGTTCCTGATCTTGCGCCTCTGTATCGCTAGTGCCAACAGCGTCAACCGTCGAGGGGGGATGGGTGGGGGGCAGGGCACGGTTGATGGTTGTGGGGCCTGGCGTTTGATTTGGGGGGTGAGTCTAGTCCCCTCTTTAATCAAGTCGTTCATGCTACTGGTGAACTCCAGAAGAGGTATTGGGGACAGGGAAAAAGATGATGATGAGGAGGAGGAAGGTGATAGAGTTGGTTGATCTTCCTCATTGAGAGACTCCTCTGTGTCTCCTCCCTCTTCTAGCGTGACCGTGGCTGCAGAGTCGACAATCTCCTCCTGTGGAGTTAGGCTGTTATCAGCAGTTGCGCTGTCCTTTGTTTTTGTTTCCGAGTTATCAGAGAGTTCATTTGTTATGGATGTTCCACCATCCTTGGTAGGGGGGGATGTGGCGCCCCCCTCCCCCTCAGCAGCGGTGGGGGGTGGTGTGGTAGCGTCTACACAAAGCCATTCATGTTATAAAACATACATTAACCACTTTAGCCTTATTTTTTACCTAGGCTATTTGAAAATAGCCGATGTACAAGCTCACAACGCATCGCATCGCGGCGCGTTGTGAGCTTGGAGATGTGCTATTTTCAAACATTTTTGTACTTTTACTTTTGGTACTTTAAAGTTATACAATGCAGGTCCACAAATAACGATTTTTAGTAGCCTCTGCTGGTCATTACCGTCACTGTAGGCCGTTCGTTTATTCCTCTGTTACCCAGAATTCCATTTGTTTTCACCGGAAGACGGAAGCGTTTCAAAAAGCGTTCTTTTAATTGTTTTATACGATCTGTGGATCGTTTCTCTTAGCCAGTGGAGCTTTAGTTACCGTGAGCTGTGTTTTATTTTTCTGTTGTTTTTCGATCTTCAAATCATACAATCTAAATAAAATTAGCGTGAGTTTCCTTTTTGATATTAGCGCGGTAGTTCCTGGCCAAACAGGAAACCGGTGCGGTAGTTCCTGGCCAAACAGGAAACCGGTGCATTTCCGCTTCCGTTTTCCGGCCAGATGACGTCATTTTCGCGGATTCATGGAGTGCGTGTTGTGAAACATTTGCCACTCACAAAAGATATACAATTTAACTTTAGTTTTATTGAAAAAGTTACCTAGTATTACTTTAAGTACATTTTAATACCAATACTTTTGTACTTTTACTGAAGTAAATTTTGAATTCTGGACTTTTACTTGTAACAGAGTATGTAGAAGCTACATTAAAGTATTGGTACTTTTACTTAAGTAAAACATTTGAGTTATTTTTCCACCACTGCTGAGTTGTGTCTGGAGAATCTGTTTGATCTCTGTGGCTTCGTTATCTTGCTTGTTGTGCATCCACAGATCCCTTGTTGCTCACATCTACTGAACTTTTGATGTTATATTTTTGATGATGCACTGTGAATAGTGTTGCCGTTGGTTGTTTACCTCGCATGCAGTGCTCTCATGAAAAAATTAAATGCCACAAGATTGAGAGGCGAATGAGAGGCAGACCTAATGACTTGTAAATGTTTGATCAGTCTTCCGCAGCAGTTTACTTAATACTAAAGTAGAATTAACTGCAAAGCTTCAGTGAAGCGATTCCTAATTGTATGACCGAACCGTCATGGTACATCGATCCAGGTTTCTTCATATCAATGTAATATCCTCATTAAGGTTAAAACCGATTTCCAATTCGTATCAGTTAATCTTTACACCCCTAGTAGCTGGAGGATGTTAGCTTATCAATCAGACAAGAGGGTATTTTCAAGAGGGTGTATGAATACATGAATGTAGCATAGCTGAACCAATGTGTGGTTTCGATTCTCCGGAAGGAGAACAGTTAACCATAAAGGTTCGTCCTCGAGTAGCAAACAGATCATTTGTAGCCACCAACATGCCAACAGCTGGGTTCTTGTATTTTGAGCAGCATTGGTGAACAGGCAGTTGTCTGGAAGTCAGGCAGGGTATGAGTGAGTTTCATAATGACTAAAACTTTATCTGTGGGATGTAGTTAGTGAGCCCAAAGCATTGTTGCATTGTTTTTGTTAACTGCAAGCTTTTATATCAGAGTCCTCCTAGAATGTCCTCCTATATCAGGGTCAATTTTGTGGACCTGAATTGTGACCTTGACCTTTAAACTCTTCGTCCCAAAAGTTAATCCGCTAATTGGGGCAGCCTACTGATTGTTCCAATAAGGCTTCCATGAAAATTGGTGCATCTGTTTCAGTTATTTTGTATGATTTCTCCATCTTCTCTATGATACAGCATCTAATCTCTTTGTGTGTCTAGATGCAGAGTTCCCCTTCAATGAGGAGAGAGTGATTCCTGATGGTGTCAACAGGAACTCTGCAATCATTGGAGGTACAGCGTGCTTTTATTATTTAATAATAATGATATTCTGTTTGTATGTATAGCACCTGATAGGTGTGGAAAACTATGTATTTTGTGGACAATATTGATATGTAGATCTAACCAGTCAAATTCATATTTTAGTGTCATATTTTAGCCTTACTCAGCCTGGCTCCATATTTGTCGTCTCACTGTCAACCTGACATGTTTCACCCATAACTCATAACATATGTTCTCTACAGGAAGAAATGGCTCATTCTGTCTGCTGTGTGCTATCTATCGGCTTCTGGAATTCATAATATTGCTAGTTAGTAGGGAATGTTTTCAGAACACTTCATCTCTGTATTCCTCCAATACAATAACAATTATTTCAGTGCCACTGAGTGACCACTGAGTGACCGGTCAAAAGCCGAGGTCAAAGTGTTGACCCAGACACTTTGACGCGGGTCATCATCATCATCTACCATCATCATCTTCATCTGACTTCATCAACTCATCATCACTCTCCGCCAATGAGAGGATTCCACCTCCGACGGCCGGATGTTAATGTGTCTTCCATGATGTCATATGTTTATGTTAACGAAGGATGTTAAAACCCAGTACTTTTCTTTCTCTCGTTATGAGAGAGGTCAACCGATGATGCCTATACAATATTTCATTACACCCATGGCTGCGTGTGTCCGTCTGAATTTTTTTGTCGCCTTTCTGAAAGTTATTGGTACTTTATATGGGTGATAAGGAAAAACAGCTCTATCAGCACCTTTTTCAAACACAGTTAAATAAAAATTAAGTTAAATTAAGTAAAATGGTAATAAAGTGAGACAAATACAAACAATAAATAAAAATAAGAATACAATACAATATTAAATTAAGTAGTGAGGAGCCCTGGTGTTTAAGGCCCTGTCACCTTTTGCCTACTTTAAAACTATACGGTAATCACTGAAAGGAGGCTAAAACTGGGGTTTTCTTCCCTTTATAGAAAAACAAAACAAACAAATGCTGGGTTTTGGGGGATTTGTCGTCGGAAATGTTCACCAGACGCCAGTATAAGGAATTGTATCTTGATCAGATAAAATTAAGGTGTGGATGACTTGTTCTAGGTCGGCTGAAGTTAGATAACAATTACAAATATCTCCAAGCTGGTAAAAACAAGACTGTACTATATTAACCTGTGTACTAAAACTTAGATCACTGTCCAGAAACACTCCTTTTTGTTGGCAGACTTTACGTTTGGAACTAAAATACCACAGTGTTATTGAATCAAGGACGTAGAGGAGGAAGGGATAATTAAAAATACTTCTGATTCATTGGTAGTTGTATGTAATTTTGAGCAATCTAAAATTGTTTGTACCAGAATCAGAATTTATAGGAGATATAAATGCATAAGAGCTGTTTCTGAACTGTGGCAAGCTCAGGCAAGGTTTTTACTGTTCAGGTGGTCACAACATCGATTAAACACAACATTCTCAAAAATATATATAAAAATGGGAGTTTGGAGACAGGTGAAAAAAGTATTTGTTTATCTATGTTTGGTTGCTGTCCCCTCTGCAGGCATTATCGCGGTGGTGATTTTCAGCATCCTGTGTACTCTGGTGGTCCTGATTCGCTACATGTTCCGTCACAAAGGCACCTACCACACCAACGAGAACAAGGGCAGAGGAGACTCTGGCGGAGAGTCTGCCGACACGGCCATCATCGGCACCGACAACCCAGACACCATCAACGAAGCAAGGAAAGAGTGGTTCATCTAATGGCCACCTGTGACAACCCGGACACCATCTGTTCATTTTTATAGCGAATCGCGCTTTCTGCTTTGTGCAGAGTTAAGCAACGGTGC
>NC_137623.1:42121160-42203660 GCF_963280865.1 Gymnoscopelus braueri | reverse complement strand
TGCATATCATACTGGGGGTTCTTGTAATGAAAAAGGTTGAGAACCATTGTCTGTTGGGTGGGAACCTCATATTATGTCCAAAACTGTTACTTTTCAGGATTCAAAAGTAGCAGATCTACAAGCTGAAAAGGCGTCACTTTGCTTTTCAAGCTTGTAGATCTGCTACTTTTGATGCTTTTGATGCTGCTGTAGTATGATCAAGTAGGGCATTAATTTACGAAAAAACACAAAAAGTTAAAATATGGAGATAGGAGGTTTCCGCGTGCAGACTGTACAACGGTATCCTATCTATCTATATACTGCATCTAAATACTGTATCCTCTCTGTGGCCACAGCATCATGGACCAGGTTATGCAGTTTGTGGAGCCCAGCCGGCAGTTCGTCAAAGACTCGATCAGGCTGGTAAAGAGATGCACGAAACCAGACAGAAAAGGTACCATTAAACTTAACTCGCTCTTTGCCTTCTCTTATCTTTTTGCTTGTATGTTGATCTTTCATGGGCTGCGAGGGCCATCAAAAAACAAACGAAAGATAGATTTTGACTGTATTTACACATTCCTCCTGCAGAATTTCAGAAGATTGCCATGGCCACAGCGATCGGGTTTGCCATCATGGGTTTCATTGGATTCTTTGTCAAGCTCATCCACATTCCCATCAACAACATCATCGTGTAAGTATCAATACAGGGAAAGACTCGAGTCAATTTGCTTTCATCAAAGTCACAAGGTCATATCATTAAGATTACCGTTGGCTATTATGATTTAAGCTTCATTGTGTATTGTAAGTACAATTCCAGATGAGATGCAAATCTGTAATGTGAACGCAATGAATTGGAAACCATTAGAGACTAGGGGTGCAACAGTTAATCAAACTGATGCATATATATTTTTTAATCTATAATTTAATAAAATAAAGGAATAATAATTGATCCCTAGTCATTATAGGCGAAAAGTAAAACAAAAAAGTGAAAAAAGCAGCTGGAACAATACCGTGGAAGTTCACAACGCGTCGCATCCAGGCCCGGCTTAGGGGCTGCAGCCCTGGGCACCAAGCTCTGGGGGGGCAGTGGGCACCAAACGCCTGGCAAAAAAATAAAAAAGCCTGGACAATTACATGTACCAGAGCCAGTTTCCCGAGGCTGCTGGAGTAGCGATAAAATGGTGCCGAAGCACGTCTGCCATAACCCCCACGCCGCTGAAGCGAAATACCTTCCGCAGCACATAAATCTATAAACTCGCAACACGCCGGTGTAACAATGCGTAGTGAGCTTGTAGATCTGCTATTTTCTGTATTTTGACACCTTTGTACGACAAAGTATAAAATAGTTGACTAAACAATTTAGTTGATTATAAAAAATCTATTCAAACTTTTTCATGTTGATGTTGATTCATTGGTCTCTCCCTCTCTTTGAGAGAATAATAAATAGTTGCAGCCCTATTGTCAACTGATGTTAAGGGATCTATTTTCCATTCCTCCTGCTAATATGGCTTCTTTTCTTCTCCAGGGGCGGCTGAAATTTCACTGGTCACAGAACTACAAGACCCAGAGGCAGGATTGGTGCAATGTTTTATGGTGGTGTTGGGACTGAAGCTATAGGGAATAATATGTCATTTTTACATTCTGTACATTTGTATTTGACTGGTTAATAAAACCATGGAATCCAATGCATTAGTTCTGTTGTGACTGTGTACAAAAACATCTTTAAAGAAAAAACGGAGCAGCCTCTCCAGTCAAACTTTGCCACCAAGACTTCCACTGTTGGTTAAGCAAAGGTGTCTGACGATTCAACCAATCAGCTTGGCTCCACCCACGTACTGCTCTATATAATTCAGATCATGTACAACCTAAGGCAGTGATTCTCACACATTTTTATTTCATAGATCCCCAGATTGGTATACATTAGCTTTGACGGTGCACAATAATGACCATGTCTCTTCATTTGGCCCTGAAGGACCCCACTTTGACAAACAGTGACCTAAGGTCTTGATCAAGAAGATGTAGTAAACAGCAGATTTGCACATGGTTCACTAAAAGGCAATCGGAGATGAGCTGACATAACGAAGCTGACCTCAGGCGTATTAGATTAGTTTTTATTTTTAATAAGAAATGTTTTAAATATTAATAAAACAGGCAACCCCCTGGTGGTGTTTGTCTATAAATATAGCCTGGTGTCCACTACAGAACCAGCTAAGGCTAACAATTAACATTTATACAACTTATTAGATATTTTTTTACACTAACTCATTGGTAAAATATTCCATTTTAACACCTTGAGTGAAGTTCAGCACAGACAGTTTGCTATTAATAATGTAAAGCTGTGTTGAGTTAATGCATCAGTTATGAAATGAGCTGCTTTGGGTGCTGTGACATGTCTTTTGTGATTGGTCAGTTACTCTTATTTGCGGAGGGAGGTCTCCAGGTCATTTACTGTTCCTGCAGATACCCATACTCAACAGCAGGGACGGGTCTGTTGTCACTGTTATAGGTTTCCGGGGGCAATAGGCTCATATGTGTTCGAGGTGCTGACCAGTTTTCCTGGTTAGGACCTGGTTATCTGTAATCTGTAACACAGCACCTTCAATGGTCTGATAAAACATGATAATGTCCCATTCAATGCATTGATAGCATTCGAAGCCGGTCCACAGAGACATTACATCACAACGATAATAATGGAACACCTGGTTATATACTGAAGAGACAGACATTGTTGCATAACAGCAGTAAAGAAAAGGCACACTGAATGTACATAATTGGATCCTGAAAAAATGATTTTTGCAGGATCACTTACTGGATGATAATAATCTATTAGATTCATGTTCACTGAATGTGGCCCTTGTGATAACCGCCTGCCTGCTGACTTTACTGTTTATAAGACTAAGGTACTTCTTTTAGGAGGCTAACAACAGTGCTGCTCTGTCCAAACCAAGTAAACTCACTCAATTATATGCAGATTATAAACAGAAACAATAATTGATTTGCTAGCCATATAGGACATAATTAATTCTCTGTATTATTAGGAATGGATGAGACAACTTACTTAACCTCTACATGAAACGGGGTTAAAATGTAAGTGAACTGACTCAATACAACAGACATGACCGAGTACCTGGTCAACACTGACCTCTAGTGATCAAACTTGGAACCACAACTGGGTATGTCCATTGGTTATGTTTGTACTTGTGATGAACCCTCAATATCATTTTGGGCTGTTCCAGGTCGATACAACATAAACTATTTGTTTTATGCATAGGCTAATGCAGGTTCCCTGATTATATACTGTACTTATACCAGTGGTGGTATAAGTAATACTTGAGTAAGTACTCAAGTATTCTACTTAAGTACAATTTTGAGGTACTTTTACTTTACTGTAGTATTTCCACTTTTCAATACTTTATACTTATACTCCACTACATCTCAGACACAAATATTGTGATTTCTATCATTTGAAAACTTTAGGTAGACGTTGCAGATTTTGATTATTATTACAAAACATACATTAGCCACTTCAGCCTTAATATATACATCGGCTATTTTCAAAAAGATTTTTATGCATTTTGAAAACTTGTGAAACAGGACATTCTGTACAATGAGTACTTTTATTTTGATGCCAATACTTCTGTACTTTTACACGAGCACATTTTGAAAACCACATTTTTAATTGTAACATAGTATTTCTACATTGCAGTATTGATACTTTTACTTGAGTGAAAAGTCTGAGTACTTTTTCCACCACTGCTTAATACTGTCTGTGCCAAGAGCACAGCACCACCCCATGAAAACATGATTCACCTGCAAATAAGACGACACAATGAAAGAGGTCAATCCATTCATGCAATGTCTCCACTACACATTCAACGGACCTTGGATTCAACTGCAGGTCCCTTCATAGACATGTCACGAAATACAATAATAGAACATACTGGTAATGTGGTATTCATAACACCAACCTGCCAGGATTGCAATGTGAAAGAGCTCACGTATTATGTAGTTTACATTGTGATTTAGTTGCCCAATACATTTTCTGATAATCTGTTACTGTATATAGCTACACAAGAATATAAATATTCTGAGATTTAAAACATCTAATTATAATAGAGCAGTGTTTTCAGTTATGATTGCTTGCAAAAGTGTCAAAAAAATATTCTTCAATAATGGATAATGCACATTTTAGTTAGGTTTAAATATTGTCAGGAGTTTATTCTACAACTCTAATTAATGCCAATTTGGGGATAATGTTTACAACTTGTACAAACAGCACAAACACAGCCATTGAACTGTGCATATTAGAAATGCTAATCCTGTTTCTCTTGAGGAGAATAAATAAGCTATTCATAAAACAAGCTGATTTATTAGGATTATAAGGATCAGTCACGTCTATTGCATGCCATCTCCCACGTGCAACATTTGATCATTGAATTACTTGAACATCCCCTGGTAATGACCAAAGCAAGTCAATATTTTCATTGTCTTTTTTTAAATGCATCTGGCAAAAAAGAATATTAAAACATATCTTGAACAACCACAAAGATGAAAATGAACCGGAAAGTACAAAGACAGGAGCAATGTGGAACTGAAAAATGGAAAATAATTGGAAGAGTCAATTGTGACTGATGCTAAGGAGTGACAACAATGACAAAGACTATAGCACAAGTGGTTTCTCGCATGTAGCATACAGTATATATCCCTCATTAGTAATCCGCTCCTCTAATTTGGGGTGGAGATTCTTCCTTGGCCTACTGGGCAGGCTCGTGCACACATAGACATTAAAGGGGGCTTGAGCCAGTGGCGTACGCAGAATGTCTTTGGGAGGGGGGAGGGGGAGTAGGCAGGTAGTGCAAGCTGTCAGTCGTGCATGCCGCAAATGACGTGCGATTGAAACCTGTTGGAGTGAGTTGAATAACCTCTTGAAATTACCTGAAATAATAATAGGCGGTCTACATATTTATTTATGTTTTTACACCTTTTAGCTTATATTACAATAGGCTTTGCGATGAATATATGGTCATAGTCACCGGCGTCACCCTACTTATATATATGACTTACGTTACTAGATCAATCAACATAACAGGCAATACAAATTACACAGGGCAACGCAAGACAAAAAAAACAACAACACTAAAACAATAACAGGGTAATACAAAAAGTTTTAACCCCTGACAATGTCATCATAATCCAAATAGTGTCTAGTGCTTTTTCAAATGAGAAGAAAGACAGTTCAATTAGCAATCAGTCAAGGTGATCTCATTCTCAGGCGCTTTCTGTATTATTTCTATTTGTTTGAAAAGTCTCTCCACGTCTCCTCCGTGTCATCAGCGCCCATACCCTGTGGGGTTGGCGAAAGGGCCTACTCTGTGTGGAGTTTGCATGTTCTCCCCGTGTCTCCTAGGGTAGTTAATACCCACAAAAACATGTAGTAATCCTGGTCGCTATACCGCCTCCCCCATGACAGCCGGGGCGCCTGATGGAGGGAAAGGGAACTGGTTGGAATAACGTGTTCCTTCCACGTGCTACGTCCTCCCGGGTAAACTCTCCCCTGTCAGGTGACAAGAAGGTCAGTTGGCTCTCATGTATTGAAGGAAGCATGAGCTCGGCCCTGGCCTCCCTGGCTGTGGGGGACTGGTGTAGTGCTGGTGCAGGGATTTAGGTTAGCGACACCCACAGTCACAATACCAGAGGGAGCGTTAACAACAATTTGGTACCACCCACCCATAAATCAAACATGGGCAAATTCTCCTTCTACAGCACTGCCACCCAGGATTGGAATAGTCTAACTCCATCCCTCAAAAAATGCAGTTCGCTGGGCTCATTTAAAAGAGCCCTAAAAAATCACCTTTCAGGAGGCCAAAGGTGGAGGTAGTACCATTTTCCCGTTAGACAGCAGACCCCCCCCCCCCCCCCCTGTTCTTGTACATATTTTTTTCCCCTCTTTTTTATTTTTTTTGTTGTACATAGTGTTATATATTGTTTTTTGGCTGTTTATTTTGTAATGATATTTGAACTGTGGTGCCACTATATATGCCTATGAATTAAATACCAAGGCCCTCATTGGAAACAAGTCCGCAAGGACTTTTATGAACGGACCTGTTAGACAAAGTATTTTAAATGTAACTGTGCTGTTTTACATTTTTTGCCTAATAAAATATTCAATCAATCAATCAAAAGGCTGGTGTAGCGCCCAGGATCACTTAGGAAATTGGCACCGGGTGAAAAAAATGGGTTGAAAAAATTGCGGGATAAAAAATTATAAAAAAAGAAAAGTCTCTCCACACAGCAGGATGGTTAGTGGCACAGGACAGCTGTCCAGTCCAGTAGGCTACTCAATTATTGTGGGGGGTTTATTCCTGATCTAGGCTATTCTCTGTTTGTTGTTATCGATGAACCAAGCCTGTTGTTACATTGTAGAGATTACAATCCCATACAAATCACATGGATGGACCCTTTAAAAGTTATTGCATTCCAAAAGTGTCAGATCCAGGTAGGAAAAAGGCCGACGCTATCATAATTCCATGGAATTATGAAGCAGCAACGGGTGCCTCTTTTTTTCTCCCCCAATGCGGGACTGCAGGTGGTGGTGCGTTGTCCTAATGTCCTTCCACCTGGATAGCGGAGCGTTTTTTTTTTTCCGGCAGCGGCATTGCTGTGTTGTTTCAAGAATGCAGGATGTAAAGAGGCTGTCTGTCGGCCTTGAGTGGAGGGGTGATAGCCTTTATATCAAATACACAAACATCTGCCCATGGCTGAAGGAAGGCACAGCTTCACTCAGGTAAGGCCTGAGCCTTGCTGTGCCTACAGTAGACTTGAGCCCCTGCCCTTTTACCCGTCTGTAAAAGTGTCCTCTCCAGACCCTGAATGTAGCACTTACTTGTTTGAAAGAAGTACAAATGCCCCCTTTCCATGCCGAACCGGAACGCAGCATTCAAGAGAATTGCCTTTTCCAAACTCTCCTAATCTTGAATGCAGCATTTTATGTTGAAAGAATTGCATCTCCATTATTAGCTTGAATCCTGATTATACTTAGTTGAGAGCGGCATCACGCACACAACGCGTCGCAGCACGACGCGTTGTCACCTTGGAGATCGGCTATTGGCCAAAAGTGCCCTCAGTGCCACATGACGTCTAAGACGTCCGTTTTTATCGCCATTGTTAAGCCCTGAGCGCCACGTGACGTCTAAGTCATAAAAAATAAATTAAAAAAATGTTCTGAACCCAAGATATCATGATTTGAAAATGTGCTGCTCCATTCACTCTTTGTTTAACGTCTTACTGAAAAAGGCTGTATCTCGGCTCCTGAGCACTCTTTTTTTACAATTAATTTGTGGCTCTGGCACTGGGACAACACAGCCAGAAATAAGTCTGGCACTGAATGAGTTAAGAAATTTCAGCCCTGCCCCTCTAACATTTTCTGCACGTCCCTGCTACTGGGGGTGTGCATGCAAAGAGTGATGCCGATTGCAGGGGCGTAGCCATGGGTGGGCTGGGGTGGGCCACGGCCCACCCACATAGAAAGCTGGCCCAACCAATCGATTTAGCAAAAAAAATCATTTTTTGGGATAATAAATCGGTAAAATCAGGCAAAAATATGAATTAAATAACATCGTCCTAACCTAACCCTAACTCTAATCCTAAAAATGAAATAAAGTAACCAAAAACCGGGGGGGGGAATCACAAAATCCACCCAAAAAAAGATTTTCGCGACCCAGCCTATACTAGCGTTCTGGCTACACCACTGGTCGATTGGCCCAGTTGTGTCCGGGATTAGCTGTCCACACACACACTAACAAGGGACAAGACATAATCTCAAAAGATTAGTTTCCTATACAGAAATAAAACCAGCTTTCCCTTGAGCTGTAAGAAAAGCCTGCTCAAGCCCTTTTTACCACACAGCTCTGAGGTTCATTACTAGTGATCGATAGCTACAATACTCATCACTGACATTCACTGTATCTTGTATGATAAGGTCAGCTGGCCTTTTCTGGGTGAGATACCGATGCAATAATCATGCTATCTGTATATCCGGTGACCTTCCCGCTCTCAGACCTCAGCCTCTCTCTACCCAAGCCCCCAGAACCACGGTAGAACAGTGAAGCGGCCGTCGCCTGGTGGTCAAATCTGGGATAGCAACACTTCAGCATTTAAAATGCTACAGCGCGCGCGTCTACCGTTTGAAACCCTAGTACGTCTGCTCATAACTCTATGGCCTCCTCTATTGGCTCCAATGTTGATACTCCCAGCAAACTTACGGGTGCTTCAAACACCACAGAGCAACTTTCATTGAAATGAAGTCTGTCTGTCTGTCTGTCTGTCTGTCTGTCTGTCGCACGCACACGCACAGGCACACGCACACGCACACGCACACGCACACACACACACACACACACAGAGAGAGAGCTTTCAGATAACCCTCATTAGTAATCCCCTCCTCAAGGCTGATCGATGGGCCGTGTTGCAGAGGGGATCAAAATGAGTGTTGCACCTCTAATGACAACAATGGAGATGTTTGCTTCCTCTAATTGTATTACAGCAACCATCAGCTGTTAAGTAGGCTGTATTTACACATCAAATTACCCTAGAGAGAGAGAGAGAGAGAGAGAGAGAGAGAGAGAGAGAGAGAGAGAGAGAGAGAGAGAGAGAGAGAGAGAGAGAGAGAGAGAGAGAGAGAGAGAGAGACTTTTGTCAGGTTCACTCACTGAGGTTCATTTGAGTCCAGTGGTTTGTCAGACTGGGACCTCCTACTGGGATGAGGCTCTCAGACCAGTGTTCATAACAAATCTGCGGCTACCCTGCACGCACGGATGCACGCACACACGCATTACAGCACAAGTAAAGGTGTTTGAATGAGACAGACAGAGAGATAGAGGGAGACTATTTTAATGGACGGTTCCCAGATAATACGCACTACGGTATTAGAATACCTTATCATTCATTTATAGAATAGGACATAGCTTACAAACTAATTTGTAGATATTACCTCGCTGAAATCTATCAAGGCAATTAAGACAGAAAAAGATAGAAGCCAAGCACTACCTTCTATGATGGCCAGTCTAAAAAAACATACTTTTGAATTGACAGCATTCTTTTACTATAGGCTAACTTCATATTCACAACTGTAAATGTAGTGACCAAAAAATATATTATATTTGAACTTTATATCAAGCAACATATTAACACTATTTCAACCTCCAACAACACCAAGCTATTAAACCTGTCAACATGTGTGTATTTAACATTTGTGAGTCAATTGTACCATGAGATAGATAAGAGACAGTTATGGCATAGCGTAATGTTTCTCAATGTCGGGTATGGGGACCATAGGGGGTCCAAATGGACCGTTATGGGTCTATAACTCTGAGAGTGTATGGAACCAAATGGACCCATTTGGTTCCATTTGCACACTCTCAGAGTTAAATACACACTGGGAATTTTACAATGTAGATTGGGGTTCCATTCGTACACTCTCAGAGTTACAGACCGGTAAGGGAATAGAGTGACAAACAGCGGAGAAGAACCGCATGCTGTTTGATCCGCTGGACCAGCAGAGGCATGACATAAATCCATTTTAAATCCCACTACGCCAGCGTGAAGCATGGACCGGTTCCATTTCAAACAACCAGCGGAGGGAGCGGTTCCATTTCAACGATCTGCCGGACTGGCAAAGACCCATTTATCTTCCAGTGACCTGAAGTGAATAAATGATAAGCATGACATTTGAAGCAACAGGGAGACCGTCCACACAGAGACTTGGTTCAGTGCACACTAAACATTATTTAGCACCTGTTATGGGCAGCCCCGTTGTCACACTGTATAAGAATCTGCGGCCTCAGATTTATAGATATGTCAGAGAGAAGCTTGAGAAATCTGTTAACCCAGTCGTTCGGACAACTTCTTTCTAGAAGCCTATGCGTTTCAAGCTGTATCATTTAACGGCATATTTCATGTAGCTCAAATTGCTTTGAAATATTGAGAATAGATAGAGAGGAGGCTTTATAGTCCCACTGCAGCTTACATCCTCATATTTTTATCACATAATGTATAAGAATATTATAGCACAGCAAAAAACTGATTTGGCACACGTCTGAAAATGACAGTGTTCAGTTAAATACTTGAAAGCCCAGCACCCCTTTTCTGGGGGGAACATTCACCAAAAATAGCAGATCTACAAGCTTGCGACGCGTTGTGAGCTTGTAGATCGCCTGCTTTGGTTCAGAGGGAAACGAGCGTATGAAGTACAGTTGCAACTGAGATCCTCTTTTACCAAGTATAGAGAGTTTAAGAGGTTAATAAGCTCTAAACCAAGGGCCCAGCATTGGCTTTGAAATTTAGTCTATATAGGAAGTGACAGTTCATATGAATGGCCTGTAGTTTTGCTGTTTTACCCTTGCTGGTGTCAGAAATAATTTTTCAAGTGGGTGGGTTTTTGACGAACTTTAGACTTGATTTTCTTACCTTAATAAACATTGTCATGAATACTATATGCTTCTAGTCGCTAGTTTAAAGTCTTCTTTCAATAACCATGGTATGCGTCTTGCCGATATGACGCGATATAGAAAGATGGCGGATTTGAAATTGTGGAGAAATAGGCTTCATTTACGGTCTGTAGAAACCAATGGCGTCACTCTGTCCATTGTTTTTGCTGTCTATGCTCTAAACACATCTAAAACATTACAAACTTTTGACAACTTGAGTACTCATTATGTGTATATATCTTTGCAAATGTTTTGTAACGTTCTTTTCTTCCTGCCTGGCTGTATATGAAGGCCTTTGGTTTGGGCAGAGCGGTGTCCTTCCCCTTTCTCTGCCTGACATTCTAACTTCTATTAAAATGGATTTATTGGTCAAACGCCAAGGAAAGTTATGCGCCAGCACTGTTAGCACCATCTGCTGTGCATTGATAGCTGCTCACATTAAATGTTTATGAAGGTGCTGCTAGGTTAGCTAGTGCGCTACGAGACTGAGGTAACAAAACTCTGCCCGTCTCTAACACACGTTTGTGTACGTCGACCTTCAGACAAGAAAACTTCCGCAGGGGCTCTGGAATCAGTCCAATAGACCACTTTAACCCTATACTTAGTTGACCGTATTCCCAAGAGCTCTAATACTAGGCCCCCCGCCTGTTTTCGCTTTCAAAACGTGCTGTGTTGCGACATGTTGTGAGTTTGTAGATCGCAGAATGTTCGCCCCTTAGAAGAGGAAAGTTCGGCTTCAAGAGTACCAGAAAGGCGTGATAGAGAGAAAGACAGACCTTAGGAGAGAGAGAAGGAAAGAGAAAAGACAGGAGATTGGAGAATGTTAACCGACAATGAAAATGCCATGTTGTGATAAGATGGAGTGGCTTAACGGGAGGACGTCTCCTTTGTTCTGGTGATAAGCGTGTGTGGAAGTGCTTGAATGGAAGAAAGGTCAAACCTGTCAATGTGTAGGAGACGGGTGTGTGTGTGTGTGTGTGTGTGTGTGTGTGGGGGGGGGGGGTGTCATTGTCTAACTCAGACAGTACGTTTTTAAAGGTTCTATGACATTCATTTTCACTTTTTTTATTTTTTATGTTTTTTGGGGGGTTTTATGACCTCAAATACACCTAAAAAACCTGAACTTTGAACATTCAGTGGATTTTCTGTGGTCTGGGGTTTTCTGAATAATTAGGCTGAAAAGTAATCTGAGCTTGGCCCTTCGACAGTGAGGTCACAGTCGATTAATCCCGCCCACTCTCCTCCTCGCCCCTCCCCTCCCCTATCCTTTCCTTTGGGGGGGGGGCGGAGCAGAGGCGATGATTGACAGGCAAAATCCCTCACCAGCGACACCCGCAGGCAAAGATTTCTTTTTTCATTGCAGTTGAAAAGGCTTTAGAAATGTGAGAGAAAAACACCTGCCATGGATCAATGGAGTGGAATTTTTTGTTAAAACTTTCTATACACGTTTGAAGGACCATGACAAAGACTTTTAATGTGTGGTAAAACTGAACGTCATGAAACTACAGTAGAAAAGGAGCTGCTGCACACAATTTTATTCAGATAAGGACCAACACCCATGCTTCCTTCATCAGGGTAAAGACCATTCATCTCTTCCTGCCTGTCAATTAAAATTGACAAGACTTGACGTCTATCTATCTGTCTGTCTCACCAGGGGATAAAGTACATAATGAATAGATATAAAACCTACTGTTTCACCTCTACACTATGTTCTTTTTAATTCAACACTTTCACATATTCAGTTATACTCTCGGAGTACCTAACAGGCTTTTTGTCACCAGCCGCAGAAGACATTAAGCTCAGCGAAGTTAAGCTGACTTATTCCTTATGTGTACTGCAGGAATTGAAATAGGGCTCTCTTTACTGCTCCAGACTGCAGGGTCCTGATAGACTTATCCTCTTATTTGTATTATGAGGACTGTGGTGCACACTTTAGAGAGTTCAACCACCAGTCACGGCACAAAGCGAGTGAAAACTTTAGCAACTCTGACACTAGAATGGCTTTCTGAGTGTCTGAGTTGCAAAAGTTTTCACTTGTTTTGTACTGTGAAAGGTGGAAAACTCTGTAGCTTTACACCTACTAACACTACACTCTGAGATGTGAGCTTGCAGATCAGCTAATTGACAAATCTTGACAAAATAATGTTGGCAAATCTTCTCCTATGACAGTGCTAGCATAAACTCTTTTCAAATATATATCAACATGAGGGCGCTTGACATGAAAACATTTGAGAAACACAGCGCTGAAGTAGGCTACGTTGTGATAGGTTATAGGGTTATAGGTTTCATTACAACTATCAACGCTACATTAAACAAACATTTAAGCTTGGGTTCATGACATTCATGCACATGTGAATAAAACTGTTCAAGGATGGACATCAGCTAGCTGACAGGTAAACATTACCACACACAATACTGTTATGAACGCTAAACACTGTAACACAGATTGTAGTCATTCTTATATAGAAACATAAATACTAATAATAACATAATACATAGAGTGTGGCTAGGCAACAATACATGGCCAACAGAACAATCATCATAGAGAGACACACAGATATTAATAAATAATCACAGTAATTATGATTTAAAGGGGTATTTCACACATTTTAATCTGGATATTGTGTGCACCCCAGACAGTTTTTAAGTTGCTTGATTCAGTATTTAGAAATTTTGATATTCATTTTATCAGACACGGCCACATATAAACCCATTGTAACTTCAAACATTTTAACCATGTTAGACTCATTGAAAACACATGTCCCTGGTTCTGTTCTGGTCTGGTGACTGATAATGTCCTTTTAATGTGTGAGGGGGGTACTTTTTTATCAAGGAAAAATAAACATAAAATAATTTAAAAAGAAATGTGTTATTGAACATAATTACATTTTGGATGTCACTGATGTTTTTCAGTGAGGCAGTGAGGTTTCATAAATAGAATGCTCTAATCAACTGCAAGGCTAGCTTCTCTCAACTAAATCAAAGTTTACTTTTAATTAACATTTCTCATGAGACGCAGCCAAAATCCATCCGTGTTCTTTTTATCGCGTACAGCACCTGTCTGATGGGTGTGTATGTGCACATGCAGACTATTCCTGTCATTTGCATATATGCGTGTCTCTTACAAAATGTAGTTTCATTTTTATTCTGGAATGAATTGGCTCACATGGAGTATGTTTTGTAAAACTAATTGATTATTAGAAAAAAATATCCATTTGAATAAAATAGTAGATACCAAAAATAGCAGATCTACATGCTCACGTATCTACCCTGAGCTTGTACAGTAGATCGACTGTTTTCGCTATTCGATTATAAGAATTGACTATTAGCATTGATATGTTGGGGCGCCACCCGCTGGCCTAGCGGTCCAGGCGCATTCCACATAGGCTGGTAATCCAGTCTGGCAGCGTGTCGCGGGTTCGACTCCCGAACCTGATGGCCTTTTCTGCGCGTCACCCCCCCCCCCATCTCTCTCTCTCTCCCCATTTCCTGTCAGCCTACTTTCCTCTCAAATAAAGGCAGAAAAAGCCCCAAAAATATCTCTGACATATCTATAAATCTGAAACCGCAGATTCATAACAGGTGCTAAAAGATTTGATATGTTGATATAATAGTTTTGAAAAAACGTACATACATTATTTGACTGTTATCAAAAAAAAAATTTCGATTGGATGACTGCTAAGAAAAGATTTGATATTTGCAGCCCATCATCTCGTAATAATTCATAGAACAGGTTCTGCATCGTAAGCCCCGTGGCCTGGGGAGGTGAGTGATTAGTGGCACTTCCCCCATGATGCATTGCTCCTCTGTATTAAAACCAAAGTCTGCCTTTTATTCTCTTCAGGGTTTATCAAGTGGGCCAGTTACCATAGCTACACGCTGGAGGGGTATTGCCGGGATAAGATGTAATGAGTTTCCTGACTCAGTTGACTCCGCTCCTATGTACGGAAGAACTTCACTCTTAGGAAGAGACAAACGGTGTGCTTACAACAGTGGTGGAAAAAAGTACACTTTAAAAAAAAAAAGAATTAAGTAAAAGTATCAATGTAGAAACAATGCAGAAATACTCTGTGACAAGTAAAAGTCTGGTATTAAAAAATTACATGAGTAAAATTACAAAAGTATTGGCATCAAAACATACTTAAAGTACCACAAGTAAAAGTACTCTTTATGCAGAACATTTGACCATTTCATAACCTTTCTAAATAAAAACAAATTTATTAGAAAATAGCCGAAAGTATACTGTATATAGGACTGAAGTGGTTAATGTATATCTTATAATAATCTAAATCTAAAAAGTAAATATTTGCATTTGAGATGTAGTGGAGTCGAAGTAAAAGTATTGAACATTGGAAATACTCAGAACCTCCGAAATTGTACTTAAGTACAATACTTGAGCATGTACTTTCTGCCACTCGCTTCCAAAGAGTGAAGCACACACACAGACACGCACGCACGCACGCACGCACGCACGCACGCACGCACGCACGCACGCACACACACACACACACACACACACACACACACACACACACACACACAAACACACAAACAACCATAACTCAGATCGTGTACTTCAGGTTGAAGGCATTTTAATATCAAGCTGTCAGCCGGTAGAGAAGAGAACCACAAATAAATGATTGTGGTTTGCTATACACACACATAAACAAACACACACACACACACACACACACACACACACACACACACACACACACACACACACACACACACACACACACACACACACACACACACGCACACAGGCACTATCGCAAACCAAAGTAAATTATTTGTAATAAGACAGTGATACAGTTCTGTCAATCAGTCATAGTCTATTGTGTCACTGCGCTGTAAAAACAAACAAACACAAAACAAACAAACAAATAAACTCAACTTCCTGCTTCTCACTTTTGATGTGGAGCTTATTGGAGGAGCTGCACACCAGCGCTGCCTCAGGAAATCCCTAAGGGTCATCAAAGACACACACACCCCCAAAACAGCCTGTTCACCTTGTTGCCACAAGGGAAGAGGTATAGGATTCTCAAAGCTGGCACAAGCAGACTGAGGAACACCTTCTTCCCCCTAGGCCTGTCACAATTATTAATTAACTAGTCCATACCCGGTCGACGCATCCGTGGGGGGATATGCGCATTATGATCTGGCAACCCGGGAGGCAGTTCGTCCCATAACAGCCCCGTAACCATGGCGACGTTGTTTTACGCAAAAACGCTAATAAACAGCTGAGATTTGGTGATATCGAAAAACGGAAATGAAATTATGTAAGTTATTTGTCATAATCTGCCCTGTGCACCTTTTGTTTATGAAGCCTAAAAGCCAAACATAAATGTCATTTTTATTCACAATGTTCCAACGTTCAACGACAGAAACACAATTAAATTGTTAATCGCAATTATTTGAGCGACAATTCATCGCCAAGTAAAATTACATTGACAGCCCTTCTTCCCCCAGGCTATGAGACTGCTAAATAAGAAAAGAGTGATGAACACCTTCTGTTGTATTGTGGCCTTGTATGCTGATCTGGCTTTGTAACCTTCTTGTTAATGTTTTTAGGACTAACCCTTATTGTAATTTATGTAAAGGTTTTATTATGGGTAACATTTTCACAGTGCATGTACTCGTACATCTATGTGACAATACATCTCTTGTAATGCATAAAAATGGGGGTCCTTGGAATAATAGAAAAAAAATGTTTTATGTATCACTGGACTATACACCCTCCCCACGATCAAACAGATTGACACTGACAGGAACGGTACACATGGGAGGAGGAAAAAAAAACGAATGAGGGAAAAATGAAAAAATAGCAAAACAATTGATCTATCTCAGTGTGTGGGTCATTATTAATAGTTTCACTAAGCAACTCCCCAAGACAGAAAACAAATCAAAACGTCTGTTGTCAGAGACAACACAGCGCGCAGCCCTAAAACACATTGAGTTGCCATGCCATGCTTTCACTGTCTCATGGCATTTCCACTTAACTTTTTCTGTGTGTGTGTGTGTGTGTGTGTGTGTGTGTGTGTGTGTGTGTGTGTGTGTGTGTGTGTGTGTGTGTGTGTGTGTGTGTGTGTGTGTGTGCGTGCGTGCGTGCGTGCGTGCGTGCGTGCGTGCGGGTGTGTGTGTGTGTGTGTGTGTGTGTGTGTGTACGTGCACAACATATCATTTTGTACTAATCCCGGGATCAAAACGTACAAAAACTTTTTTTCCCCCGAAATTCTTTTAAATGTTTTATTTTGTCTTATAGTCCGTGAGCCAGGACCCCAAAAATGGGGTCATCATTACCATCTGGGGGGAATAATTCTCATAGTGATTTTTGGGTAGGTATACACCCCTAGAGCTAGGAAAAATGTGATAGCCTTGCATCGGTGGTAGCTATCTGTGTGTTATCACTCCTTTTATAACCACAAGCCAAAACACAGTTTTCAAAATCCGAATGAAGCATTCTACTTCAAACTGATGGTTCTCTCTTATTATTGACCCTCTCTCTCTCTGAAAAATGGTTGGGATAAAGCTCAGACTATATATTGTCCAGAAAGGTTGTTAAAATTTGCATATCTAGAATATTTTTCTATTACAGGCAGTGACAACATAGTGACTATGTGACATAAGATGTACTTTGGTTTTAATGAAAGATGGAACACAAAGGGTTCCTTTGTAAATTACCTATAGATTTAAAACCATGTTAGATTCTAAGGAAATGTATTATGAAATTCAATAAACAGAATATAGTGCAATGGGTAAGAAAATATCCAAAATGGCCACTAAACACACGCCTGGCAATTTTTTACTTTTAATCCGCTTGTCTTAGAATACCTCTGTTTAATACCTCTTTTTTAGGGTTTTCATATGTAGAATCCATTCCTGATGTTATTTTTTTAATATCAGGTCAATCATGTCAAAGGTCAGGTCAAGGTTAAAATTGACCTCTGGGAGAACAACAAATGGAAACAACTTGATGAACATTCATGGTTCACTATTCATGATTTTGTTTTGTGAAAAGTGTCATTAACATGTCACAAGAACTGGTATTCATAATACCATGAATGTAAAATGATATAATCTAATGTCAAATATCGTCGCTGTCCGATGAAAAACACTTATCTCCAAAAACATAATTTTTCAGGAGCATGTAAAAACTGTTTTTTTCAGAAACTAACAGGCCAAATGAACCTAAAATACTTTTGTTAGACACATTTAGCACCACGAATAAAAATATAGCTGTACAAAATCATTAGTCAACAGTTTAAGGTTTTCAATGGACTTACAGGGTTTTCTTATGAGATACGTGGAGATACGTGAACCTCTTCTACTTTTATGACCGACTCAGATGACACACGCACGTCAATGATCTGACCGTAGTTTCCCTACGTCGTACATCGGAGTTTCCTCTAATGAATCTAACATGAAAGCCTTACATCTTGTCATGGCGTTGCCATACAGTAAGCACAACATCTTGGGACTTGGAATTTTAACTCTGACAGTCAACAAACAAGCTACAAGTTACAGTGTGACCATGCTGGCCGGTGCCGTCAATCGACTGTTGTAACGTTACCTGTTGTCATGCTGGTTGCCATGCAACGGAAACTCCGATGTGACGAGGTAGTGCAGTCAGTTGTCAGTTTACCTCGCGTCACCAGGCTAACTGTCAATAGATCAGAGCTCATGTCGTTGCCATAAGGACTACATCTTGATTGATTTTATTTTACCAGTGGCAATCAACTAAAACGCTGGAAGTTATAGCATGCCGTCAAGCCGTTGGACTGACGTAATGCGACCTGTTGCAATGGTTGCCATGCAACGAAAACTGTCAGCTGTCTTATCAGCTCATATTGACAAAACGGTGATTCCCTTGGTTCAAAACTTAGGCTACATCCAAAGCTATCCTTCTGAATTTCTAAAGGTGAAATGGATGATTACAAAAAACCTTTTGGCCAAAACAATCTAAATACAAACAGCTGTGTTGTAATGAATTGAATACAACAGATTACAGTGGAAACAAGCCCTAGGGCAGGGGTCTTCAACGTTTTCAGCCCAAGGACCCCCTAGCTGAGAGAGATGAAGCAGGGACCCCCTCTATATTGTACAAAATTGTGTTTTAGATTCAACTTTTTTTGTTTACGTTTACTGTTCTTTTTCCCCTTGACACCTACCTCTTTGCCAAAAATAGCCGATCTACAAGCTCACAACGGCGAGGCATTGTGAGCTTGTAGATCTGCTATTTTTTGGCTAGTTCTCCTCAAAAGGGATGCTAGGGTTCAAGTGGTAAAGGTAAAAAAAAAATCATATCACACAAAGATTTGGCGGACCCCCTGTAGTAAATCTGAGGGGTCCCAGACCCCCTGTTGAAGACCCCTGCCCTAGGGCTTATACCAATAGCATTACCCTTTGACTGTACTGCCTGTGTTATTGAAAATCTTGCAAATAAATAATTAAATCAATTCCTAATAGTGTTTAATAACCAGCACACCCTGCTATACCCAATCTAAATAAGGTGCTTTAGAAACAATAATACTCTATAGGCAGCTTTACATAGTACATGTTGGCAGACAGTGATGACCAAATTAAGGAATACAGTGAGTGAACTTTAGGCTGGAAGGAAAACTATTGCGCCAATAGTAAAATGGTAGTAAATACAATGCCCAGAATTGTTAACCCCCAAATGTTATAATTTATTTGACACTGACTCCAGTTAGTGGTACGTTCATCCAGAAATCCAACAACTCATTTTTACATGAATTAAAACCTTAAACATTAGATCATGAATTAAAACCTTAAACATTAGATCATATTTGAAATAGGCATACATAAATAAGGCAAATACATAAATAAATAACTGAATACAAAGTGCACTGCCCTAAAATGGTCAAACATTTCTATAGTATCAATTCTTAATATCAACACTTTAACATAAAACCCCTCTGTGATCAGGCAGGGAGGAACATGAGAACCCATTGGAACGGTGGTAACGATCCGGCTATGACATCCAGGTGATGTCATAGAGAGAGAAGAGTGTGCGAGTCCAGGTGGTGGTCATCACTCCTGATGGAGGAGGGCAGTGTAGAAGCCGTGGGAATCTTTAGGCAACACACTGCTTGTAATCATATTTGAAATGGGCAAATAAATAAGCAAATAAATATGTAAACTGAATAGACATTGCACTGCCCTAAATGGACAAAATCTTCTACAGTGCAGACGAACAGTAACACGACCCACAACATTTTTTAACCACTGTAAAACCATCATGTCAATTTAAGTGTGTGCTGGATTCCAGGTAGTGATGGCATAAGACATCAAGGGAGAGGGACAGAGAGACAGAGATTAATACCAACACTTTTCAACATAAACCCCTCTGTGTCCAGGCAGGGAGGAACCCAGTGAAACGGTGATATCGATCCCACCTTAGAGCAAGAATATCATTAAATCAAGTTTGTGATTCCAAATGGTGATAGGTGATCATAGAGGGAGAGAGAAACCGAGAGAGGGAGAGAAGAGTGTGCGATTCCATGTGGTGGTCATCACTCCTGATGGCGGAGGGCATCATAGAAGCCGTGGAAATCTTTAGGCAACACCGGCTAGAAATCCAACAACTGACTGTTCTGCTAGATTAAACATTAGCCAACACACACTGCTTGTTATCATATTTGAAATGGGCAAATAAATAAGTAAACTGAATAGACATTGCACTGCCCTAAATGGACAAACTCTTCTACAGTACAGATGCACAGTAACACTACACAAATGACATTTTTTAACCACTGTAAAACCATCATGTCAATTTAAGTGTGTGTGCTGGACTCCAGGTAGTGATGGCATAAGACAGAACGAGGGAGAGGGACAGAGAGACACATTGAGATTAATACCAACACTTTTCAACATAAACCCCTCTGTGTCCAGGCAGGGAGGAACCCAGTGGAACGGTGGTAACGATCCCACCTTAGAGCAAGAATGTAATTAAATCAATTTTGTGATTCCAAATGGTGATAGGCGATTATATAGAGAAACCGAGAGCGGGAGAGAAGAGTGTGCGATTCCAGGTGGTGGTCATCACTCCTCATGGCGGAGGGCGTCGTAGAAGCCGTGGAAATCTTTGGGCAACACCAGCTTCATTTCTTGCAGGTGTTTGAACTTCAGCGCCTTAATGGTGTGCCTGGAAGTGTACAGTGGGGCCACTTTGGTGATGTTGCTCTTCTTTCTCAGAGATGGGGACTCGTAGGGCTTCCAGGCGTCCGAGTGGTTGATCTTGTACTCCATACTGCCATCCACGTTGTACCTAGGATGAATAGAAGTCATGAAGAGAGGGACAGTGACAGGGGAGAAAAGTCAAGTTTTAACTGATTACACAGTATTGCATCTTTGAACATAGAATAATGTTTATTGTTATGGTTTCCACAGCTATGTCATTATGTATTCAAATACCTGATTGCTCGGAGGTCATGCACGGTGGGATCCCCAGCGACCTTTCCTGGGCGGATGGATTTGCAGAGGTTCACATGGCTGAAGTTTGTGAAGAAAGTGTGGTCCACATACTTCACATGGTATGGCCTGGGATTGGAGCGAGCTCCCCGGATGGCAGCAACATACTCGGCTGGAACGCAGATGTCTCTGTTCCTCAGTCTTCTCTCGATCACACTATGCACAGAGTCGCACTCCATTTGTGTGTGACCTCTTTCTAGGTACTTCTGTGTCACAGTCTTCTGTGTCTCAGTCGCAAACTTGAGGAGGGCATTGCTCAGGAGCAGGTTTCGATTCTGGTAGCCGCAGCCATCACTCCACAGGATGTACTCTTCATAAGAGGGATGTTCTTTGAGAAAGTGCACAATGCATGATGCAAACTCGTTGGCAGAGATACCAGCTTCACCCTCGTGCCATAAGTAATTTGATGCATCATGTGAAGTCATCTCATAAATGGTGAAGTTATGGACACAGAGCTTGGTCTTGAAATAGAGGGATGAGGCTTGTAGCTTGGGGCAGAGCAGGAGCCCCTGTAGATCCATGCATGTCACCAAGGTCTTCTCGCCTGCCTCTTCTTTGTCCTTCTGCTTCATGGCTCGTGCAGTGTCTTTTTTGATGCAGTGCTCCTTCCATGTGGCAGCATCAATGTTCCCAGCCTTGAACGCACAGCATTTATCGCACTGGTCTTTCTTTGGGTGAAAAAGGGACAGATTTAAGTCCTTAAACGTTCTGGTGAACACTTGCCTTGACAGAGCCTGAATGCCATCTTCTGCACTGGAACGAGTGTACTCTGCATGGAGGTGATTGATGGACTTGAACACAGGCTCCAGGTACATCTTAGAGGATGAGGACCTGCAGTAGTGCGAGGGAACTTTTGGAAGGTCGAGAAGAAAGGTCTTCAAGAAGTCCACCTCCTCTCTTCTTACAGTCACCCTCTTCTTCTTATCTTCCTCTGAAGGGCTTTTCCCTCTTCTTCCTATCCACTTCAAAAAAGACCATTGCTTCAAGCCTAGGGTTGACAGGAACATGCGTTGGCACACTCTGAGTCTTCTACCATCTACGACAAGGTGACAGAAAATGGATGCTGACCTCCTGGATTTCTCTGCTCCTGTCCGCCGTCGCTTTACACTGCTCACCTCTACCAACGATCTAACATAAATCTTCCTCTCACGCCAGTCTAATTTCTCCCAGAAGTACTTGAAGATCTCTTCTCGCTTAGACTCTTCTGCTTCTCTGCAGTGCAGTTTAGTGGACTTGTGGCAGGCTGCAGACTGGCATGACACACCCATTTTTCTTTCCTCCTTTAACACAGACTCTCGATTCTTCCTCCCGAGATATGACTTGCCACTCATTCTCCGCCTCTTCTGGATGTTGTTCTTCCAGGTCTCTGGATTTCTCCTCTTCCTCGGCCTACCCAGACCAGCATCACCACGAGAGGAGTCCTCTTCCACCTCAACTCCTAAATCTGGTTACAAAAAAAAAAGAGAAAATAATTATTGTCATTCGGACTCTTAGTGTGTGTGTGAGTCTCTCTCTCCCTCCCTCCCTGTATGTATGTGTGTAATCTCTCAAGAACAGATTCTGCTCTGCGTTGGAATCTGTCGTGAAGGCTCGTCATAACATGTACGCACTGGGCTACAAGTGGGCGTGCCTTCAGATCAGGAAGCAGGCCGCGCTTTACCCAATCAAATGTAGTGGGCGGGATTCACGTGTCTGTCGATCTTTCCCCCTCGAAACAAACCCAAACTAATTTAACAATAGCGTCCGCGGAGCAGACAAAACCACGGAAAGATATTCACATTTTAACTTACTCTTTCATCATAGAAACAAATGGGCTTATAACCAAAACGATCCATGTTCTCTGGGAGAAGTGGTGTTAGTGTTCCGTGTAGAAATATTGTTAGTGGGAATGAAAACATAGTGGCACCACCGGAAGTGAAAGGCTGAAGGCAGACCAAAACCCCGGTTTCCTTGCGCACGGGTGCTACGTCGTCAAAGCAAGTTAGATAGTACAAACAGCAGAGGGCGCTGTTTTTCATTCTCATTTGGGTTCCCAGATTGGTATGTGTGTGCTTGTGTCTAGAGCCCCCTCGCGTGCACACCTGTGACTGTATGTGTACGTGTGTATGGATGTGTAGTTGAACGAAAAGTTAAATAGCAAACACGCAGCATGCACGATACTACATTACGCACGTGTGCATCAATGTGTCCATATTAATAATTATAATACCTTCATTTCCAGATTCAGATTCACCAGGAGAATCACTGTTATGGTCACGTTCAGGTGTCCAGGTTCGATCACGTGGATCTGGGAAAGAAAGAGGAACACAAACTGAAGGCAATGTTGACATAATTGAGTGTCGCTAGGATTTTGCATCCTTTGCTCTCGCTGACTTAAGCCTAGTTTTCCACAAACCTTCATCCTCCCCACTTGAGTCATCCTCAACTCCTTCTTCACCCTCCACATTTGAGTCATGTTCAACTCCTTCTCCTCCTGAAGAACAGAAAATAATTATGAAAATCTCTCACATTGTCGTGTGAGGGTCTCTCTCTCTCGTCATGCATGTTTCTGTCAGAGAGAGACTGAATTCCAACTAGCAAACATGCAGCATTCACCACATCATCTGTGTGAATCACTGTTATTTGCCATTTTAATTACTTGCCGATATGAGAAGCACCTACAGCTGAATTAGTTTTGCATGAAAGGTTCTATACAGCGATTAATAACTAGAAAGTACTGTTCCTGAAGAAACAGTGTGGGATCGCTAAGAATGTTGCTGGTATTGATAGTGTTAGTAGTGTTATAGGTTTGAAGGGTTTGAAAGGTTTGAAAGGTTTGAAAGGTTCTAAAAGTTCTAAAGGTTGGAAAGGTTCTAAAGGTTTGAATGGTTTGAATGGTTTGAATGGTTCTAAAGGTTTGAAAGGTTCTAAAGGTTTGAAAGGTTCTAAAGGTTCGAAAGGTTGTAAAGGTTCTAAAGGTTTGAAAGGTTCTAAAGGTTTGAAAGGTTTGAAAGGTGTGAAAGGTGTGAAAGGTGTGAAAGGTGTGAAAGGTGTGAAAGGTTTGAAAGGTGTTAAAGTATTAGTGTTAAAAGTTTTGATAGTGTTGGCAGTGTTGAATAGTGTAAAATGTAGTTTTTAGGGTAAAACAGTGAAACAGTTATCTAATAGGCGGTTGCTAGGGTCTAATAGGTGGTTGCTAGGGTCTAATAGGTGGTTGCTAGGGTCTAATATGCAGTTTATATGGTCTAATATGCGGTTGCTAGGGTGAAACTGGTGGTTGCTAGGGTAAAACGGTGGTTGCTAGGGTCTAATACACGGTTGCTAGGGCATAATACACGGTTGCTAGGGCATAATAGGTGGTTGCTAGGCTCTAATATGGTGTTGTTAGGGTATAATAAGCAGTTGCTAGGCTCCACTGTGCCTAAATGGCATTTCTCCATTGAAATGAATGGGAGTTTTTTAGCAGTAAAAAGTGAAATATCTCTAAAAGTACAACTTATTTCAAAAATTCTAATGGTAGCCAATATGTCCTAAGTAGGCTGAACGTTATAGAGTTGGAACAGAGTTTCTAGCTAAAAGTATGAATTTCTCCATTGAAATGAATGGGAGTTTTTTAGAAGTAAAAAGTGAAATATCTCTAAAAGTACAAATGATTAAAAAAATTCTAATTGTAGCCAATATGTCCTAAGTAGGCTGAACGTTATAGAGTTGGAACGGAGTTTCTAGCTAAAAGTATGAATTTCTCCATTGAAATGAATGGGAGTTTTTTAGAAGTAAAAAGTGAAATATCTCTAAAAGTACAAATTATTTCAAAAATTCTAATGGTAGCCAATATGTCCTAAGTAGGCTGAACGTTATAGAGTTGGAACGGAGTTTCTAGCTAAAAGTATGAATTTCTCCATTGAAATGAATGGGAGTTTTTTAGAAGTAAAAAGTGAAATATCTCTAAAAGTACAAATTATTTCAAAAATTCTAATGGTAGCCAATATGTCCTAAGTAGGCTGAACGTTATAGAGTTGGAACAGAGTTTCTAGCTAAAAGTATGAATTTCTCCATTGAAATGAATGGGAGTTTTTTAGAAGTAAAAAGTGAAATATCTCTAAAAGTACAAATGATTAAAAAAATTCTAATGGTAGCCAATATGTCCTAAGTAGGCTGAACGTTATAGAGTTGGAACGGAGTTTCTAGCTAAAAGTATGAATTTCTCCATTGAAATGAATGGGAGTTTTTTAGAAGTAAAAAGTGAAATATCTCTAAAAGTACAAATGATTTCAAAAATTCTAATGGTAGCCAATATGTCCTAAGTAGGCTGAACGTTATAGAGTTGGAACGGAGTTTCTAGCTAAAAGTATGAATTTCTCCATTGAAATGAATGGGAGTTTTTTAGAAGTAAATAGTGAAATATCTCTAAAAGTACAAATGATTTCAAAAATTCAAATGGTAGCCGATATGTCCTAAGTAGGCCGAACGTTGTAGAGTTGGAATGGAGTTTGTAGCTAAAAGTATGAAGGACTAGTTAGCCGTCAAAAAACGGTGGGAAGATATAATAATAAATAGTGGCAATAACATTAGTGTGATCGCTTTAGCGATCCCACAATAATAATACCTTCATATCCGGATTCAGCAGCATCAGGAGAATCACCATTTTTGTCACTATTAGGTGTCCAGGTTAGATCCAGTGCATCTGGGAAAGAAAGACAAACAAACTGAATGCAACGTTGACATATCTGTTAATTCAGTGTTGCTAGATTTTGCACCCTTTGCTCTGGCTGACCTAAGCCTAGTTTTCCAGGCATTTCTTAGTTTTCCACAAACCTTCTTCCTCCCCACTTGAGTGGTCATCCTCAACTCCTTCACCCTCCACATTTAAGTCATGCTCAACTCCTTCTCCTGCAGAAAAAAATATGAAATGTTGACAGTGTGAGGGTCTCTCTCTTGTCATGCATGTTTCTGTCTGGGAGGGAGAATTTCAACTAGAAAACATGCAGCATTCACCACATCACCTGTGTGCATCACTGTTTGTGTTATTTTGTGCCGTTTCAACAACTTGCTGATATGAGAAGCAACTACAGCTGCATTTCTTTAGCATGAAAGGCTCTATACAGCGATTAATAAGAATACCTTCATAGTTGGATTCAGCAGCACCAGGAGGATCACCATTTTGGTGACTTTTACGTTTCCAGGTTAGATCCAGTGCATCTGGGAAAGAAAGACAAACACAAACTGAATGCAACGTTGACACACCTGTTAATTCAGTGTCGCAAGATTTTGCACCCTTTCCTCTGGCTGACCTAAGCCTAGTTTTCCAGGCATTTGTTATTTTTCCACAAACCTTCTTCCTCCCCATTTGAGTGGTCATCCTCAACATCAACTCCTTCTCCTGCAGAAAAAAAAACAAAATATGACCATATCACACTGTCAGTGTGAGGGTCTCTCTCTCGTCATGCGTGTTTCTGTCCGTGAGTGTGAGAGACTGAATGTCAAATAGCAAATATGCAGCAGTCACAATATTGCAAAGCATCACATGTGCATCACTGTTTGTTATTTAGTGCCGTTTATAATTACTTGCTCCATTCTGAGAAGCACCTGCAGCAGCATTTTTGTATGAAAGGCTCTATACAGCTATTAATAATAATACCTCTGAATTCAGCAGCACCAGGAGAATTATCCAGCTCTAATGTAAGTGTCCATGATGAATCAAGCGCATCTGGTAAAACAAAATAAACACAATGTACAGTCAATGCAATGTTGAAGATGACATTGCCAAGAGTTTGCATCTTTTGCTCTTAATCCTTGTTTAACCACAAACATTACTTCTCCTCTACCAGTGGATCTGTGTGTGTGTGTGTGTGTGTGTGTGTGTGTGTGTGTGTGTGTGTGTGTGTGTGTGTGTGTGTGTGTGTGTGTGTGTGTGTGTGTGTGTGTGTGTGTGTGTGTGTGTGTGTCTCTCTCTCAAACCTTCCATCTCCTCAATTGATGAGTCCTTCACTGATCCTCCAACTGATTCTTCTCCTGATGAAAAACAAGACAAATAAATAAGTGGTTGTTCTCACATGAATAAAATACTTTGACATTATTGTGAAGATACTACAGCAGATACAGATTGACAATTTCTGTTAGGGTTAATAACACATTTTTCAACTAGTACAGCAGGTGCAACAATACAAAAACACACATGATGTGGGTCTCAGTCTATGTACATTGTAATGCACAAAAACACACTAACTACCTTCATTTCCAGATGTAATCACATCAGCTGACCCAGCACCGTCATAATATATTTGGTCACATTCAAGTGAATCTTGGAAAGATACAGATTAAAATATTAGTACACAGAAGACATCAGCTAATTGTTGTTATTCATGATTAAAAAAATACTTTGATTCATCACATACCAGAACAGCCTGAATCAACCTGGTCATCTTGGAGAAAAAATATGGAAAAAACAGTTTAATATTACACTGAACATGTCAATAAACTGTAGCTGACTTGTTTCTATTTTTAAATTCCACAAACCTTCCTCACTGCTTTCACTGCTCTCTATCACAGCCTCTGCTTCATCATGTCTGCCTCTGACACACTTCACGTTAACCAGAGCACACAGCTCCTCCATTGAATACATCATTCTGAAGTAATACTGAAAAGGAGAATACAGCGTTATGGGGGGGGGGGGGGGGGCACTAATGGTACGTTGTTGTGCTGGCAGCTTAATGTATGTAATAAAAATGGTAGCCTGATCAAGACTTAGTCTTAGCGACCCCCCCCCCCTTCCAGTTTGACCTGGAATTTCACCAGTAAAGTCTGTATTTCTCAAAACATGTACAAATGCAAAATATAAAGTACTTACCCGCTTGCCCCAAATGTTAACTAGGTGTCTGGCGTGTTTGTACAATGTATTAGTCCATATCTTTCAATAAAGTAGTGTTTTAATCCCATCTGTGGCCGAACGCCATTTTTCCTCCTCGTTTACATTAAGTGTAATTCCGGTTTTCACCAGATGCGCCCCGTCACTACCACCCAACCTCCGACAGAATTCGGCAACAGACGGGATTAAAACACTTATTTATTGAAAAATATGGACTAATACATTGCACAAATACCTAGTTAACATTTGGGGCAAGCGGGTAAGCACCTTAATATTTGATATGTGTACATGTTTGGAGAAATATGGTCTTTAATGGTGAAATTTCAGGGCAAAAAAATGGGGGTGGTCGCTAAGACTCTCGTAGATACGAAAGTAAAAGTCAGACTCGATCAAATACATCTACCATAGTCTTGATTTAAGGCTATAACAATTGCAAATGATTTGATATGTAACGCTAGTTGAGGTTGACGGAGAAGAACCATGTTTGATCGATGCAAAGTCAGTATCCGACGCTGTTAAAGAAACTTTCAGAGATCTGCTTTGAACAATGATTTAACTTAGAAGTGCCTAAGTAACATTTCACACGACGGCAAGGACAATCGTGAACATGATCGTTAGTATAACCTAACATACAGTTGTCAAACAAGACGTTTGGTGATACCTTACCGTGTAATAATGTCAATCTTCTCTTCTCACATCAATAAAGTCCATAGCCCATAGTGCAGAAATGTTTGTTGCTGGGAAAACTTGACTATTCTCCCGCGGTTCACAATACGTGCGGTGTGATGGACAGGTCGAACATCCAATGGTGATCTGTTTGGGAGCGTATCTCTACACCCCTTTGACGCGGTTGGATACGCGGTGTGACGGACAGGTCCCACTTCCAATGGTGATTATTGTTTCAGCGTATCTCCACACCCCTTAGATACGCGGCGTGATGGACATGTCGAGCATCCAATGGTGATGCGTGTTAAATAGATTATTAAAAAAAACACCTTTTCATTGGTCATTTACACGTCAGCTTAGACCAGTAGAGAGAGGGGAGAGGCTATATTCCATCTATAGTAAAAAGTGAAAATCATAAAAAATGGACTTAAGTGTTTTTCATCGGACAGCGACGATATGTATCTTTTGCAACTACATCTGTATTCTCCAACCCACATCCTGTTCTACCTCATCCTTACAAGTATCCTCCTTATTAACATCACTCCTCATCTGTAGCTTGAACATATCATCAGTAACCATCTTCACCAGAGCAGTTACAGTACATCAGTGATGTACTTCTCACTCTCTGTGCCCTAAATTGATATTGCACCATGTCACATAGCTCTGACGGTGGGGTCACCCTTAGCAATGACAGGAACAAGAATATCCTAGATCTCCTATCCAAATTTTGTGACATCAAACGACTTGTCAGGTGGGGCTTGGTGGTCTGCCACTTTCCACAACATCACTTGTAAATAAATGAGCCCACATGTGGTGCAACAGGTTGGTCGGTGTTGGAGGAAGGGCCATTGACTTGTGGCACCCACCTCACCCAGCACATCAGGGTAGCCTGGGAAGTTCCCTGCCAGCAAAGTGTAGTGTGCTCTGATCTTGCCTTTGTCATACATATAAGACTGTCCCATCCCAATGCTCCATCTATACTTTACACTGTAGGTCCACCTGATACACCCCAATACACAGCATACAACAGGACAAGAACATCAGTGTAGTCACTGAGCATGTGTATCACACCCTTTCCAGAGATGGCTGCATCAGGGATATAGGAACTCATGGTGATGTCTGCCTCATCATGACTAAATGCAGTATCTATCGTCAGCACTGAAGGTGTACACGAGTGCTCAACGGCTTCTGCTTAATGTTCTTACTCTTCATGATGACATATCATGTGGGTAAAGGACATTACTATTCACAACAGCATGGGGGCAAATTAGCCAAGGATGGGATTGAAGAGATGATCTTTCTGTGTGTGAGGAATCCTACACCCCAATATTTTATGACCAAGACACACCAGTGCTTCAACTCTCCCTCTGTTTCTGCACATTTTGGGGAAGGCTTCAGTCCACTCCACTCACATGCATCATGACAGCAGCTTTCCTGATCGTTATGGCAGTCTGCTCCCCAGACTGGTCAGCAGAGACAGTGATCCAGAATCCATCATGGTGCCGACAGACAAGGTCTAGCTTAGCCTCTATGCTATGGCATGGAGCACATGCATCTTCAGCAGGCACTGGGTTAGATATCAAGCACACTGCACATGGCCAGCATGGAAGAAGTGCTTCAGTCATGTGCTTCATGAGAGAAAAGGTGAAGTTAATGTCAATGTGTCTCCCTGCGCATTCAAACTGGTGGATGTGAAGTGTAGGAAGAAGTTGTCTACCCACTGTCAGCCAGTAGGATGGAGATGTGCAGTGTCCAGGTAGGCTACTGCTGTATCTGTTCAAATGTCTTTGGCCAAGTTGATAGAAACCACTTCAGAGTGCTGCTGATACACTCAGGACTGACCACTGAACTTGCCTGTCATGTTCTGCAACCACATGCATTTCCACTTCCAGTGCTGAACCTTGCATCAGTTTTGCAATGCAGCTGAAGAATGACTGTATAACATGCATCCCACCGGGATGCACAATTACATTATAGAGCTTATATACCTGCAAGGTGTCAAAAAACGGCTCCATGTCAATTGTGATGTGAATAGGGCCTGCTGTACATGTCAACCAGTGACCATATCTGCTGCCTGCTTGGACACCTGGTTGGACGATAAGGTGCGAGAGAGACCTTGACCTGACCTTTAGCACATAGGCCAAAGACTGACCAGCAAGTCAAAATATAACATTAGAAATAGATTCTACACCTATGAATGCCCCCCCCCCCCCCCCCCCCCCCCAGGTCCCCATATGAATCACGTTCACGAAGTTCACAGATTCCCTCACACAACTGCAATATTTTGTTGTTTTTAACATAATTTAGTACAATGGAACATCACCATGGGATGGACACCATCTTTGATTTGGCAATAAAAAATTAACTGATGGTAATTGCACTGATTCAGCCATATTTCTTGAACCCTAAGACCTAGTTTTAGACACCAAAACCACCTTTCTAGGTTGAACAGTATCATAAAGCCATTTAAGCTCCTGGCAGTCATATTGGACGCCATCTTGAAAATGATGGCTTTACGAGAAATATAATTTCCTAGATTTTTTTGTATGTTCTTAAGCATGCCTAGACGTACCAGAACCAATTGAAAAACCTTTTGTATATTTTTTTGGGGGGGGGTTAATAGTATGTTTTCATATATTGACCCATGTAATTTTCGCCTAGTGTTATAACATAAAATGCATGATAGCACCCATAAAGCTACCATTGGTGCAAGGCTATCACATATTTTCTAACTCTAGACATGCATACCTTGACAAAAATCACTATGAGCATTATTCCCCTCAGATGGTAATGACCAACCCCCCTGGCTCACGGACTATTACTTTTACTTGTATAAAATCTAGATTGGAGTCAGATTGGTTTTATGCAACAAGAAACTGATTCAAATCTGTTTCCATGTGTTCAAAAAAAAAATATATATATCCAATCTGGATAGGCCACACATCTAATTTGGGCTGGATTTGAGTTGCCAGTGTGAACAGGGCCACATGAGACACACACAGAGATCATTGCTATGCTGAAGCATCCACTGCCTTGACTTCTCACCTGCCTTGCTGTGTGCCTTCTCTCTCTCTCTCTCTCTCTCTCTCTCTCTCTCTCTCTCTCTCTCTCTCTCTCTCTCTCTCTCTCTCTCTCTCTCTCTCTCTCTCTCTCTCTCTCTCTCTCTCTCTATCTCTCTCTCTCTCTCTCTCTCTCTCTCTCTCTCTCTCACACTGCCTTGCTGTGTGCCTTCTCTCTGTCTCTCTCACGCACGCACGCACGCACGCACGCACGCACGCACACCGCACACACACACACACGCACACACACGCACACACACACACACACACACACAGCATGAGGTGAAGGTTACTGCTCTATGGTGCTGCAGGTGAGTGGATGCTACTGGGAAACGGATTCCCTTCTTCTCAGGGGTTGTGGAGACTCCACATGTTCCTCTCCTTCTTCTCAGGGGTTGTGGAGACTCCACATGTTCCTCTCCTTCTTCTCAGGGGTTGTGGCGACTCCACACGTTCCTCTCGTGTCAGACGGGGATTCTCCCGGTGTGTCTTTCTTTGTCCTCGTCTGACCGGGGTGGAGAGAGACATGATCGGCCTGCTGGTTTATCTCTCTCGGTGAGACACATGCACACATACAGAGAGATAATTGCTATGCAGAAGCATCAGCCTCTGCCATGACTTCTCACCTGTCTATCTTGCTGTGTGCCCCTCTCTCTCTCTCACACACACACACACACACACACACACACACACACACACACACACACACACACACACACACACACACACACACGGCTGGACTGGGACATAAATTCGGCCCTGACATTTTGGCCCAGACCGACCCACCACAACCGGCGCGCAGATATTCTACCTCGCTTTTACTGAAAAGCATCCCTCCATGTTCTGGAGCCTTGAGTAAAATAAATGATACTACACAGCCCATACACAACTACACAACTTATAAATACAAGTAAGACGCGCGAACGCTGGAAGCGAACGCAGCGGACTTGTAATCCGTGTTATTTCACCGTGATGGGGAGAGAACATTGACATTGTGTGTGTGTGTGTGTGTGTGTGTGTGTGTGTGTGTGTGTGTGTGTGTGTGTGTGTGTGTTTTGCAGGCTGTTGTGCATTTTAATCAGAGCATTGTCTACATTCCTGCACTCTGGCGCACTCTGGCGGCTGCACACAGGCAGTGCACGCACACAGAGACACAGAGACACACACACACACACACACAACCCGAGCACGGTTTCATAGTAAGCTGCACTTGGGCGGAGGCGCGGCTTTGCCGCGCCTCCTTCCGCGTTCGCAATGATAGTTGGCCTACAGTTCTCATTATCATACACAACCTATAAATATGATAGTTAGCCTATAGTACTCACTATCATACACAACTACACAACCTATAGACAAATCCACGGAGCGCTGCCCTGCGCGCAGCCATTGCTGCGGTGTCAACGCTCCGCGGACGCAACACCGCAGCAATGGCCGCCTACAGGCAGCTACAGGCAGCTACAGGCAGCGCGTCTGTGGATTCGTCTATATATAGTTGGCCTACAGTACTCACTATCATACACAACTACACAACCTATATATACGATAGTTGGCCTACAGTACTCACTATCATACACAACTACACAACCTATAGCCTATATACGATAGTTGGCCTACAGTACTCACAACACTCACGCACGCACACACACACACACACACACACACACACACACACACACACACACACACACACACACACACACACACACACACACACACACACACACACACACACACACACACACAGTGATAGTAAAGGTGTGTGAAAGAGACAGCGAGAGAGAGAGAGTTATTTAACTTTTTTATCTTAGGCCACAGATGATAAATGTTTCCTCTCTGCCTTGGAACTGGCCTCATTCAAATAAATGATTGCAACAAACAACAGTCCTGTAACCCCTTCAACTCAGACTTCTGTTCAAACCGAATTGAATCTATTCATCTTTAGCCGAAAGAGTTTCTGCAGTGGAACCTCAAGATAGCAAGAAAATAAATAAATTGCGCGTTACTTAGCATTCATCATCGTATCTCTCTATTCTTACCCGTTCCTATCCTGTGTTTCACTCTCAGGCTTTGCTGCTGTTGCTGCCACAACACCTGCATTCCCCCACGGGATCAATAAAGGTCAGATCTTGCTATATTTCAGACTAATAAACACTGCTAGCTAGCTAGTGATTTAACTTGCAGCCAGGCATGCCCATTAACTTCAGTGAGGAAAGTTAACTATGTCAATAAAACTTTTCTAGGCCATTCAAAAGCATAGACACAGCAACTTTAGTTTTTTACTTGTATGGCGAAGTGCTTTGTTAAGGAAAATAACTTTAGAAATGTCATTGTAAATGTCAAAGATCTGCTTTAATGTACACCTTATTTTAGACCATAAAGAATGTTCTAGCAACATCTCATTCCCACTGCAAACTTCTGATGAGAGTGGGAACCTAAATGTCTGAAACGACAATTAAACTTTCACATCAACACCTATATTGTGAAGGCAAGCATGACACAGGAGAAAAATACACAGACACATGCACTGTCAACAAATATTTAATGACCAAGGTTATATAACTCGTTGTCTTGGTAAGTGAGAAGAAATAAGTCTTTTTAACGAGAACAAACAAATAGTTCACACTTAACTTTTATACTATGATATATAGGGACATGATGGCAGAAAATAGCCAATCCACAAGCTCACCATATGTAGCATCATAACACATCGTGAGCTTGTAATTAACATTTTTGAAATAAATCGGAATGCCCATAAGGATGCCAGTTAGAAAGTTGGCAAGTCCTATTTTATACTAGCCAATCTACAAGAATTCACATTGTGAGCTTGTTATCTGCTATTTTGAGCTATTTTTGAAGCATACCGGTATTCAACATTCTCGCCTATACTACTGACATGCCCAAAATAGGGATGCCAGGATGAAAGTGTCCAAGTGTGAAATATTTAGTCAGAGATTTAGGCAGACATGACATATTGAGTACAGTTGCCTTCTTTGCTTCACTTCCTGTCATAGACATGGAGCCAGATGAGGAGAAGAAGACAGTTCAACTTTAATATGTGGAAAACCTCATCTCACTGCTGTTCACTGTGATTGGTCTACTTTCCTTGGGACATCATACTAATAGGGGACATAGTGTACTGTACTGTACATACATACATACATACATACATACATACATACATACATACATACATACAGTACATACAGTACATACATACATACATACATACATACATACATACATACATACATACATACATACATACAGTACATACATACATACATACATATACATACATACATAAAGACCATTGGTTCTCAAAGTGGACCCCAGGGGTCCTTGGGGGTGGGGGTTCCAGGGGATCCCCAGCTAAAGCAGTTAATACAGCATCACAATCATTTTAACCACTTTATCAATGCTGTCTCACTCCCAAAAGTCATATTGTGACTTCTTGGGACAAATGTGACCAAAAGTCAAACAGTGATTTGATGGGGGGAGCAAATAACTGCCGATCGTCTTGGGTCTGAGAACTGCACTTCCACATTCCTGGAGTGCGGAAGTGGCCGACAAGTCGCCGTTTGACTGGAAGGGTACCGCCTTCAAGTCACCGTTTGACTGGAAGGGTACCCTCTTCAAGTCACAGTTTGACTGGAAGGGTACCCTCTTAAAGTCACAGTTTGACTGGAAGGGTACCCCACTTCAAGTCACAGTTTGACTGGAAGGGTACCCCCTTCAAGTCACAGTTTGGCTGGGAGGGTACCCCCTTCAAGTTACAGTTTGACATTTGGTCAATAAGTTACAATATGACTTTTAGGTGTGAGACAGCTTTTTCTTTATCCATGCATATGTTGGATATTAAAAAATAGCAGATCTAAAAAAAAAAATTGCACAAATCTCTTCTGGTGGTCCCTGGCACAAAAGGTTTTGAGATGGGGGTCTGTGGCTAAATACATAATACATTTGGGGGTCCTTCACTTGAAAAAGTTGTACATAAATACAAAGGCTACCAATGCTGTTCTAGACAGCTAGCCCTTTCGGTGCTAGACTGTAAAAAATGGTAATTTATTTTGTGTGAGTACATCTTTCCTTATTGATTCCTCTGCCCTGCAATCTGGGTGTATCTGATTACATGTAAAATGGGGATTCTGTGAAAGTTGTAAACACTTGAATTACAGATGTAACTTTAGGAAACAGCTTTGGGTCTTTGAAAGGTTGGATTCACCTTCATGTATGGGCGTCCACGTTCATCGTAGAGTTGAAGCCACATTCGAGCATACATTTTCATAATTAAGATTAATTGGAGGTATTGAAGTATGAAGCAGCAAATGACAACATCTTTAGAATAATGACAACCAGTAGGTAGGTGAGAGAGAGAGAGAGAGAGAGAGAGAGAGAGAGAGAGAGAGAGAGAGAGAGAGAGAGAGAGAGAGAGAGAAAGAGAGAGAGAGAGAGAGAGAGAGAGAAGGCCATTGAAAACTCAATCAACTGAGGAAATGAGAGTGAGACTGGCTGGAAATAACATTTTATAATATCAAAAGAGACTCTCCTCCACACACAACAGAAGAGCGGTGTGTGTGTGTGTGTGTGTGTGTGTGTGTGTGTGTGTGTGTGTGTGTGTGTGTGTGTGTGTGGGTGTGTGTGTGTGTGTGTGTGTCTCTGTCCTTGAAGTGATTACTGAAAAGGGAAAACCAAAGCCTTCAACACTCCAATCAAGGTGAAAGCAGAGGAAGGAATATAAAATGGGTGAGAGAAAAAATAACAGAAAAGGGGAGGAAGAGAAGACAAAGGAGAGATGAAGAAAGAGAGGAGTGTGTATGCAGGGTCCTTCATACTCACCCTGACCTTGTTAAACAAGCAAAAACAACAAAGTTGTCTATGTGTATAAGATAAGATAAGGTAATATGTATAAGAAGGCCTTCGTTCACTCAGCAATTCCAGGTACAGAGAGACAAGAACTGCAATGTAATAAGATAAAAGTAGGAGGATGTGTGTGTGTGTGTGTGTGTGTGTGTGTGTGTGTGTGTGTGTGTGTGTGTGTGTGTGTGTGTGTGTGTGTGTGTGTGTGTGCGTGCGTGTGCGTGCGAACACAGCTGCAAGATTTGTGAACTGTTGAATAAATGAAGGTTAGCTTAGTGAAGGTTAGTTATGGAATACACTGTAACCACCCTAAGGACTGAGTTTCCTGCACTATCTGTACCGAGTAGACCTCTGACATAGACCTACTGCACATTTAAACACTATCTGTACCGAGTGGACCTCTGACATAGACCTACTGCACATATAAACACTATCTGTACCGAGTGGACCTCTGACATAGACCTACTGCACATATAAACACTATCTGTACCGAGTGGACCTCTGACATAGACCTACTGCACATACAAACACTATCTGTACCGAGTGGACCTCTGACATAGACCTACTGCACATATAAACACTATCTGTACCGAGTGGACCTCTGACATAGACCTACTGCACATATAAACACTATCTGTACCAAGTGGACCTCTTACGTAAACCAACTGCACATATAAATGGAGCTGCTACCTTTAAACACATTTAAAATCTTACACTTTTTTGTATACTTTTGGGGGGAAATGCTGCTAATTGTCCCAAAAGCTTTATACCCTGTATCGTTTTTATAATGTTTTGACACAGGCTTTGCCAATGTAAATTTTCTCGCATAAACTGACCTTTAAGTGGTTAAGTTCAATCACAGAAAACAACAGTAGCCAATATTTCATTCATTTACTTCCATGGTCTTTTCTAATCGTTGAGCTACTCACTCTGGTCTGGTCCTAAGTGGCAAACTCCACGCAGTTGCACCTTCAAGCGTGTTAAAAACAAATGTGTGCTTGCCGATACTATTTGACCCAGGACTGCTCAGCGGAACAACTTTGTTCTTTCTCTCTACTTTCTTTCTTTCAGGTCAGTGGCGTTGTGCAAAGAGACAAAGCCTTCAGATGGGGTTACATCAGCACTATTCTTCCTGTTGTGTTGTGATTCGCTGCTCCAGTGACTCATAACAGAACAAGACGAATAGTCCATTTAAAATTCACAGCGAAACGTCCAGTCACACAGGGATGGAAAAAGACAAATATGAAGAGAAAAGGAAAGGGCAAGGAAGTGTAACGAGAGAATAGCACAATTCAGCATTTATCTTGTCTCCGCCACACATATTGAGCACCGCATTTGACAAATGGTTTGAATTACAGATATACAACAGTGTCTTGTCTGCGCTGTATGTCCTTAACCACTTAAGCCATGTAGGCTACTGTACTTTGCTGTATGACAAATATCTTAAAATAAATAGCTTATCTACAAGGTCACAATGTGTCACGACTCGCAATGTAACGTGTTGTTGTCAGCCTGATCTGTTAGTAAAGAAAAAAAGAAAAGAAACATTTAACACCAGGGTTAAAGTGGTGAACATACAAGTAAGAAGCCATTAGCGAGATATGGCATTGATCTCTCCAGCCAGTAAACAGACTTAACAAGTGAGTTAATTGTTGAATGCTCTTCAACATGCTCTTATGGTATGCTCTTAGTTGCTTGTTTTAGAAGAGAATGCACTGACTTCTGGTGATTAGTAGTTTTCTTGCCTACTTGTTGAATGCACTTATTGTAAGTCGCTTTGTATAAAAGCGTCTGCTAAATGACTGTAATATAATGTAATGTTGAATGAAAAACATCAGGTTGAAGAATTTGCTTGGTAATGCATTCAATATATTACAACTCCAGACTAAACAGCACGGGGTTATGGGAATATGTACGTGCATGAAAGCTTCACACTTTGAATAATCAATATGTCAATAGTCCATGTTTCTCAATACTGCAGTGTTCGCAAATGACTTCTAAGTGTCTGGATCAATGAGATATATTGAGGATAGTTTTCAGTCTTTAGGCAGCATCTGCAAAAATCTTCCACTCACAACTAAACAATAATGCACAGGTAGGGCTGTCGATCACGATCATGACATTTTAGTTGACGATTAATTAATTTGTCACACAAGCCCAATTCATGATTTAATTGAGTTTTTGGCATTAAACATTGGAACATATCAATAAAAACAGAAATTGCGCAAGGCAGATATGACAAATATCCTAAACATACAAATAAATGACTGACAATGAACCGTACCAATAATAAGTAAATAATGTACGGTACCATGGCCAAAATAGCCCATAACAATAATTGTGTATTACAGTATTTAAACTTAAAAAATCAAGTTTAAATAACCGATCTACGAGCTCACAACACGTCGCGATGCGTTGTGAATTTGTACTGTCGATCTGCTATTTCCGCTATTTTTGAAAATGTTTTGATTGTGTATGAAAATTTTTCAACAGATTAATTTATACAGAAGAATGGAAACAATTATGACGATTATGCAAAAATAATTGTGATTATCTCAAATAATTCAGGCGATTTTGTAATAATCTTGACAGGCCTATGCACAGGCAAAGATGTACCACGCACTGCACAATAAATGGGACATTTCTACCACTAACTAGCCAAAGTGGAATGCACAGGCAATTATCTACCACTAGCAAAACATCTCGCACTCACTGAACAATAGAAAGAACGTGCAGAAATCTACCACTTAACTCAAAAGTATGCCCAGGGCAAAAATATAGAACTTATTGGCAAAACCACACACTGCTCAATGTTTCATATGGGCAAAGATCTACCACTCACGACTTAAAATGAAATCATGAGCCAATGTATCACACAGTGCGCAACAGACATGAGTAAACATATACCGCTGCAAACTAAACAATAGAATGCACAGACAAAAGTGTACCAATCACTGCTCAGTGAACATGTCTGTGTGTGCGAATGGTAATTTCATGGCTGATGCGCTCGTGCATGCGTGTGTGTGCGTGCGTGTGTGTTCCAATGTTCATATACACGCACGCACCCACACAGTAGGGTTGCTGTAGCGTAAGGATTTCTCCACCAATTAATAAATCCATGTCAACGCCAGGCCAGGTGCATAGCCTACTTGAATTCATTGTGCACCGTTCATTGATGTGGTGCCTGCTCTTCTGCGTTAAATAACTGCATTGACATTGTCAAGCAACAGGTGTTCAATTCTACTCGCCTGGCAGTGATCCAGACGGTCCAGACACAGACAGAAAATAATAAGATTATTTGAGAGCGCATCGTCTACTACAGCTGTGGTGCTCACAGCAAGGACCCCAAATTAATATGTATTTGGCCCAGGACCCCCATCTGAAAATATTTTGTGCCAGAGAGTGGGACCCCATACAAGATTTGTGTCGTTCCAATCCTCCTAGCCGTCGCACACAGGCCGCACACCAGTGTTGCATTGGTCATTGCACGCGGTAACACGCCGTGCCACCAGTCTTTTGAGCAGGAGAATGCGCGCGCACATGCATCGATTAAAAACAACCCTTAAGTTCACACCTCAACAAAGTTTACAAAGGCTGCTGACTGCCGGGTGTCACACCAGGTGAATTAACATAGGAATAAGCCTAGATGCATATCAATTGTCCATTGTGTGACCTGTAGTGTAGGTGTTAAGCGACGTGCGCGTAACGTCTTTAAAATAGAGATAGATTCACCAATACATCACTGCCGCACACACACGCATGCTTGTAGGCAAGCGCATGCAAGCACGTGCGTGCTTACACATACACACAAACAAACACACACACACACACACACACACACATGCACGTGCACACATGCAGAGGCAGGGGGGTTAACGGGAAAGCCCAGACACTTCAGTGACCTGGTGAGCCCGACATCCATCTCTGTCTGAAAAAGAATCCGACACACACACGCACACGCATGCACGCACACACACACACACACACACACACACACACACACACACGTACTTGGATTAAGTCTAAAATAGACATTGATATCCTTGTCAATCATCCACTGTGCTCCGAGTTTACAATGATTGTATTAAAACAGCGTCCGCTGTTTGAAACTCCTGCATCTCAGTAGCACGGGCCAACTGAATTACTGCAATCATACATACTATGTTGTTTAGACATGCTAGGTTTGAGGTTTATCTGGTATCCTATACTTTCTTTGCAACATTAATTGTTTTCCTTGTACACTATTTACAAGATTATTTACCCTGTCATTTGTTGATTGTAGGGTCCATGTCATTTACTCTGATCCTGCACTTGTAAGTCGCTCTGGTTAAAAGTGCAAAAAAAAGTTAAGAAAGAAAGAAGATCATGCAGGAACTCGTATATGAATTTCCCTTCCGTCCTTCCATCCCTCCATTGCTCCCTGCTGCTCCTCTCCTCCCAAAGGTAATGAGAGGACCCAGTCAGAGCACCTGAGAGCAGAGTATAGGCTGGTTTTCACAGAGCCAAAGTTCAGGAAGAATGGTGCAAAGTTTGAAATTCACCTCATGTGAAAACGGAAAAAATCTTGAGTGGTGGAAGTTTTGGCGTTCTAAATTTTACGGCAAGCTACCTAGTAATTTTCCCGAAAAGTACTGGGAGAGTACAATTTTCCCTGTAGTGAAAACGCTAGAAGTACTGGAAGTCTGTCTGGAATAGCAAATCCTTGCTGTGCATTTGCCAGCTTGATGTCGCAGGAACGTATGTCCCCCAGCTAGGTCTCACAAGATCCAGCACTCGATGCTTAACTTTTGCTGTCAAGTCTGGATATTAAAACTTGTGTCAGTTGTGTTTATATCACCATGCAGTCAATCAATGAGATTTGAAATGTGAGTTCGCTCGCGGCTCGCTGCCCGACGCACGTTGCGAGTCCCAGTTACAGGGGAGGGCGGCCCGGGCGCGTTTATCCTGCAGCGGCATGATGTATTATTTAGTCCGAATATTAATATTAATATTATTGCGCGCCCCGTTTGCGCGCCCCGTTTGTGCGCTTCTTTTTATTTCGGGTTTAATTAGGTTATTTCGGTCCAAAAAAATGTACTCCTTGAAGTGGAATAGTATACATATCAATTTGATCATACAAAAATATTTTAAAAAAAATATATTAATATTTTATTTCTATTTTTTTTTCCAAAAAAAATCGGAGGCCCCCCAGTTGGGGGCCCGTGGGCTATAGCCCACCCTAGCCCAACGGTAAGTCCGGCCCTGGCCAAGCGTCCTAATCTCTTCTGCCTCCCGACTCCAAAGCTGTGGAATGACCTCAGTCAGGACTGCAGACTCATCCCCCATTTAACACAGCGGTCTAAAAACTCACCTCTTCTTCAAACTCTACAGCCCCGTTTTCACAGAGCCGGGAAGTGCAGGAAGTATAGTGGACATTTTTTAATTCACCTCATGTGAAAACGGCCACTGCAAATTTTACGGCAAGCTATACCTAGTAATTTTTCCGAAAAGTACGGGGGGAATATGTCCCTTATATGAAAACGCTCGAAATCAAAGTACTGGGAGTCTGGGATAGCTGTAGCCAAAAACTGTTCAGTGAAAAAATGCTTCAGAGCAATGTTGACAATGCTCTGAGAAAGGTGAAACTTTCATGTGTTGCATGAAGGAGATGGCTTGTTCTAAGATGTAAGTTAATGCTCCGTTTAAAGGGAGCGGGGCTGAGAGAGAGAAAAGAGAAAGGCAGGCACACTGAATGAAATGAAAGGATTGCGTCACGACGAGTGTTGCCCACAGCTTTTGTGTTGCCATGTCTGCTTATTATAAGCAACATTGTTTTTCTCTAAAGTTGCTTGTAAATATTGGTAGTTGCGGGTTGCTTTTTATTTGTTGTGAGCTTGTAGATCAGCTTGCATATAAGTTTAAAGGGCTCATGTGGCCTATAATAGTCACTTTTTGGGGCTTGTTTTCATATACCTGGTTGCTTATATCTCTTGCAAAATCTGGCAACACTGGTCGCGACACAGCTGTCTTGTATGATGAATTAACGAGCATGTTGACCTTTACAAGATATGTCTTCTTGGAGAGAATTTAGGCTAGAAACAGACTGGCAACTCCACCTGTTAACCAGCGCGTCCCCTTGATAATGATTGAAAGAGTGAAAAGAATAATGAGAAATCTGTTCGCTTATCCTCTGTTCTTTTGATGGATTAAAGTTACAATCTTGCGTGCTACAGTCACCTATCGCGCGAGTTTAAAGTCCTGGCACTGTAGTGAAAACCTGGCTTACCTCACCCCCTAAAACTCATCTTTCCTTGTATCTCTTCTTGCTGCTTACTTTTGATAGACGCTGCAGTACAGTAGTTATTCTATTATGCAGATGCATGGTGGTTACTTGTTCAAATATGTTAATTAGATAGACATACTGTTTGCTTTAGCACAAATGCTACGTATTTTCATTCGCATAATACGTTGTTTAAATGCCAATTTGATGTTTACCTATCCCACTTTCTTTGCAGCGCTAAATTGTTTTCTTTGCACACTATTTACATGACCATTTAGTCTACCCGGTCGTTTGTTGATTAGGCGCAGTGGTTCTCAAAGTGGGGTCCGGGGACCCCCAGGGATCCTTGAGAGGGTTCCAGGGAGCCCCCAGCTAAATGCTTAGTAACTCTGAGAGTTATGGGGGTCAGTGGACTATATGAATAGCAAACTGGGGATCCTTGAAATGAAAAAGGTTTGAGAATCACTGGATTAGTCGTGTCATTTACTGTGATCTCGCACTTGTGTAAGTTGCTCTGGTTAAGAGCGTCTGCTAAATCAACCCCCCCCCCCAAAAAAAGTTCAGAAGATCAAGCAGGAACTCGAAAATTAAATTCCCTTTGAACTTTCCTTCCATCTTTCCTTCCTTCCTTCCATCCCTCCATGCAGCATGGCTCCCCGCTGTTCCCTCTCCTCCCATTGGAGTCGATGAGAGGACCCAGGGGCTTCAGATCAGAGCACCTGAGAGCAGAGTGTGTGTCTGTGTTTGTCAGGAGGCTAGAGACGCAGCTGGAGTGCACCACGCACGTACATGCGCACCACGCACGCGAGCGCCCGCTAGGGTGTTGGAAAAAGTCGGTTCATGTAAGGAAATGTTTTACTCAATGGTGTTTGTGAAATGAAATGTAAGCTTACTATAATCACAATAAACATTATCATGTCTTCAGTAATATTCAAGGCCTTTTTTTAAACTATAGTCACTTTCAGTTCAGCACAGCTGAGGTGTATGTGTCACTGTCCAGCTGACGCTCGTTGACACCCGTTAATGTTACTTGCATCAAGGCAATTATGTTGTGTTTCTGCATCAAACAGAATTACACCTAATTTAAGATTACATCAAAGCCAATAATTTGTACACCTTCTGGTATTATATTAAGTTTTAGTTTAAGCTGTTGGAAATAACTAGGCTACACTTGCTTGTTAAAGTCCAGATGATTTAGATAAATCTGATTGGGAATATTTTTTTTGTGAATGAATGAAAAAATATATGTATTGTGACCCCAAGAATCGTAATCGAATCGAATGGAATCGAATGGAATGGAATGGAATCAAATCGAATCGAGAGATAGCAGAAGATTCACAGCACTAACACATGCACGCATGCAACCTAACACAGAGTTAAAATACTATACAAGAGTAAGACCAGGCCACTGTTAATTTTAACCATCTTAACCAGCTGTTGCCACTATAGCAATGCAAGCTCTCAGCAATCCAAATCAGAATAAGATTTTTTTTTAATTCACAGGTACATTTCCACATAATGAGGGATTTGTCTCGGTGAGGTGCATTCAACTGCTCCAACAGTATTATATAAATATTTCAATTATTTACAATTAAATACACATCAGTATGCACCAACACACGATGGCTTACATGGATAGTTTCCACCTCTCCCCAGTTTCAATCTCTGCCAGGCTTTACCAGTGATAATTTTTTTTGGTCTTAATCAAATTCATGCTCCAGTATCACTAGCAGTACTTAATAGTAAGATTTTTGTATTTATTTATTTTAATATGTGTGTGTGCGTGTGTGCGTGCGTGCGTGCGTGCGTGCGTGCGCGCGTGTGCGTATGTGTGCGTATGTGTGTGTGGATGGGGGACTCTCACTCCTTGCGAGTGACGTTGTCGAACCGTGCGTCTCTGTAACACAAGCATCAACTCATTGGAAATGTGCTAATTGAGACTCGTCCAAAGCTGATCCAGAAACAGTCCTAATTAACAGCTACAGTCTAACCCCTGCACTTACGAAATTAACTAGACTCAACGCTAAAACGCAAGAGTTCTGGTCAGATAGTAAAATGGACTAAACGGCGTAAACTAATGACTCTGGTAAACATTAGGGCCTGCCATAAGTTATTTTGGCAGGGATTTTTCAAGATGCCGTTTCGTTCATTCCAACACACTGCTCTTTACTGTTCTGAATGACAGAACAGCCTGAAGGAAGCTCTTTGATGAAATAAGCATGCAGCTTAAGTTGCAGTGTTGCTGGGAAGGTTGGATTTGGATTTCGAGTGGAGCTGTTATGACAGAAGAAAGGGAATATTTAACCATTGATCACAGTGATCACAGTTTGTTTATAGGGCCTGATGCTACTTATGAACCTCCTACTTAAAGGAGTGGACAGCGACTACCAATGTATGGGCTGAACTTACAGTATTTATACGATTTATTTATACTGCTTCAACCGGAATAACCTTGAGGGAGCAATTATGAGGCTGGCAACAGTGCCGCCTTGCTGTAAGATGATTCTCGTCTACTATGACATTCACCGGAGGCACATACATACATAATAAATGGTTGTGGAACAGCATACAGTATACACAGTATAAGGTATATGGCTCTGCACTGTAATATCTTAAGACTTTATAGAATATTGAGAGAGAATACTTCCATATGGGACCCCGGTAGCAGAATCGATGCAAGACACGATCCCTTTTTTCAAGCTACTTGGCAGGTGATTGGATGGGACCGTCTGTCTATCACCGTCTATCAACCAATCATATTGACGTGTCTACATGACGTATAGTACCTGCGCCAGCAGCAGTTCTTTTGTATACTATTCAACCATGATGAATCGTGAAAGAACTACAACGCAATAAGCGCTTCTCGATGGCGTCACATCCGGTCTCGCCAAGATCCCGCCCCTAGCAGCCGCTGATTGGTTAGCACCAGCCGTGGTGCGGAGTATCTCTACTCTCTGTGCGAGCCCAGATGGAGGTTGTATTGTGAAAAGTCAATGCCGCCCCCATCTGCCGGAGTCAGGTTAACTGACGTCATGCATCCACTGTAAAGTTTCTGTACAACAGGGATGCCCAAAAGGTAGATCGCAATCTAGTAGATCACACAGGCTGTGCAGGTAGACCACATGACATGCCCCTCAAAATACTACATATTTATAAACAAAAATCACAAAACTCCTCCTCTTTTTGTCATCTTCCACTTGAATTAAGGTGACTTGATTGATTTACATCAAGAAGGGCCTGTCAGCTACCTTCACGGCTTCTATAGCAGGCAAACCCGCAATGCAATGCTTTGTTTTCAAGTGTTGAGCCCAAACGTCAGTAGCATTACAAAGTTACATAAAAATGTGCGAGGCAAAGAATCCGAAAACCTACCACCTCCATACAGAGTGGGTGGAAGATTTTTTTTCCAGCCTATTATATTTCCCATTCCAAGTGCGTTTGTCAAGCCCCCTCAGTTACATTTTTATAGTGTTTTCAGCAATGGGATCATACTTTCTTTGGGTAGATCTTGTTGAGCTGGTCATTTTAAAAGTAGTTCTCAAGTCAGAAAAAAGTGTGGGCACCCCTGCTGTACAACATTCCTGTCAGAGAACGTGGACCAGGGCCAGGAACCGGTATTTGTCAGTTACATGGTAGTATAAGCAGCCATTTAAACTTTGGCCAACAAGGGCCCTGAGTAAGTGAGTATAAACGACTTGCTAAGAACTAAAGGATATTAAGAGGTCTGCTAGAGCGATGCTAAAGTCTCCGTTTGTTCCACAGGATGTGAAGTCCTTCTCCAGAGGCTGATTCAGAATGATAAGACAGATCATTTGTGTGCCTTAGAGAAGGAGAGAGAGAGAGAGAGAGAGAGGGGAGGGCAGACACAGATAAATAGGGTGTTAGAGTTCAAGTCAAACACAAACAAGGAGGAACATAATTTGAATTTTGTTAAGCAGACTTTGTAAACACTGAAGGTCAGCCCTCAGCGTGCTAATTAAAGCACAATGCTATAAAACAAAGCCATGATAATGAGGTCATTATACTGAGACTCTGCATGATTGGAGTGGTAATTAGCATTCGACAAGTTCAAAGGAGCACATCGCTTCCACAAACACTCCAAACCTTTTCACCTGATTGAATCATGCAGATTGTTTCTGTATCTGTGACCTGACACCGGGAGTTAGGCTTTGTTCAGACTGCAGGCGTGTCCGATTAGTCAAATATACCCATATACCCATAACTTGCAAATCGAAATAAAATCTCTTTAAAATCTCTTTTAGAGCATATTTTTTCTTTCTTTTTTAATAAATCATAATTGACTAATGTTTACATGTGTTCATGTAAATATAACTTACAGCTTGCACCAAAATGTAAATGTTTGTCTTCATTCCTCATCAAATAGTTATGTATTTGACTGCTGTGTAAATGTACTTGTACGTAGATTGATTAGTCAATGAATCTATCTATCTATCTATCTATCTATCTATCTATCTATCTATCTATCTATCTATCTATCTATCTATCTATCTATCTATCTATCTATCTATCTATATTGGATCTATCTATCTATCCAAATAAAAAAATGTGTCCATCTTAAACCGCTTATCCGGAGTCAGGTCACAGGGCAACAGTTCCAGCAGAGCATTCCAAGGAGGAGATAAAATCCCCCCAACTGATCCTAGGTCTGCCCTATGGCCCCCTCCCTAGGGAGTTGCCCAGGAAGCATCTATAGATGTCTGAACCGCTGGCACCTTTTCATGTGAAGGAGCAGCGGCTCTACTCCGAGTCTCTCCAGGGTGAATCCCTAAGGGAGACGCCAGACACCTGTCTAACTAAATGAAATTTGTCCTCTTTGTATTTGTGATCTTTTTCCTTTTCGGTCATGACCCACACTTCTTGATCATTGGTGAGAGTATAGGAACGAAGATTTTACTTCTACTCCACTACATCTCAAAAAGCAAATATTGTACTTTTACTCTTTAAAAACTTGAGTTACTTTGTTATTTTGTAGAATTTGATTATTATTACAAAACTACTTCAGACCTATATAGGCTATATAATTTTGCACTTTGAAAATAGCAGATCTACAAGCTCACAATGTGTCGCTTTGTGACTCGTTGTGAGCTTGTAGATTTGCTATTTTCAAAAGCTTTGTATACATTGGAAAACTTGTGGAATGGGACCTTCTGCATAATGAGTACTTTTACTTTTGGTACTTTAAGCATATTTTGATGCCAATACTTTTGTACTTTTACTCAAGTAAATTGTGAATACCAAACTTGTACTTGTAACTGTACTATTTCTACAATAGGGTATTGGATACCTTTACTTAAGTAAAACATTTGAGCACAGAACAGAAGCCTTCATTAGTATCATTGGTAACACTTGTGAAGGAAGTAAGGAAGAGGCCCAATTTCCTTCCAATATGGCTGCTGTGCATAGAGTCTATTCAGTGAGAGGATGGAGGTCCCAGACCAATGATGCCATCAGGACCACATCATCTGCAAAAAGCAGTGATGCAATGCTGCAATGCTCATTGAACCGTATACCCTCTCCTCCACGACTGACAATGCTCACCCTCGCCCCGTACTCCCGCTTCACCTCCCACCTCATCAAAATATCAGAATATTAATCATTTTATGAAAAATATGTTTAGTTCCAGCCCTGTTTGGAGCAGGGTGTTTGTTTCAGCAAAAAGGTTTTGTGCTGAAAATCTCTTTGGTTGTTCCATTATAATGAAGTAAAAAAAGAAAAAAAGGAAAGTAAAAAAGAAAAAAACACTGCAAGAAGACTAGTAGAGGAGAGTAAGAGAGACACTAAGGAGGACAGAAAGAGAGAATATAACGCCTCCTCTTCTCCTTGTCATTCAGAGGAGAGGAGAGGAGAGGAGAGGAGAGGAGAGGAGAGGAGAGGAGAGGAGAGGAGAGGAGAGGACAGAAAGGATAAGTAGGGTTAGGTGACAAGGAGAGGGGGAGGAACTTTGTCAATCTTGTCTCTTAATTGGTTGGAGATGTGAACAAAACAAAAGACAAACTCAACGAGCCGTGACTTTTAAAGAGAATACACCCCCCCATACACACACACACACACACACACACACACACACACACACACACACACACACACACACACACACACACACAGTGAGCTTCATGGCCTTTAGATTTCACCTTGAGATGCTCTCAAATGAGACAGAAACACACAAGCACACACTCACAAACACACACACACACACACACACGCACACGCACACGCACAAACACCTACACACACGCACGCGCACACGCACACGCGCACACACACACACACACACACACACACACACACACACACACACACACACACACACACACACACACACACACACACAGAGAGTCAATGCAGTTCATTATATGGGAATGTTGCACCACGACAACTACCATGAGATAAGACCTGTTTCTCTTTCACAAATAAAGCAAAGCCCAAGGTTTTATCAAGCTATGGATCTTATAATACATAAATAACTGTTCATGAACACCATTGTCCATCTCTAGTTTTCACTCCTCTATACATACATACATACATACACATGACTGGGCATACTTATTCCTGGTGATAGGGGTGCAGTTAATAAAGCTAATCTTTTTTAATTGATTATAAAAATATTGTTTGTAAAATAATCAACTTAGATTTTTTTTATTGTATTACAATAGTGAAAATAGCTAATCTATAAGCTCACAATGTGCCATGATGGGACACGTTGTGAACTTGTGGGTTGGCTATTTTCACTGTTTTGGCACGATACCGTTGTATGACGAGAATAGGGCTTATAATGAATTGGTTAATCCACCAAATCGATTTCACGTTGATTATAAATTATATTTCAAAAAATAATATTTTTTGTGTAAGCTATAAATTATATACTACATGAAACATCACTAAAACGATTATTTAACAATAATAATAAAAAATAAATACAGAAAATTATTTCGATTCATCATTTCACTGCAGGCTAATTAGTCCTGTAGCAAGTCCTCAAAAAAGCCCTTAGTTTTTGAGATACCCCCACCCGAGTTAGAACAAAACACAACCATGTTTTTTCTTATCTTTAGGGTCTCCCATTAATTAAATGGATTGTTGTGAAATTTTATTTTGGGGCAAAATTAGGTTTTTGGGCTATTCTTTAGAACTACCCCAATCTCTAAAAAAGGCAAATCCGAATAGGGCATAGGTGACCAAAAATGCTATAACTTGAGAATGCTCACTCTTATCTTCATCAAATTTGCTGAGGTATGAACCAGGTGTCTACCCTACATCACCAAAGAGTCAGAATGTAATTTACATAAAGAAATACTGAAATATAGTCCTTTAAACATACCTTTAGTTTAGGCGGAAATTGTACTTTTGTAGTGAGGACTCCTCTACTTTCCCTCATTTAGAAAAAAAACATACATTTATGTCAAATAAGCTGTTACTGCATATCCTAAGATGCTATTAAACAATAACCAGTGGTTGTGTGGAGAGATCTAGTACAGTTTTATTGCAAATGAGACTTCTTTAGACATACCCCTTCTCTGGAAATAAAACATTATAGGTGGGTGCAAATATGGTTTGACCCAAAAATAATTAGAACAATAGGTTTCTCAATGGTTTATTGTAGTATCAGGTGTACTTAATAACATATCAAAAGTTTACCAAAATCTGATCATTAGAAATGTCAAATTTCCAAGATGGCCGCCACCAGTTCCTTAAAAGCCCATTACTCCTTCATTATTTGCCCTACACAAGTAATTTTGGTGCCTAACCCCATGTTTTGGTGATCTAGGAATCCAATTAGCATATATAAATTATAGTCAAGTGATTTTAAGTACAATTATATATTAAAGCAATTGGTTATAATCATATTTAACAATGTAATTTGACATTTCTCCCTATTCTACATGCCACAATGCCCAGGATTGGTGAATTCATCAACAGTAGATATATCATATGTAATTCACATTCTGTTGAAGCTTTCAAGATTTATTTTGATACCAATAAGGAATAAATTAATTATTACTGGGTGGTACTGTGACATTTGTAAAAACATGGCTGCCAATGTGATAGACTGGCTATAAAGAATACATCACATGGATGCACCTGGGATGTATCATCAGTGTTGTAGCCTGGGGTCATAGGGTGTTTCGGGTCTCGCAACATACACCCTCGCCCAGGTGACCAAGCCGGGGTTGATCAAGCCCCAACTTACATCCCAGGTAGCTACCCACGGTCAGTCCTATAGGGAAAGACAGGGCCACTCAGTCCGCTTCTCCGGAAGTACTCTGCCTGAACACGGGGAGGCTCTGGCATGTGGAGGGACTAGGCTCTGTGGGTTGTCTCCTGGCCGGGCTCCTCCTTCGTCTCACCAGGTCCAGGACCTGAGCGCTGCGCCAGATCCGGTGCACCGCCCCGATCGAAACATTTCCTTCTGGCGTGATGGTTCCTTGGGTCGATACCACTAGATTGGGCCGTCTAATGGTATTAGCTCCACTTGCGGTTTGCTGGAATGGCCCTCCTAAAGGCCTCACCGTGGGTTTGTTGGGTTTCTTCCTCACGGAAGACACAGCCTGGGGCGCTAACCCATACTGCTCCCGGTATATAATACAAATCTATACAATGGTTAGCTTGATGTGCAACATTGTTTTCTCACTCAACAGTAAACAAACCAACATACAGTATAAGTGTATACAGGGTATCTGCACATTTCTAAAGTTACAATTGAATTACTCTTAAGACTCAATATTCTCTCAAATATTAGGTAAGAAAGAGGCAAACATTGTGAAAATAGCCGATGTACAAGCTCACAACGCTACACTCAAAAAAAGGCAGGGGTGGTGGAGGAGTGTGACGCGGATAAGGTGCAGATGTGCTTGTCACAAACATCTCCTTATTCCTGAGACTAAGAGGAGAGGAGAGGGGAGAGGATGCTCTGAGCCATAATGATAAGTCACTGTGGGGCCCCTGGGAATATTAATGGTCAGCCACCACCGACTCTCCTGTGAGCCAGTCCGACATACACCCTTGTCTGCCTGACACACAGTCATGCACCACCACGTGGAGGTCTTACAACCACCACTATGGGGGGGGGGCGACCCTCCTCACGAACGCCTATGCCCACTCATGAGTGCCTATCTCGGGCATAGGAGCCAGCCAGACCCGCCAGGAGGTCCATTTGGGGCCAGCATACATACATATGTATATGACACAGTCTTGCAACATGTGGAGGTCTTACAACCACCACCACTGGGGACTGTCCTCACTACCTATGCTAACTCAAGAGAGCCTATCTCGGGAGTGCCTATCTCGGGAGCCAGCGTGGAGGTCCACTTGGGACCAGTGGGACTATCCAGTGAGCCAGGCGACATAGGGACACTTCTCTCAGCCTCACGCATTAGCTAAATTCCAATACCTTAATTTCTGCCTCCTCCTCACTCCGTCCTCCAGCGTGCCGTGACTTAGAAATCGTTTGTATCCCAAATGCTAATTTGCTTTTGGAGGATCTGAGAACGAGGAGAGCGCAGGCTCCCTAAGCCACTTGGAGTGAGATCTGGCAAAGATACAAGTTTATCTTTCATGTATCGTTTGCAAAACTGTCTTTGTTGAAATGGTGAATCATTTCTGTTGGAGGTTTTGCACGTCGGACATGGGGGACAGGAGAAGCTCAGGGTCTCCTTGGCTCCTAACTTTGCTCTTCTGCGCTCCAAGTGCCCAGGGAGCAATCCAGTGACCCCCATACTCCCCTCTACCCACCTGAGGGGAACCCTAGGCCCACTAAACTCTAGACCAGACCAACCCCCCATACTCCCCTGTCTAGGCACCCAGTAGATACTCGGTTCTGACAGCTCTACACTAACCTCCATAACCACCCCCACCCCTCTTTGCACACTCACACTGATTGCCTTCCTAATGTGTTAAAACATCTATTTAATGTTTTTCAAAATCTTGTGTCTACAAGATGACACTGCGCTTGTCCACGAGAAAAAATAATATTCTCGTGTATGTAGGGGAGGAGTTATCCAGTTGGGTAGGTAAGGGGAGGGGTGCAGAGAGATTGGTTCATAATGCAAGACATTTTTTTGGGGTGGGGTGTATAGTCAAAGATGAATTTAGTTTGGGCTGATCCACAGAGCTATCCAAAACCTTTCAAAATTGAAAACAATACTATCTATCAACTGACAATATTCTCTGCCACCACCTTCTGAATTACTGCAAATTGTGACTATTAGTTTTGTTGTGTTTAGAGGATATATAATATCTTGAAGCCTTGTTCCAGTAAAAAAGAAATATAAGTAGTTGGATTTTTATTATATAATTAGTTAAGCGGGTGACCATTTCAGAGTGTTTTAATAGAGTCACAAAATATTGGATTTCACAATGATCTAATTGTATCTCTGCAATTTGGTCCAGTGGATGGATTCCCAGGCCCCCAAAACATGGGATTAGACACAAAACGTACTTGTCTAGGATACATAATGAAGGAATTAAGCTATTTTAATGTTTTTTTGGCCATCTTGGACACCATCTTGAAAATAACACCTTAAAAGTGGTCAAACTTTGGTAAACTTTTACACCTAATACTACAAAAAGTATTGGAATAACACTTTACTTTTTGTACTTTATATATACCAAATAAAAGTCAAAATCTAATTAAAAGTCAAATTCCTTCTTACTGTAGAAACACACCAGACTTTTTTCGCACACACGCGCATATACGCACACGCACACACGCACTTTTAGATCCAGTCCTATTTTAAAGCCTGCGTATGCGGGACTCGCGTATCCGCGCGCCTGGTGTAGCCGCTATCATTGATATCAATTGGATCTAAACAAACGCACTCTACGCGCCACGCATACGCGCGCTTTGAAAAGTCTGGTGTAGATCGGCCGTCAGTTGGCATTGTTTAACCCTCCCTGAATATCTATTCTTGTGATTTTGGGGCAACATTTCAGGCAATGTTGAGGCAATTATGTATGTGAGCAAAGTACAGCACCATATTCAATCACACTCACACATGATTGCTGTGTGTGTTTCATAGTTTCATGTTTCATAGTGTGGAGAATTGCAGGCCTCAATCGAGAAGCATTACACAAATGGAATACTGTGATTAGGGGTATGTCTAAAGAAGTCTCATTTGCAATAAAACTGTACTAGATCTCTCCACACAACCACTGGTTATTGTTTAATAGCATCTTAGGATATGCAGCTTATTTGACATAAATGTATGTTTTTTTTCTAAATGAGGGAAAGTAGTCCTCACTACAAAAGTACAATTTCCGCCTAAACTAAAGGTATGTTTAAAGGACTATATTTCAGTATTTCTTTATGTAAATTACATTCTCTTTGGTGATGTAGGGTAGACACCTGGTTCATACCTCAGCAAATTTGATGAAGATAAGAGTGAGCATTCTCAAGTTATAGCATTTTTGGTCACCTTTGCCCTATTCGGATTTGCCTTTTTTAGAGATTGGGGTAGTTCTAAAGAATAGCCCAAAAACCTAATTTTGCCCCAAAATAAAATTTCACAACAATCCATTTAATTAATGGGAGACCCTAAAGATAAGAAAAAACATGGTTGTGTTTTGTTCTAACTCGGGTGGGGGTATCTCAAAATCTGAGGGCCTCTGCTACAGGACTAAATGCACCGTTGGCAATTCAAATCAGATTTCTGGCATCATTATGTAGATTAACAGTGATGTATTAATTCAACACTCAAAAGACTGTTCATATTATTCTGTTGCACTTGTTGCACTATGTTAAGTAAGTAAGCTTTTTGTCGGTACCAGCCGAGCAAAGAGGAGGCGTATACAGTACCAGGTGCTAGACCAGGGAGATGGATCAATGACTGTCAGCTCCCAGTAATAAATGCACATATTTAACACAGGCTGTGCTACTCATGCGCTGAGTTGTTGAAGTCAGAACCTTGCAATTCAAAGGTGAGCGCTCTACCGACTGACGTACCCGGGCACACAAATTAGTATGTTAACATGGTCTAAATCAGCACAGAAATGCATGCTAATGTACTAATTCGTCAGAAACTCTTACAGACTGTCACCATTATTTATATAACAAATTGTCATATCGTCATACTAAACTGCCAAATCGTATTAAACTCAGGGATTACATCATAATCCCTGAGTTTAAATGCAGGGATTACATCATAAAATGCATTAAGCATTTAAACGCTATACTTGGTTGACCGGAGACCTGCAGGGCAGTGGGCACTACACTATACCCCCTTCTGTTTTCACATCGCAACACAAAGCATTGTGAACTTGTAGATCGGCTATTTTCAGTGAATATTTACCCCAGAATAGGGACTTTTTTTGTGGTGAATTTCTTCGTCACTACAGAGACGTCAGTTAAATATCTAATATGCTAAACGTGAATGTAAGAGATGCCTGTTAGGCCTGGGTCTGTTTTGGTCTAGAACATGTTGTACAATCTTGCTGCAATCTTGCAACAAAGGTAAGACAAAGATAATATACATGGCTTTGTTAAAATGGTTGGGAAGACACGCGCGCGCGCACACACACACACACACACACACACACACACACACACACACACACACACACACACACACACACACACACACACACACACACACACACACACACACACACACACACACACACACACACAAAACTGTCAAGTGTTTGGTTACAGTAGTTGTGATTCCTCCAGAGTGTTCATGTGTCAGAGTGTGAGAGAGGTGAAGAGAAGGCATGACAAGTTTGACAGTGATGTGAGCGTGCATTCACCCTGGGTTTAGGTCTGCTACAGAGTGTGTGTGTGTGTGTGTGTGTGTGTGTGTGTGTGTGTGTGTGTGCGTGCGTGCGTGCGTGCGTGCGTGCGTGCGTGTGTGTGAGAGAGGGGGGTCTGTATCCACAAACCTCACACGTATGCATCCGTGCATGTCGTCATGGATTGACATGTTGTCATCCCACTTCTCTCCTTTCACCATCAGTAACTCAGGTTGTTCCATGAAGCCGAGATGCTTCTCCTTTCTGGAGCAGACATACTCATAATCAGAAATACGCCTCCATAGCGTGTATGCACATTCCCGACCAGGAACATGCCTCCATGTTAGATTCGGCGCAGGCATGCAGGCTAAAAACCTGTTTTAACCGGTGTTTCAATCCATCAATAATTTTTTTCCAGAATGTCAGAAATACAGACATCTGTAGCTTAACATAGCTTTATAGTATTGATACGCAGAGATGTCCACGAGTCTCTGAGCTCGAGTCCGAGTCAAGTCTCAAGTCTTTGAGGCTCGAGTCGAGTCAAGTCTCAAGTCTTTGAGGGTCAAGTCCAAGTCAAGTCTCAAGTCTTTGAGGGTCGAGTCCGAGTCAAGTCTCAAGTCTTTGAGGGTCGAGTCCGAGTCAAGTCTCGAGTCTTTGAGGGTCGAGTCCGAGTGAAGTCTCGAGTCTTGTCAAGTCTCAAGTCTTTAAAAAAAAAAAAAAAAATTGGGGGGGGGGATTTTATTCTTAATTTATTTAATTATGTATTTATATGATGTAGCCTAAGGCTGAAATACAGTTATTATGGTCCACAAACCCAACCCGAAATGAGAAATGCACAGAATTAATGTTTTTCAAAATAGTAGGATTCATTCATTTAGGCTCCTTTGCGTCTTATAGCGCAGCTATCACACACACACACACACACACACACACACACACACACACACACACACACCACACACCACACACCACACACCACACACACACACAAGGCGGCTTTCCATATGCATGGCCTCACCCTACCCCACACCACACCGTCCATTTGTGACTCGGTTTCCACTACAATGAAGTGGGTAGAGTGGTGTGTAAGTGGTACTAAACTGGTGCCTAAAAAGTACCCAGTCCTGGGTAGGTCTGAGCTAGGCCAAACGGGGCCAAACACTTCATAATGACTGATCACTCACCGACTTTTTATTTAGAACAGGATATAGTTGTAAAACATTATAATACTTTATAGATTATTATAATCGCAGTTAAAATATATTCTAGTGTGTTATAATTATCAGAGTTGTAAAACATTATAATAATTTATAGTGTATTATAATCACAGTTATAATCTATTATAGTGTATTATGATTATCATAGTTGTAAAACATTATACTACTTTATAGTGTATTATGATCACAGTTGTAATCTATTATAGTGTTATAATTATCATAGTTGTAAAACATTATACTACTTTATAGTGTATTATGATCACAGTTGTAATCTATTATAGTGTTATAATTATCATAGTTGTAATAAATTATAATAATTTATATTGTATTATAATCAGTTATAATCCATTATAGTGTATTATAATTAGCATAGTTGTAATACATTATAATTTATATTGTATTATAATCACAGTTATAAGGATCCATTTGGTTCATACCGAACCAAATGGTTCACCCTCACGTGCACAGGTGATTTGCATTTGTATACAGGACAGTTGGCCACTCATTTACATTACATTGTTAGACAAAAAGCAATGACCTCCATCTATGTTTACATTACAAATGAGTGTCAATGGCCGGAGTCTGCTACTCATACCTGTGGATTTGAGAGGGGGTACTTTTGTGTAATGGAAACGGAAGATATTTTGATGCGGTGTGGTGTGGTGTGGTGTAGTGTGGTGTGGTGTGGTGCTTAAGCTGCAGTGGAAAGGGGGCTACACACACACACACACACACACACAAACACGAAGGCATAGATGTAAAAGTATAGACAGGTCATAATAAATCACATTAGATTCACAGATTAGAGATTTTATGTATTTTCCCCACAATTTATTTTCATTCAAATGAAATGTGATTGAACTTGCACTAATAATGACTTTAGTTGATTTTTCACTCTTTAAAATATAGTATTTCTTAATTATTACTAATTACAGCTTGTAGATTGGCTATTTTCACGATTTTAAATTGTTTTTAAATAATAATAAAAAAGGAACATACAAGATTTCCACCCGACAGCGATAATATATAGCCAATATATGGTTCTGTATCAGTATATGAGTCAGTTTTTGCAGATTTCATTCTAATTGGCTACTATGCCTGCATATGAATTTCATGGGCCTGGGTAGGTCACCCTGGCTTGGCGGAGATATGCCCTGTTGCGCACACTCCGCACAGCAGTCCAACAGCAGAGCAGGTGAAAGCAATTCACTTAAACGAGGGCTGTGTTGCGCACCAAAAAACGGACTAAAACTGTCACATTCTAGCTGCTGAAATAAACTTCCCATTTAGATCATTGTTGACAAACGAACAGAACATGGATGTGGAAAGCATCTTGAATCACAGCAGGCGAGCAGCGTCAGGTTAGGCGAGCTGAGCAGTGGCGTCTTATCTTCTCAGCAGTGGCGTGATATCTCTGTGTCTCCTCAGCTTTCAGGTGAATGAAATGGTGTTGCCTGAGACTCTATTTATGCTATGTTTGACAACGTAAGAGAGGCCATGGTCATGGTCCTCTGTATGCTAATGACCGTGGCCGTGGCTTCACCTTGGCCATGTTTGGTTACGTTGATGAGCACCACGCAGCAGTTTGACTTAAGCCGGTTGGAAGCCGGCTCGCGCAGCGCGCCCCGAGGGGAAAGGGAGGAGACAGGGGAGTGGACGTTTTCGGGGCATTTCATTCATTACTGCGTCCAAAAAAAAACATAAAATAAAGATTGTCCACGAGTCTTTGAGGCTCGAGTCGAGTCAAGTCTCAAGTCTTTGAGGGGCGAGTCAGAGTCGAGTCGAGTCTCATTTTTGGCGACTCGAGTGCGACTCGAGTCCGAGTCCCTAACTCGAGTCCCCATCTCTGTTGATACGATACAGAAAAAGCGTCATTCAGGTGTAACGTGTATTTCGTTAGGGATCGACCATGTGTGTGATTTTTCTTTCTACTACTTTTCATCATACTTGTTCAAAGCAATAGATGAAAGTTGCGAGTTGCTGTTTCGTACTCCAAAATTTATATATTGAAGCAAATTAACAAGTAGCGTAACCATTAACTTTTTATAATGCAGTAAGTAGTACTTTAGCAAATTATTATTTTAAAGTAACATTCCTGTAACGGGTCGCTGTTACTAGACCTAATTAATATTCAAACACAGCTCTGCATAGGTATTGTATAGGCTAAATGCATTTATTGAAGTTATGACGCTGAGCTCTCTGTGTGTTTCTCTCTAAAGGTGCGGAGGTACCGATCTCACCATACACCTACAAATTAACAGATAAGGTACATTAGTTTTAGGACTACACAGTAGTAGCATTACTTTTGAATTGACAAGTATAATGGTAAGACTTGTGAAGAGAGTTGTAAAGGGAATGTAAATCTCTGATGTCTAAACTTACCTCCTTTCTCCTCCCCCTTCCCAAGGTGGTGTTCGGGCCAAAGAGTTCCCTCCGGGGACACGCACCCTGTTCATTAGTTCCGAGAGGGTGACACCAAGTGGGAAGTGGATAGAGGGGAGATAGGCGTCGACTGTAATTAATGTAATCATGTATGTTGGGTGTGTATAAGTAGTAGGCTAAGTGGTAACTGTAAATATGTATTGAGGGTGCATATACATGGGGTAGTGCTTTAGGTAAAATTGTATTGTGTGTTTATAGGTGTAGGAATATTTTGGAGGTACCTGGGGAATGGTATGGCCTAGCCAGGTAATAGGGACCCACCAATATATAAGGGAGTCAGTCTGTGTATGGCAGATGAGATGACATGGTTGGACACAATATTGTCAAATGAATTGTAACAAAAAAAGTGATTAAAAATAAAGACTTCATGATTGAGGTCGCCACTGGACTGGTCTCCACTGATTTGCTGCCTTGGTCTCTCGGGCAATCTTACATTGCCCAACACTGCTTATGATGCAAACTTAATGTACCGTATTTTCAAAGACTGTAGTCTTCTACCATGCATTCCATCATTTCCATACGTTTATAATTTCTGCAGAACAAGAATCAATATATTCACTCATGAGCACATGATGAGCGAACCTGATGAAGCCTGGAGGCTGAATCCATTATTTGTTCCACGACATTGATTGTTCCAATAAAGAAACATTAAAATATATTAAAATAATGAAATGGGTCTGAAGCTGTTCTGTCAATAATTCATCATTAAATGATTAAATGGATTATTAAACCGGCTCCAAGCAGCACCTGAACAAAGCACTATACTGCTGATTATATACAGCATTGTTCTGTCGGCTCTACAAGAATTTATATTATATGTATAATTAAACGAGCAGCGGTCTGAGAAAAGTATATCTAAGATACCATCTTGTCCATGTCTCACAAAGTAGCCATGTTGCCATAGCTCTTATATTGCACCTTACGACGACACAATTACTTCAAAGCTTCGAAACTCTGTAAGATGTCATGGGATTTGAACCAGAATATACATATTTGAATATGTTTTTTGTTAGGTTTTTATTAAAAAATAAAAGGTTGCAGATCTGCCTCCCTCTGATACAACGTGACAAGTTTGAGTTTTCTTCTCCTCCTCCCTTCATCTCATCCATCCAGGCATGCAGTCTATAATTATACTACTGTACATCTCTTTATTAATTTGTTGTTTTTATTTATAGTGTGAGGCTGCAACTCATGTGTAATGTAATTTCGGCTGATAGGCTAAAGTGCCACACAAGCGCGATTACCGCCCGGAGCACCGAGCTTGTGAGGACCAGCCAAAAGTTCCTCACAATATCCATGTATCAGATTCTATTATACCTCATGTGAGGATGTTTGACCCTGCTTCTGGCTCAGTGTGTCTGTGTGTCTGTGTGTGTCTGTCACATAAAATGTGAACATTTGTATGCAGCGTTGCCAGATTTTGTGAGAGAAATAAGCAACTAGGTCTAGGAAAACAAGACCAAAAGGACCGACTATTATAGGCCACATGAGCACTTTAAATCTATATAATGTATACATCAGCCATTTGAAAATAGCCTATCTACAAGCTTGTACATCAGCTTTTTGAAAAATAAATTTAAGTAAAATGCGGAATATGGAATATTTATACCTCAGATGAGGGTTAGGGACAAATACATAATAATTTGGGGGTCCATGACATGAAATTATTTGAGAACCACTGGTTGAAACAAGCACAAATAAGCAACTACACTTTTAGAAACAAGCCCAAATAACCGCAACCCGCAACTACCAATATTTGCAAGCAACTTTACTGAAAAAGAAGCCCAAAGTCGGTTATAATAAGCGGACATGGCAAGACTGGTTGTACGTCTCCTTCCAGGTCCAGCTCCCTCCCCACCCGCCTCGTTACAACAGTGCAGCGAGTGACCGATTGAGCACCGAGGCAATCAATCAGCCACTCACTGCCTGGCCTGAGGCTGCAGGCTCATTCAGCTCCTGGCAGCTAGGCAGAGCATTGGGCTCCCTGTGCTCTCGAGCCAACTTAGTTGTTTGTACCTCAAGGTAGGCTACATTATAGTGCATTACCTGTAGTGAGAGGTGACTGTGAATCTCTTTAGGTGTGTGAGCTCATGCGTGCACACTTTGTTCTTTTTTTGTTTTTGAGTGGTGCCAACCACTCCTACATTTGACCGTGTGTGTGTGTGTGTGTGTGTCTGTCTGTCTGTCCGTCAGTCCGTCCGTATGTTTGCGGACGGCCTCAACATGTTTGTGTCTGGCCTCAACAGCTGCAGCTGATTGCAACACAAAGATGCAACCAGTTACACAAATTAAACACAAACAGGAGTGCAACACATGCGCATAATGAACTCATCAATGGCACCACTCACTTCACACTGTGTGTGATTTTTTTTGTTACTTTTTGGCTTTTTCTTTGTCGTTAGGCTATTTGTTTTAGCATTCAGAGCATATTTGTATCATTGGTTTGATTATTTGATTAAAAAAAATATCCTTTCACCTCGACTTTTAAAATGTTACATATTCCAACCCCTAGAACATCTTAGGGTCATAGCAGGCCCTCACAAGTATAGTAACACACACACACACATGCACGCACGCGCACACACACACACACACACACACACACACACACGCACACGCACACACGCACACGCCCCCCCCACACACACACACACACACACACACACACACACACACACACACACACACACACACACACACACACACACACACACACACACACACACACACACACACACACACACACACACACACACACACACACACACACACACACACACACACACACACACACACACACACACACACACACACACACACACACACACCAGGGCAGTGGATGTAGTACTATGCTGCTTCAGTATGAAGTGAGCAAGCCAAATGTGTCTCAAGGTGAAGTCACTCTGGAGGCTCGTTAAGACAAATGCTCTCTCATCAATCAGCTCTCACTTCTGCTGGACAGCGTGCACAGAGGAGGAAGTCACACGTGCACACCCTCGATATGCACACGCACGGACACGCACACACACACACGCACACACACACACACACACACACACACACGTACACACAGTGAGCACACCACTGAGAAGCATGCATTATAAATATACCTATGAATACATTTCAAGCTGAATGCATTCTTCATTGGCTGCAAGTTTTATTTTTTTTCTCAGCATGACAGCACTTTAATGTTTGATCAGACCTCCTTTCCGCCTCTCTCTCTCTCTCTCTCTCTCTCTCTCTCTCTCTCTCTCTCTCTCTCTCTCTCTCTCTCTCTCTGTCTCTCCGCTGTCTGGTCACCTCCTTTTCTCACTCTGTTCTCTCATGTTATTTATCTTGTATGAGAAGTGTAAGTGTCTCTAAAAACAGCATTTTAGCACGACAGACAGATTGCAGACAGAGAGAAAAACACAAGTCAGTGTTTCATTTGTTTCACTTTGAAACCCATTTTGAACAGATAAAAACAACCTGTTGCTAATACCTTTGGCCACTGCTTTGTGAGTAAAAGCCCCAGTAATGTTGGGTATCAGTGGCCACTTTGGACACAAATAACATGGCAGACAACTTTGCCTTCATTACCCAAGATTCTCTGCGTCCTTGCTCAGTTGCGATAGTGTTGTGACGCTCTATGTTTGAATCTTTTGTCTGAATGGGCGTTGCTTTGCAGGAACAAGCATTGAATGAAGCTTTGGTGAGCTCCATGCCCGTGCCTGTCTGCTCGTGCACTGCGCAGAGCACGTTCATGGAATTTACACAGACACACTTGGCTCATGTTTATACATGATATAAGGTGAGTTACGTTTGTTTGTTCTGAGTCTATACATTTATGGAAGGATGTTTGTTATTGCTTAGAAATTAAACTTTTGTGGGACATAATATGCTATAGTTGTTAAAAAGTTACATAGTGGAGCTTTAAATGCCTTGTCCAGATGTACATTAAAAGTAATTATTAAGGAAAGGGAGAACACTTTTTCTTTAACATCCTCCTCATTCTGCCTTGCACGTAGAGGTGTTTGGTATGTCAGTAAATGTTACCGTGCACATTCAGGGCACAGGTATTTGGTGTTACACTAAATATTACCGTGCACATAGAGGGTGCAGTTAGGTTGTCAGAAACTACTATTTATGTATTAACTTTAGAATACATAAATACATTTCTTCTGTACATTTCCGGTGTCTGTGTCACAGACACTTGTGACAAAAAATTGTGTTTAGAAAAGTTGTCAAAAAACACATTGATGTATCAAAAATAACATTTGTTGAAATCAAAAAGTTAAACAGGATGACTTTAAACGAGCCATAGATGGCCATGAAATCTCATTAAAATTAGCTTCATGTAACTACAGTCATTTGCATTATCAGCAGCACACCCAAACCTAATTCTGAATCCACCTTCTGTGCCTTGTCAGCTGGTTACAAGAGCCAATTTATTTCATTCACAATTAAACCAAATGACGATTCATTTTAGATTATCACTAAATAAAGATTGATAAAGACTGTTTCTGACATTTTATCAGAATATTCTGCCTGACTGCTTGTCTCATTCTGTCAGTCGCCTTGTCTCTCTCACTTTTTATCGTTGCTGTTGGGCAGAAATTTTGTATCTCCATATTTCAATATTTTCATAAATCAATGCCCTACTTCATCACACAGAGTGTTGCTACACGGCCCGTTGTGAGCTTGTATATCGGCTATTTTCACTATTTTATATTATTTCTAATATTTGGATATACAATATTTATAGATATATCTATACATTCCACAAATCTGTGTGTGTGTGTGTGTGTGTGTCCTTTGTGTATCTTGAGAACAGTTTGCTGACATCCCAGAGGCATTGCTGAGAAGTCGGTCGTATACTGTATGTGGTTCTCTAGAGTCAATGCGAAGGTGGGTGTCACATCACCTGCGAATGACAGGCACATGGTTACTGCACTCCACGACCACACAACATCAACACAGCTACATAGTAACACACCAAAACACTAACACATCTTTCTACACACTATCGACGCAACTACACAACACAACATCACAACATCAACACAAACGCAAACACACAACATCAACACAACTACAGCGAACAGCACACAACACCAACACAACTACACAGCATCGGCACATCCAAGACATTTACACGCTGTGGAGTCTCGCTACGAGACCGCCTGGCAGGTAAGCGCCTCACCATGGGGAGACAGTGGAGGAGAGGCAGAGAGAAGACCAAGAGACAGCGCTGCAACCTAGGCTGCGTCATCGAGGGGCGGTACCTGCCACTCTACCTCCTCGATCAGCCCCAACTCAGCGCACCTGTGTGACAGGCCGGGCGTTGGCTACAAACACTCTCTGCTCTCTCTCTCTCACTAGTTTCTGACTCTCCCTGGTGAACGGACGGGCGCCAGGCGGTAAGACAATACTCCACTATTTCCCTTCCAAAGCTCTGTGTTTGCTAAGTGAAATGTCCGCTAAAGTTATGGCTCTTATGTTATAGGCACCGTATGGAACTTATGCAAAAGCCTGTAACGTGAAGAGTGAAAGAGGCCTACAGCCCGGGGACAGGTCTGCCCCGAAATAGAAGAGACCTACCGTGTAAACAATGCCCTCTGGGCCAGAGGTGTGAGCTGGAGCTTCACTGCCCCCCCCCCCCCCCCCCCTCTTTGAACTTGTGTCGCACTCTGCTATATCATTGATGTCTGAACCAAGCCCCGATCCTGGGAAGAACCTTTGTTGATCATCATACACCGTGCTAGATACTCACCATTGATATTATTTAAACGTTATGCAGTAGCATCGGCACATCCAAGACATTTACACTCATGTTTTTTTTGAATAAAAACCCATGAGTTGGGCTTGTACCACCACTGTCTGACTCTTGGCTTTGATCGATACCCCACGACGCGTATGACATGCATGTATGCAGGCCTGCACTAGTCCTTATATTACGTATTATTACACAACATTCTCTCCCTTTCTCTATCCCATATTGTCTGTCTGTCTGTCTGTCTGTCTGACTTTCTGTCTGTCTGTCTGTCTGTGCGTGCGTGCGTGCGTGCGTGCGTGCGTGCATGCGTACGTGCGTGCGTGCATGCGTGCGTGCCTTCTCTCTCTCTCTCCCTCCTCTCTCTCTCCTCTCTCTCTCTCATATCGATATAACGTCGCCAGCAAATGAAAAAGCAAAAAACACTTTGCCTTCATGTACGGTTTTCCTTCATGTACTGTAACATACAGTATAACTCTAGAATCGGTGAATTACAATCAAACTTTTGTCTTTGGTGTAGTCAACAACACAAACACACAAACCCAACTGAAAGCTTGAAAATGACTTGTCTTCTCTTCTCTTTCATCCCAGAGGGAGGAGAGAGGGATAATTTATTCCCTTTCATGGATGAAAATAACATGTTATTCCTTTTCTTATGTCACGCTGAAACGAGAAAAGTAATCCCAAGAGAGGGTTTTAAGTGTGCGTGTGTGTGTGTGTGTGTGTGTGTGTGTGTGTGTGTGTGTGTGTGTGTGTGTGTGCATATTTTTTATGGTGTACGGTATGTGTGCATGCTGTATACGGTATTAACTGTAATCTAGCTTGTAGATTGGCTATTTTCACGTGACATATCGAACACATTTTTATTACATTTTTCGTTCAAAATATAATGTTTTTCAGCATATTCCCAAACACAATCTACAACATTTTGGAATTTACTAGTTCTGTTGAGTAGAACTGATCACAGTGACACAGACAGGTGCCTCAAGTTCAATTATGTAAGCAAAGAGCAACACTTCACATCCCCTTCACCCGAGATTTCCCCCCTGTTGGACCAGGGATTCGTACAACAATAACATTAACCCATTAAGACCTGATGCCGATTCTACAAATGTCTTCTAAATCCTAAAAGTTTTCTGAAAAAAACTTGCTATAATATCAGTGGTGCTCAAAACTTAGAGCTTTCTTTCAAAATGATATATTTGGCCGCAGACAGACTCAAAACATTTTGTTCCAGGGACCCCCAGAGGCAAGGTTTTGAGTAAAAAAAATTGCCTTTAAAAAATATAATCTCTTCAGGTTGCTGCTGCTATGATTTATGATAGGAAGTATCATCTTAAAGAGTAGAGACCTGCAAAATCCTCACAGACAGAAAACTGTAGCTTCATCAAATCTAACTCCAGGCTTTCACTTTAAAATTTCACTTTAAATCTGGGATCAGCACGAGCTCCAACAGAGAGAGAGAGAGAGAGAGAGAGAGAGAGAGAGAGAGAGAGAGAGAGAGAGAGAGAGAGAGAGAGAGAGAGATAACTTTTACAAGACATTATGTTAGGTCAAACGTCCAGTCCAAAACAAATAACTACATACTGCCAAAATACACAGTGAAAAAATGGTCTTTAGTCTGAACTAAGACCAGATGTTTCGGCACTTCATGCTATCTTCAGTCCTCTTTAAGCTAACTCTCCACCAGACCGACTTTGGGCCAACTTGGCGTCGGGAAGCGTTCGATATAGTCGTCCAGTCGGTTAGGGGTCCGTCGGGACCTTTTCGGCCGACCCAGAGCCGACCGAACATGTTCAGTTCTTTGGCCGACTGGAGTAGCCACGCAGCAGAGAAGAAGTGTGACAACAACAGCGCTCGGTGTTGCCAGATTCTGTGAGAGAAACAAGCGACCAAGTCTACGAAAACCTACATTCACTGTTTCTCGTTGTCTCTCCCAGAGAGAGAGATTGATTGATTTGACCTACTTTTGCGCTGTGGTGATGTAATTTATTGGGAGCAGGTGTGTAAGATTCCATTAGTATAAACATTTTAATTGGCTTTCATATACTCTTAATATATTTTTTTCAAATTAGATTTGGCCTTATAGATCGAAATGTGCTCAGTTTTGGCTATTTTCTGGGTGTTAATTTCAATAAATTAATTAATGTATTTATTTTTGATTATTCGAATAACCAACTAATCTCCAGCACCACTGGAATGATTGGCATGAAACTTTGAATACAAACTCTGAACTCCACCCCACGTTTTTCAAATCAAGTGGCACTATTATTTCATGTATTGGCGCATAGCTCTTGAACCGTATGTCATACAGTAAAAAACAAAAACTATATATCAAATATAATATGGGCATAGGGACACTTCAATAAACATGGAACACCCTTTTAGGGAATTGTAATTGCTGTTTAATTTTTTTGATACCTTCAAAACCGTCTTTGACCCTCATATAATAATTTACAATGACCTGACCACAGTCCACAGACACACATTTGACCTATAAGACTTTAATGGCCGACTTTTTCTACTGCGTGCACACACGCGTGCGTGTGTGAAAGAGACAAGTCACATATATGCATAATAGACTTGTGAGATAGTGAGAGAGAATGGCTGAAAGGGCCAGAGAGAGAGAGGGAGAGAGAGAGAGAGAGAGAGAGAGAGAGAGAGAGAGAGAGAGAGAGAGAGAGAGAGAGAGAGAGAGAGAGAGAGAGAGAGAGAGAGAGAGAGCGAGCTCGGGGACTGTGTACACAAACACAAGCACAGCCACCAGACGGAAAACAAGCGGGACTAAACCAAATGATAAGAAAACAAAAAGAAAGCTATCTTACACACTGGAAAATATCTACTCAAAATGTAAAATGGAATGAAAATTTAGCTCTAAACAGAGCATACGCTGTGGTAGAATACTATGAGCACTGTCACTGATCCAAAACGAAGGAAAACGTTGACTATGTACAGACCCAGTGAACACAGCTTTGCGATCGAGAAAGGCCGCCATAGGCAGACCTTTCTCCCAAGAGAAGACAGTACTCTGCACCCACTGCACACACAATGAGGTAGAAAACTGAGCTATACTTCCTAACCACTTGAAAACATGACTAATGACAACAACAAAAAACTCCAATGTTGGGTGAAATACAACAATGTGCAAACACAGCAGCAAGATTTGTGAGCTGTTGTGACAGGAGAAGGATGTCTAATGGAATACAACCACCTTAAGGACTACAAATCATTGTGTGCATCCCTGCACTGTTTACACCAAATGACCTCGGTAGAAATACTGTTCATAAAACACAGCAACTAACTTGAATTACATTTGAATAAATTGCTCCCATTTGTCGCGAAGGCTTTATACCAAGTGAATGCAAAACATTGAAATACTGCTGTATTTCAAAAGTTTATACCAAGCTAACCTTGGATGTATAACTATTTGTGACAGAAAATTCACAGTTTTTTATAGTTTCGTAAGATAGTCTTCCCTCAACCTTTCAATGTAGCACAGCTCTGTTTACACTTTTATTTCATGCCCATTTATATTCAATATTTATTTTCACATACATTGTTTTGTTTTGTTTTGATTGCTTTGTTCCAATGTAAACGTATGTTTTCTTATGCCAATCAAGCTCCTTTTAATTGAATTGAAATTGAGAGAGGAAGGTGTGTGGTTTGCTTTACTTTCCCAGTAGCCTGCAGTTCTAGTGCTGTGTCATCTCTCCATGTTCACTCAGCCATACAAGCGGCCTGCTGATTTACACATCACACACACACACACACACGCACACGCAGACACACACACACACGCACACGCAGACACACACACACACACACACACACACACACACACACACACACACACACACACACACACATACCAAGCTCAGAACATTCAGGTATGGATGTGCTCAATGTCTTTCATCTTTTCTCTACACTACTATTTATATACAAAGCATATTATATAATATAGAAAGAAGCCCATGCAATTTACAAATGATGATTGGAAACAGCTGTGCAGAGGGATTGTGGATATCATAATGTCTCTCTTTGTTATGTTGCTTATCATAGCAGATTTCAAATTCAGTCATTAAGACAAAAGTTTGCCAAATGTTGTACTTCATCCACGCAACATAGAGAGATTCTAGTATTCTAATTAGGCTATAGCTTTTCATCACCATTCGTTGCCAGTCGGTTTAGTCTGCCAGGAATCAAACCCACTCAGCTACGGTAGCCTGTCTCTACCCACTCAGCTACGGTAGCCTTGTTTAAGCCTGCTGATGAGCATAACGTTTTGCCTTCTGTCATGCCCCATGTCCTTGTTTAGGAAATGTCACAATACTGAAATTAAATGCTGTCAAAATGCCATGTCATATTGTCTTTAAAAAGTGGACATGCATTAATTAATAGCGTGGCAATTTAAATTAATCTTGATAAGCCTAGATATTTTTTTCACATGTGCAGTGGACACTTGCCTACCTCAGAACAGTGTATTCAAATAATGATCATAGAATAATGTCAACAAACATGAACCCTAACAACAGCGTCCCTTTTCTGGGCTAGAAAAAAAGTGCCCTTTGGTCCCCCCCACACCCCCATACGTCCCCCATAAGTGTGTGTACACTTTTTCTTCAACTTTGCACCACTCAGATAAAAATGGGCCCATTACCTAATTGATGCACAAGACTGGGCTATAAGCTGGCTGATTGACTGTTGTTTGGCTATAGGAGCAGGCTGGCATTGAACAGCAGTCATCCTGACAAACAGCGAGATGGATATATCATCAATACAAGAGCCATATTGATCCAATGTGGGTGTCAAAAAATCTAGTTTCTTTCCCCAGACATGGGTGCCCAGACTTTCTGGGAGGTTTTGATCAATGTGTCACTGTTCTCAGAATGTTAGCTTGCCAGAGAAAGTTTTGTCCTTCTGTTTGTTTATTTAAGCCCCGCCAGCGGTGGAGCTCTAATTTTGAGCTGCACCTTCTTGTGCAGAGTTCCTCTGCCAATATTCCTGCCAGTCCCCTATACTACTGACTCATTCAAAATGAGCAGAGAGAGAGAGAGATGGAGTAGAGGAGATACAGTGTTGTAGGAGGATAGCAGTGATGGAAGGAATACTCACATGTTTTACTTGAGTAAAATTATCAATACCGCAATGTAAAAAATACTCTGTTAAAGTTCCTTATTCAAAATTTACTTGAGTAAAAGTTCAAAAGTGTTGGCATCAAAATGTACTTAAAGTATTAAAATGAAAAGTAGTCATTATGCAGAAATGTCTGCATTTCAAGTTTTCAAAATGTATAAAAATCTTTTGAAAAAAGCAGATCTACAAGCTCACAATGTAAAAACTAAATGTTTGTCTCTGAGATGCAGTGGAGTTGAAGTATATATTGTATTGTATTGTAATTATTGACAGTAAAGTAAAAAATACCTCAAAATTGTGCTCAAGTACTTTACTTGAGTACTAAGTTACTTTACACCACTGTCTGGAGGGTGTATTTGTAGGGCTAAGAATCCCTGATTTGGATTCCAGAGAAATATTCCTGCCTTTAAAGTACATCAATGTCTCTGCTTGACGGTACAGTTAACTCACTGCTAGTGCTATACTGCTGAGGTACTGATTCTCCACATCCGCACGGGCAAAACGACAACATCTGAGGCTTCGTTATAATTTACTCTGGGTTTTTTATATCTCTGCTAGGCTTTGAGACTGATGCGCAGCACTATCGTTACCCGAGAGTAATGGCAGCGATCATTACAAATATTGCAGATATTGAGATGAAGGATAAAACATGTAGGCTATTGTACAACAACCGCTGCGTTCTTTCAGATCGAACGTAACGTGACAGAGGCGCTAATGTGCTGTGCAGATTTTACAAGCATGAAACAAAATGCAGACATCCTCGGGGGAAAACATTAATTTAATGCTGCCATGATGTGTGGCTATGGAAGAGCACAGAATGCGTTTTTAACACAATGATTGATGCCCTGCGTGCTCACCAGGGATTCACAAGTTAAAAATACACAAAAGAGATCTCGGCTTTAAAAGGGACGAATCACAATTATGCAAGGTGAGCTTGAGGATTGGCTATTTTCAGCAAAGAGGCTTGGCCTAGAGGGAAATACTAGCAGATCTAGTATAAAGGCCCCGGGGGACACCAGTCAACTATAAGGGTTTAAGTGGTTAAAGCCGGATTGTACGCGAGTTGTGCCGTGCGCTGGTGTGTCATGCAACGAAAATGTGTCACGGTGCGACACATTTTCCCACGCTATTGTCTATTACATACATGGGCAAGTATTAAAATTGTATTGTCTTTTTTATGTCCAATGTATTAGTATTTAAGTTCATAAAGTTAACAAGTATAACTAAACGCATTTGAAATTAAATACAAATTTTACTTAGGCCTATCAGGATTCCAATTAAAAAAGAGCCAACAATAATTCAGGATTCCCAAAAATATATGTAGCAAAAATAGCAGATCTAGTGCGACACGTTTTGAGCTTGTAGAAAAAATGCCATTAAAAAAAGGTTCTTAAAAGTTATTAGTCTTGCACTGCTGCCTGGTGTTAAAGCACTCTCTGTAGTTGTTCTTGCATGCAAGCTACACAGTCCACAGAAATTGCAAATGCATCCACTGCACCTATACTACATTGACGATGGTAGTTACAACGGGGCAGTTTAACGTCATGCCCAGGGGACACACACACACCTGGTGTGTGTGTGTGTGTGTGTGTGTGTGTGTGTGTGTGTGTGTGTGTGTGTGTGTGCGTGTCTACGTGGGTGTATTTGTTAGTTGTTGTTGTTTGTTTGTTTGTTTGCATGCGTGTGGGTTGAGTCATTAATGCCGTACCATGTAAATGTGGTTGAGTGTTTTGTTATGCTTTCTTTACATGTGTACAGTAGGTGGAAGGTTAGGGAGACTGTATATTTTGCTTCTTTGGTGCACTTAGCTGTTTTGAACCACATTGAGTTTGCAGCTGCATGAAATGTACCATACAAATATTTGACTTGACTTGTCTTGTTTGCTTCCTTCCCTCTGTGGTGCAGGTTGGACCCACACTCAGCATTTAATGGCCCCGCTTCTTCTAAACGACAGAAAGCTATCTTTCTCCACCTATCAAAGAAAAGGTAGACTGTAAGCTATACAATTACAGGTACTGTAGACACCCAGAGATGTCCAAGTGAGCTGGTCTCCTGTCTTTATACTTCCTGTGTCTCTCCAGACCTACGGTAGGATTTCAATATTGAAGCATGTAATATTGAAGCATGTATGATATATATATATATATATATATATATATATATATATATATATATAAAATTGGGCCTTGGGTGTCAATTTCTTACTGATTGGAGACGACAACCTGTCTATTATCTACTCAACCAATACAAATTCATTGTGCTGCTAAATCATGTGTGTGATGTGTGCTGTTGGACACTGCACCTCTATATCTTAGAGGTGTAGAATCGAGAGTGTGTCCCCCAACAGTGGAAAGATGCCAACATTGTGACCATCTACAAAAACAAAGGAGACAAATCCATCTGCTCCGACAGTAGGGGTATCTCTTTGTTGGCCATTGCTGGAAAAGTCCTGGCCAAGGCCATGCTCCGCAGACTCACATCAACAATAGCCGAACGGTTCACACCAGGGTCACACCGTTGAAGTTTATTTCTCCCTCATGGCAAAGGTTATTATGTGTAAGTAGTAAGTACCTGTCTATGCTGTTCTACTCTATGCACCTGGCTTGTGAAACCTTCTCCCAAAAACAATCCAAATTATTTGACATATTACAACTTTTTTACGCAAATAGTTACTTTTCCTAGTAACTAGTTACTTTTACAATAGAGTAATTCAGTTACTAACTCAGTTACTTTTTTGGAGAAGTAACTAGTAACTATAACTAATTACTTTTTTAAAGTAACGTGCCCAACACTGCCTGGAACTGTCATTTGGGGTAAAACACACTGCTTCGCTGCAACTTGGTATAATGAGTTTAAGTGGATTGAATATAGCAAATCAAGGGATATGCTATCTTTTGCAAATACTGTAGACCTTTTCCTGGGATTCGTACTGAATATACATTCGTGAGAGATGGATAAAAAAAATTGGAAGCACACCAGATTGGCATGTACTAAACATGACACTTGCAGGCCACAAACAAAAGCTGATGGCATACAGAGAAAGCCATGCCCATGCCCCAAATAGCCGCCGGACTGTGTTAAACCAAATGCATGGAGATCCTGCTAATGTCGCATTTATTGAGCGAAACCGTAAACATGTGAAAGTGGTATGAGATATTGCGATGATGTGTGCCAAACTTGACATTCCTCTCAGTGGTCACAGAGAGACAGCAGAGTATCTAAATAGAGGAAACTTTTGGGAAATATTCAAGTTGATTTCAAAGTATGACCCTGAAGTTGAAAACAGGCTTCAGGAGTTGAATCGCAATGCTACACCGATGAGCCCCGAAATTCAGAATGAGCTACTGGAATGTGCAGCCTCATTATTAGTTCGAAAAATCAAGAAAGAAGTGCATGAGTCTAGCCATTATGCCATATTAGGAGATGAGTACAAAGACCAATCCAAACGTGAGCTAGTAGCTGTCTGTCTCTGTTGCATTCATAATGGGGTGATTAAGGAGAGGGCGATTGGATTTGCTGACACCGTTGATATGACTGCAGATGGCATATCAAACAAAATACTGGAAGTGTTGGGACCACTGGGGCTGGATCCATGTCGTTGTGTGGGCTTTTGTTTTGATGGTGCATCAGTGATGTCGGGAAACAGAGAGGGGGGGGGTCATGTTCTTTCAAAGGAAACCTTCCCACACGCTGTCTATGTACACTCGAACTCCCATCGATTGAACCTAGTGTTATGCACTGTTGCCAACGTGTCAGGAAATGTTTTTAACTCTGTCAATCAGCTGTATAGCTTCATGACTGCAGTTCGGAGACACACACGTTTCATGGAATTGCAAAAAGAAATGCACCTTTATCGTAGGGCAATAGAGCTGGAGAGAGCGGAGAGTGGAGATGTACGCTGGAGCTCGAAGTCAGGAGCTGTAAATAAAACACTGCAGCTACTCGACGTGATACTAGAGATTCTGGCTGAGTTTTTGGAAGAAAGTGGACAGACAAAGCTGGAAGCAGAGTCACTGCTGCAGCAAATTCAGACAAGGAAGTTTATCTTTTTGCTCGTGGCCTTGATTTGATACCATTGACTTTGCAACAAAAGGATTACAGAGATCTATCTACCTTGTGTGTCTCAGATCGATCTGATAAAATTAAAAGTTCAGAGAGAATACCGTGGTCAAATTACCTGAAATTGAGTTAATGAGCAAACATTATATCAGTGAGTCGGATGTCAAATTGTCACGGCAGAGAAAAATGCCGGCCAGACTCACTGACTCTGTGTTGACCACTTCATTGGGGAAAACCTCAAGTATAAAGAGCAACACGCAAAGACAAATGTGGAATGCTTAAAATGAAGTTGGAACAGATCAGAAGAATGAGTGACCTTTATTTTTTTCCTAAAAAAAAAACTGTTTTTTCCACTTTAAACAGGGGTCGATTGAACTGATTGATCTGCTTCATTATGCCATATTGCCTATGTCCTCAGCCTATCAGAATGCTTGTTACATTCCAAAAATGACTTAGGCAATTATGCTATGAGGCTAACTTATTTGACTTAGGCAGAAATGATTTTGAATGTAACAAGCATTCTGATGAGATCATAGGCAATAAGGCCGCATGAATCTGCAGTGTTAGCTACAGTAGGTAGAGTTAGGCAGCTATAAATAAAGGCTGATAAACATACATTTTGTTGCTTGTTTTTGCCTAAGTCAAAACGTTTTTTTTAAAGTAAATGTGTCATTTCTTCTTTCCTGAAAACCGTCAAAATATGACTTAGGCAATTATGCTATCAGGCTAACGATATCCAAAGAGATGCAACAGATCTGGGACCCAGTGAAGTAGTCCTGTCATCAAATTAGCTTTGGCAATTATGAGAGAAAAGCTAGCTGTGCTCAGCATTCTGCAACCATACTGTACCTGCTTCACTTGCCACTGCTGTTATAACTTTTATTTTATGAGCGTTTCCCTCTCTGTTATGGCTGTTCTGCTGCTGAGGCAGCATTGAAGTTTCAAGCGGTTTAATGGTCACATGATCATAAGTATGTATCGTGAAATAGTGGTGTGGCAGACTCCACCAGGCTGTATAATTATGTCCAACATCTACAGGTATACATTTTGAGTTGCATCTTCCCATGGTTACTGAGGTAGTATACAGTATTGTGCTCTATGATGCAGCCAAAATAAAAAAATATTTGGCTAGAATATACAGAATATAAACGAATGAATACATTAACAATCAATACAGAATATACATTGACAGGCTATATATAGACTAAGTATAGTGCAAATAGAAGTACCTATTTTGTGGCCGAAAGGCTACCGTGAACATGTCTACCGGAGACTTTGCCGGTCATGAAATTATTGGCTTAGTAATGCACCAAAAACGAAATAAATTATTCATGAATTCAAGGCTTCATGGAGTGTGTAGGCTGATTGATAGAAACTAAGTCATATCGCTTGTGACGTCACGTGCGGGGGCAAATCAGTTTGGCCTGTTTTGAGACCAATTTACATAAAACTCCATTATGCTGTGAAAGCCTGAGTGCTCAAACTGGGGTATATTTTGGGATAGAAGAGAGGTAGGGGAGACCAAAAACACACAAAAAAGAAGGAAAAGTTAAAAGTCATGGTGTGTAGGCCCTTTAAAGGGGAATTTTGGACTAAAGTTTTCTTACCTTTTCTATGACGTTATGATATCTTAGGATGAATGGTACAGTAGAAAAATTTCATAACTCCACCCCTGAGCCGCCACAGCTTAAAAGGTGCGCGGATAGGCCTTAGGTTAGATCACATATTTTAATAGCTTTTTTTTTCTTTTTTTTTGGTGAGATCTGACGTTCATAGTGACAGAACACTGTCCCAAAAAAAAAAAAAAACAGAAGTCTCGCTAGACAAGATTGAAATCTCGAGATTTCAATCTCGTCTAGCGAGACTTCTTTTTTTTTTTGTTTTTGTTTTTTTTTGGTTGCATAGTGTTCTGTCACTATGAACGTCAGATCTCACCAAAACAATTATTTAAAAAAGCTATTAAAATATGTGATCTAACCTAAGGCCTATCCACGCACCTTTTAAGCTGTGGCGGCTCAGGGGTGGAGTTATGAAAATGTTCTACTGTACCATTCATCCTAAGATATCATAACGTCATAGAAAAGGTAAGAAAACTTTAGTCCAAAATTCTCCTTTAACAACATATTGTTCAGAGCTCTGATAAAGCACTGTCTCCCTGTAGTGGCTTTGTGAGAGCTCAGGCGTTTGCCCGACCGGCGACCGCAGCAGTACAAACAGTGCATTGCTGGAATGACGGGGATCCTTCAAAATCTTTTTTATCGCTGCTCCGGCACTTCCTCGAATATGAGTCCTGCAGCAAGGGGACTGAATTACCCCATTGTGCGCTTAGCAGAGCACACCACCTTACACAGGGCTTGCTGATATCCCCCGTCAGAATACTCTGTGTAGCGGCAGAGTAGAAGGATTTCAGGATTCTTCCGGAAGACTTTGAATTTTCCCAGTGGTGGAAAAAGTACTTGCATCTTTTACTTAAGTAAACGTATCAATACTGCAGTGTAGAAATACTCTGCTACAAGTAAAAGTCCGGTAATCAAACTTTACTTGAGTAAAAGTCCAAAAGTATTGGCATCAAAATATACTTAAAGTACCAAAAGTAAAAGTACGCATTGTGCAGAATGTCCCATTTCACAAGTCATTATTTCACATAATGTATACAAATCTTTTGAAAATAGCTGATCTACAAGCTCACCATGCGTCGCGAGTGAGCTTGTTGATCGGCTATTTTCAAATGGCCGAAATGTATATAGGGCTGAAGTGGTTAATGTATGTTTTGTAATAATAATCAAAATCTACAAAGTAACTAGCAACTAAAGTTTTCAAATAATTGTAGTGGAGTAAAAGTACAGTATTTGCCTCTGAGATGTACTGGAATAGAAGTAAAAGTATTGAAAATTGGAAATACTCCAGTAAAGTAAAAGTACCTCAAAATTGTACAAAAGTACAGTACAGTAGTAAATGTACCTAGTTACTTTACACCACTGAATTTGCTCAGGTGTCAACTTGTGGTATAGGCGGCGCCTGACCTTTCCTAACCACTGTGTCTGTATGCACTGTCCATGACAAGTCATCATGCATAGTCTTTAATTTGAAACTGCTCACCCTCTCCAATGGTGTATGAGTTTTCTTTTAGGCTACAGAAGATGTGAAAAGGTTGCTCAGGTTGCTCTGTGCGCGGTCGGGGCTGCCGACCGTGCACATCTAGTTTACTACAGAACAAGAGTGGGGCCCAATAACGATTTGCCTCCAAGAGCTCATGTGGCCAGTCTATGACGGCAGTCATCCATGACATATCTATGACGTATGATTCCATATTTGGGCAAGGTTTCAGCCTGACTCGACTGCCATTACCTTCTTTATGGCTTGTGTCAAGATGATCAAATTTGGGCAATCCGAACCCCTTTGTCTTTGTGATTAATAAAAAGTTGAATATTTCAAAAAGAACAGACAGACACTCTTATAGACGTCAACCTCTTTCGAACAAAACAACGCACAACGAACGTCATGTACATGCTCTTGACACCTTTAATGTTTACATTTTATGAGGTCATTTCCCTGCATCAGCCCCTTGATCAGTGCTCCCAGGCAGAATGATGACTCGCCTCGACGAAGAGGCAATCAGCACGGACTAGAGTCAGCTGTGGTGGTGATGATGGTGATGATGATAATGATGATGATGATAGCAGGGTGGCGGGAACAGTGAAAGTCTACCGACAAAGGTTAGATGGGGAGATGTCATCTGAGTACATTTAAAGTTGTGTTCATTCAGTCAAGACTGAGTCTGGGTTTTTAAATTCCCAACCACACACCGTTTAGATGGGATTATGTTAACGCTCCTGCTGCAGAATATTAAGTATATCCTACCTAAAGCTGTTAGCCGTTAACCACTTAAACCCTATATACTGTTGACTGGAGCATAGACCCAGTGGTCTATACCATGGGTTCCCAAACTTTTCAGCCCGCGACCCCAAAATAATGCGGAAATTGACTCGCGACCCCACCTAAACCTGGAGGTCATTTATGCACATAAACTTGCATGTTCGGTGTGCATTTGTAATGTATTAAAATGGTAAAATGTACTATTTGTAATCATTTTTAGATTGTATTTCATCCATTCTGTTGAATTTAAAATAAAAATAGTATTTTTTTTTTTTTTTTTTATGACCCAAAATAAATTCGCGACCCCACCGTCAGTCTCCCGCGACCCCAAGTGGGGTCGCGACCCCAACTTTGGGAAACCCTGGTCTATACTTGGTCCCCTCCTTTTTTCCCTCTACACATATCTTTGAAATGGTTAGGAAAATAGCCTATTATTTTCACAGAATGTTCACCTATTTTTGCATATTCTGACATTTGGTTAATAAATGAATGAAATAACAATTTAATTATTTCACTGCCAGACTTATTTCTGGCTGCGTGCACCCACTGCCAGCGATTTTTTGATTTTTTTTTTGAATATTTATCTCCAGTATGATCGATCCCCTGATGGTTGCTGATCACGGAGGGTTTCACTGTGCTTCCGCGAAAAAAAGAAAAATGCCAACGCGACCTCCCATTCGCTTGTTATACGCCGTAGAAAATAGCATGTCTTGCCAAAAAATCCATACAACACAGGAGCCGAGATACAGGCGATTTCCCAACGCGACGCGTTGTGAGCTTGTCGATCTGATATTTTCAAACATTTTAGTACTTTTACTTTTGGTACTTTAAGTACATTTTGATGGCAATACTTTTGTACTTTTACTCAAGTAAATTTTGAATTCTGGACTTTTACTTGTAACAGAGTATTTCTATATTGCAGTATTGGTACTTTTACTTAAGTAAAGAATGTGAGTACTTTTTCCACCACTGGTGCATGCATGTGTGTGTTAGTGTGTGTCTGTGCCCGGCTTAACGCACGGCCTGACAAGGCAGCAGCCCGGGGCACTAAGCTCTCACAAAAAAAAACAATAATGGTGCTACAGTATATCGGCACCTAAATGTTGTCTCCGTAGTGGTGCTGAAGCTGAAATATTCCATCCAAAAATAATCCAGCAACCGAAAATAGCAATGAGTGCAGTGTGCCTCTCTACACAGATACCGGAAGACCTGATCCAAGCAGCTAGGTGGGCGGCGGATGACACAAAATCCATGTCCTCGTTGACCCCAAGACTGCTGATCCGTAAACAACCCCCCCCCCCCCCCTACCTCTCCTTCCACACCTGTGCACTGCAGCGAATCCCCAAAATACCAAAGATGTGCGGGCGGGGAAGATTATGCCACTTCAGGTACGGGAATGATCAATTCACCCAGTCAATGAGCACCTCACACCAATTTCCCTGACCCAAAGTATAGGGTCCTGTATATCTGTCTTTTGTATCTCTGATCTTCCTGCTGTCATAATAGGCAAAAATAGGTGAACATTCGGTGAAAATAAGCAAAAATGGCATGGCAAACATGTGATGAAACTAGTCAATATAAGCTCACAACGTGTCACATTGCAACATGTTGTAAGCTTTTTTCTCTGTTTGACATACTGTTTAAATAAATAGAGAGTTTAGGTGGTTAATATGCCACATTAAGATCATTTCCTTCGGGTTTTCCTTTCCAGAAATGGAGGTACTGTATACAGAAGTAAATGTCTGACATCTGGCAGAGCAGACCAGGCTAAGTAGTCTGTGTTTTACTCCCACCTGGTCAATAAAGTTTATTGAAGACGTTTGTAATGGGATAGTCAATATTATACAATTCTTCTACGCCCCCTTCTGTAACAGGCACGCACGCGCGCACACACACGCACACTTACACACACGCACACAGTTATCTCTTTCATTCTCTTTGAGCTTGTTTCTTTCCATGAAAGCAACGCTTGCAGTATTAACCAGTGATAACAGTGTTTGGTGGCGAAAACTCATTTGAAAACTGAGAGAAAAAAACATATTTTTAATGTAATCTTGTAAGTCATTTAAATTGCTTTGCTGGAGGTCAATCTATGTCAGCAAAGAAACTTGACATCAATCACTCAATGCATTGCATGGCCTATATTTTTCAAGTTCAGAAAATATGTGTAACACTAACACACACACACACACACACACACACACACACACACACACACACACACACACACACACACACTCACACACACAAACACACACACACACAAAACAAGATCACAGATCTGCAAACTCACCACGTGTCGTGATGGGCTTTGTGAGCTTGCAGATCTGTCATATAATGATGTATAGCTCAAGCTTAAGCCTCTAAATCTCTTTCTGTTTCTCTCTCTGCTATATGCCTGTCTGCTACTGAGGCACCATGTTGCCTCCACAGGAAAATGCCAGGGAATTAAGAGGCACAGTTGGAATAACGCAGCGTGCTTTCGACGTCAGTGACAACAAGGGGATCGTTCTGGCCCTTACGCATATTCAATACATACTTAAATACATGCACAGTAAGGTTATAGCAAGTTCATACCACACTACATACGACCTACAGTACATACAGTGGGATTTGCTCAACTTACTCAATGTATCCCACACGGAAAGAAAATATATGAACATATATGTCAATATATGGCAGGTATATGCCGAATATATGCCTCATATATGCCATATTCAGGTTCATATATGTGCATATATGTTGATATATAGGGAATATATGTCTTATATATAGCTCATATATGAGACACATATTCCCTATATATCAACACATATGTCCACATATATGCCACAATCAGGTTCATATATTTGCATATATGTCATAAATGCCTACATATATGCCTACATATATAGCTAGTATATATCTGACTTTTTGCATATGTCATACATAATGCCTATATATAGCTCACTTTTTTTATTTGCAAGGTAATATCCAAAGTTCTATATCTACGTATTTCCATTCAATGTAGATTGTGGTTTGTGGATTGTGGAAGATATGTATAAAGACAATATTGTTTAATTAGGTCTGCTGCTACTCTTATTAATTTTAAAACACAACTAAAGACCTTTCTGTTTTCCACTGCATTTGAGTTATTTCTCTCTTTTCTCTACACATTTTCTCTTTTCTCTAAATTACAGTCAGGTTATATTCTAACTGTTGAACATAGTTTTACAGTAATGTAAAGTATACATAAGAATAATAATAACTAGACGCGTCGCAATTCTGGGCAATTGCAGAGTGTGGTTGCTCCGACATCAGTCGCGTGTTGCGGGTTTTGGGGTCCCAGGAATCAGTTCTGGATTCAGTTAGGAGTAGCCCAAAGTAAATACAATACAATACAAAAGTAGTGTGGCGAGATTCTTTGCAGTGGAGGTTATGTAATGGTTTTATTGTTCATGTGGACATGAGCTGTAGAGGATTAATATTTAAGGTTTTAGTGTGGATATGATTAAAATGCCAAATGACTTGCATTGCTTACTTTAGTTTTTCTAAAGTATAGTAAACAATGGTACAATTTAAAGATGTGAGGTTTCACCTGTTACAGGCTAGATGTATTGGCTTTATGAGGATATCATTATAAGTGAATAACCCAGTCATCAAATAGGACTGTGTGTGTGTGTGTGTGTGTGTGTGTGTGTGTGTGTGTGTGTGTGTGTGTGTGTGTGTGTGTGTGGGGGCACACAAATTACAGTATTGGTTCCTAAGTGACTTTGGGCTAAAGTATTCACTTTAAAATGTATTCTGTTAGAAGGTATATAATTGTTTTCGGGTATTTTGCTTTTAACAATATGTTTCTATTATTGAAAGAAAGGGGGTATTAATATTATGGTGAGATTTATTTTTCTGAAATACTTTGTTGTGTGAATGTATTTATTTGTATACCTTCTGGATAGAGGTAAGTTCAGCCTGACTTATTTAATTTACATTGGGTTATAAAACTGCATGAACAGGTTCATTCATAATATTGTGACCTGGAAAGTGCATGAGCATTTATTATTTTAAAAAGAGATCCAAGCTAATTATAACTGAGTTAATCAGAGTGAAGTGTCAAATGCCCTACCCTCAACCATTTGACGTTCGAGGGGACCATTACATAAAATTATAGGTTATATAGACAATATCATTTGACATTGTGTGACCCTTGTAATACATTTTAAAATCTTTATTTGTTAACCTTGTGATGCTGGCCTTCTGTTTTAAATGCATTGCCATATGTAATAAAGTCTATTCCACTTTGTGTCTATGTGGTTGTTGTCATTCTCTTATACACTGTATTATGTATGTTAGTTAGAGTTAATAAATGACACATTTTCCTTTCGGTTATGGGTCATCTAAACAGAGATAACTGTGTATTTATTTTGACAATTGTCTAAATTGTAATATGTGTACTGCTGTAGATACAGGTTTCTGGTGATGATTATAGGTTTGTATTATATAGTGTACTTTCCCACAAAACATTATACAGTTGTGTACAGTATGTGACTTGTTCTGTTTTACATTGTGTCCCTGTAACAGTTTGGCTTGAATAATACTGTATAATTATATACAAGAATTGGTTCGTTTGATACTGTGTATTCCACATTATGTAAATAA